>NW_004443953.1:15832917-15838518 GCF_000243295.1 Trichechus manatus latirostris | reverse complement strand
GAGTGGGATTGCTGGATCATATGGTATTTCTATTTCTAGCTTTTTAAGGAGGTGCCACATCATTTTCCATAGTGGTTGTACCATTTTACATTCTCGCAAGCAGTGGCTTAAGAATTCCAATCTCCCCATAACCTCTCCAACATTTGTTATTTTCTGTTTTTTTGGCTAGTGCCAGTATTGTCAGGGTGAGATGGTATCTCATTGTAGTTTTGATTTGCATTTCTCTAATGGCTAATGATTGTGAGCGTTGCCTCATGTGTCTGTTAGCTGCCTGAATGTCTTCTTTGGTGAAGTGTCTGTTCATATGATTTTCCCATTTTTTAATTGGATTATTCACCTTTCTGTTGTGGAGGTGCTGAAGTATTTTATAGATTTTAGAAATTAGACCCTTGTCAGATAGGTTGTAGCCAAAAATATTTTCCCAGTCTTTAGGTTCTCTTTCTACTCTTTTGGTGAAGTCTTTTGATGAGCCTAAGTGTTTAATTTTTAGGAGATCCCAGTTATCTAGCTCATCATCTGGCATTTGTGTATTGTTAGTTATGGCTTGTATTCTGTTTATGTCAATGGCTGATTTTTTGGAAGTAGCTCACCAAGCCTTTCTTCCCAGGTGCCTCTGGGTGGACTTGAACTGCCAACCTTTTGGTCAGCAGCTGAGCACATTAACCATTTGTACCATCCAGGGACTTTAAACCAGGCATTGTAAACTAGTATTATCTTCATTCAGTAGAAAAAAAGCCAAAATTCAGTGACTTGCCCAAATTACAGAAATAATAGAGCCAGGGTGTGGGTGAGAATCCAATGCTTTTGATTGAATTTGTCTTCCTTCTTCTAGGCTCCTTGCTGTCCTAGCCTGCTCACCAACCCCAGCCCCTCTTTCCCCCTCCCTATTCTTCCTTCCCTCCCTTCTTCCCACCCTAGAGTTGAATATAAAATTTGAGTCCAGGTGCATCACTGCTAGAAAGCCCAAGAGTCTTTTTGCATTTTGCCTACGTCCTGTTGGGATAAGTAGAGCCTTTTAATATTTATGAGACCTGGGCTTAGTAGGGAGTCCTGGAGACATAGTCGTTAAGGTTGGCAGTTTGAATCCACCAGCTGCTCCTTGGAGGCCCTTTGGGGCAGTTCTATTTTGTCCTGTGGGGTCTCTGTGAGTCGGAATCAACTCGACAGCAAGGGGCTTAGTAGATTCTGGGAGCTATGACTTACCTAAACATTATAAAATCCAGGAAATCTATCATAAAACATATATTTCACCCTCCTCCCTCTGCCATGCCTTCTGATCAGCTTGTAATGGGAAAGTAACTGGAGGTGAGGGATTAATTGGCTGAATGCATAGAACATTATCTTGACATTTCTTTCTAACTATATAAAACAAAATATTTTATAACCATAAAAGCATATTTGAAACTCCCCAAGGAAGTTCAAGGTAAGCATTTAGCTCAGACTGGTTTTAGTATTTCTATCAGCAACTTGAAGAGTAATGTGCAAGGACTGTTCACCGATTGTTCAGATGACAAAAGCTGGGAGAGATGGCTAATACGCTGTACCTGGTCACATAAGGGTGAAGTAGCCATGTCATGCAGGGCCATGGAGCCTGGGCCTCACATGTAGGGCATCTCCCTTGTTCCATGTGGACAATCCATTCAAAATTTGCAGCTCTTGGTTCTTTGACCTTCCCATTTCCAAGGAGTTATATCTTCTTCAATATCATGACCACATTCTGAACCTACTGTTACTGAGAACTATTTCACCTTCTATGCTTACAGCATCATACCTCAAAGCACAGTTTTCCATAATTTCAGCTCTTGCTTTGTCTCTGTCTCTCCCATCATACCTGTTCTGAATCATCCTCTTCCTTTTCTTATCTGCTTCTTTTCTGTATTAGTGAATGCCACCACTTCCCTACTTAGACCCCAAGTCAGAAACTTGGGTGTGTCTGAGATACTATTATTTCCTTTGCTCTCCACACAATTGATTTTCAGATCCAGTAGATAAACCTATCTCCTCTCCACTTTCTCCATTCCCATGACTGCCTCATGTCTACCCTTTATATGTGATTGACACATCTGCCAGACCTGCTTGAGAATCTCACCAACAGCCACCTGGAGCATAAAAATTCTACTTTCAGAATTCATGTTGAAAAAGCTTCCTGCTTTTCTCCTGGTTTCTCAGGCTTGATTGTGGCTCCATGCTTTCCATCCAGCTCCTTGGAATGGGCTTGGCATCCCCCAAGGGAGGGGATTGAACACCCACTGGGCCTGTCTAAATTTAGGCTTTCATCACATCTTGACTGTATGACGGCAAAGTTCTCTGACCTTCCTACCCACCTCCATCCCCCTGCCTGAAACACTAGGAGACTCTGGAAGGTGGGGAAGCAGACTGAGCCACAACACTAAATTCTGAGTACTGGGAATAAACAGGATGGAAGAAAAACCATGGAGTCTGGCAATGCAGAGAGGAGATCAGATTTTAAAATGTAAGAATAAAAGACTGCTGGACTTGTACACTAATGTTGATTGCAGCATTATTCACAATAGCCAAAAGGTGGAAGCAACCCAAGTGTCCATCAACAGGTGAATGGATAAACAAAATGTGATATATATGTGCAATGAAATATTATTTCCCTATAAAAAGAAATGAAGTTCTGCTACATATTATGACATGGATGAACCTTGAAAACAATATGCTAAGTGAAATAAGCCAGACACAAAAGAATTGATATTGTATGATCCCATTTATATGTATATCTCAAATAGACAAATGCACAGAGACAGAATAGTGCAGGCAAATGTAGGGGCAGTGCATCTTTGACTATATGAGAGGTCTGCCCTTCACTCATGTGTGTATGAGTTTTATACTGCTGCTGCACTCCAGGCTGCTCCGGCCACATCTGACATGCTTTGTCCAGTTCTGTGCACCTTGTTTGTAGAGACCAAGAACTTGGAAGGTGTTCAGAAGAGAGTGGTGAAGATATTGAGAGGTTATGAAAATTTCTAACTTGAACCCAAACCTGTTCCCTGAGCTCCAGAAACTGTCTTCTAGACAACTGTTTTTGGATGTCCTTGGGGCTCATCGCTCTTCCTTCATCTTCAAAGCCCGCAGCACAGCATCTTCAGATCTCTCTCTGATTCATTCCCTCAAACCTAAGATGTACTCCTTTCTCGGTAAATAGCCCTACCCTCCAGTTAGTGGCTCAGGCAGAATCCTGAACATTATCACTGATGCCTCTCTTTCCCATAGAATCCTTATTTCACAGTAATAATAATGGCAATAATCATGGGTAGCTTTCATTGAGTCCTTACTTTGTGTCAGGCACTGTTTTAAGAGCTCCATATATATATTAACCTGTTGAATCCCTCATGACCACTAGGAGGCAGGTATTGTTCTTATCTCCCTTTTATGGATGAGGAGCTAAGGTCAAGAGGGATTAAGTAACTCAAAGACATATAGCTAGTGATTGATCTAGGTGGGATTCCAATCTAGACAGTACAAATCTTGTCTTAGTGTTTTGACCTCTTCATTCAATGGCTTTTCATTGCACTTATCATACCAAGTGATTTTTCCTTGTCTTTTGTCCCATACGGTATAAATTCAGGCATTTCCTTATTTGTTGTTGTATCCCCAGAACCTAGCAAAGAGCCTAGCCCTATTTATTAATAGATGCTTAATAAATGTATGGTAATGGAATAAATGTTTGAAACAATATCATATGAAGAAGATCAAGGAATCTCCTAGAGTAAATGAATTTTATAGCTTGATGAGAACATAGACTTTATCCAGTCCTGGGGATGTTTGGCTTGGAGAAAAGAATATTTAGGGAGGACATAAAAAGTGTCTTCAAATATTTGAAGAGCTTCCATGTGGCGGAGGGGAGACAGATCCCCTCGTGCTCCTGAGCAATGAGTCTCAGCAGTCATCTGGGTCAGAAGGTGGGAAGAGAATGTGTGCAGTTGGAAAAAAGTTTCACAGAAAATAAAACTCACATATCTTGTCTGATGGAAATAAGTATGCAACAGAGTGCAAAATGTGTGGTTTGGCAAGGTGGAATAACTCTGAGTCACAGGAAGGCTGATCTTAGTTGACAATAAGGAAGAGCTTCTCCATCCTCATGTCGACAGGGTGGCTCTGCAGAACAGAGGCTGAGCTTTTCTACTGGCTCTGGGACAGAGTCTGGCTTGGGGTTGTAGGGTTGGCCCCAAAGTCTCTAAAGTCTCTTCATGCTCTCAAAGTCAGGTCTATCTTCTCTGTTCACTCTGTCTCTCCCTGCCTCTGGTTCTCTCTCCAGAGTCAGTTGGTCCCTGTAGAAACAGATGCCTGTCTCTGAGCCCCTGAAGCCGATTCCAAGCTCAGACAAAATGGCCAGCCATAGTGAGTGCTGTGGTACATGGCCCAGCTCTGTCTTCTGGCCAGAGGCTTTCAAACTGCAGCCCACCTCCCCCCACTAGCAATGTGACAGCTATATTAGTTTTCTCATGTTGCTGTAACAAATTACCACAAACTTAGTGGCTTGGAATAACACAAATTTTTTCTCTTACAGTTCTGAAGGTCTAAAGTTCAAAATGTGTCTTCTTGTGTGCTGTCAAGTCAATCTCAACTCATAGCAACCCATTATGACAGAGTAGAACTGCCCCATAGGGTTTCCTAGGTTGTAATCTTTACGGGAGCAGATCAGCAGGTCTTTTCTCCCTCAGAGAGCTGATGGGTTTGAATCACCAACCTTTCAGTTAGCAGCTGAGCACTTAACCATTCCAAAACAAGAGTCATTGCTGTCAAGCTGGTTCTGACTCTTAGTACCCTAAAAATGAGGAGTCCTTGAATGGTAAAAACAGTTAACACACTCGACTGCTAACCAAAAGGCTGCAGGTTGGAGTCCATCCAGAGGCACCTCAGAAGAAAGGTCTGGCGATCTACTTCTGAAAAATCAGCCATTGAAAACCCTATGGAGCACAGTTTTACTCTGATACATGTAGGGTCACCATGAGTGGGAGTCTACTTAACGGCAGCTGGTATTTTTGTGTGTTTTTTTCTGGGTGGCGGGTGCTAAAATCAAGGTATCTGCAGTGCTGGATCCTTCTGGAGGCTGTAGGGGAGAGTATGTTTTCTTGACTTTTCCAGCTTCTAGAGGCTACCCCCATTCCTTGGCTCATGACTCCTTCATTCATCTTCAAAGCCAGCGGTGTAGCATCTTCAGAACTCTGCGGAGACCTCTGCTTCCATCCTTACATCTCTTTCTCTGACTCTGACTCTCCTGCCTCCCTGATTACATTGGGCCCACCCGAATAATCCAGGATAATCTCCTCACTTCAAATTCCTTAATTTAATCACCTCTGAATAGTTCCTTTGGCCATGTAAGGTAACAGATTCATAGGTTCTGGGGACTAGGATGTGGACAACTTTGGGCAGCCATTGTTCAACCTACCACAGTTCTGATGGCCAGGGGCCTAACTATGGAAAAGAGTCTAGGGCAATTAGTGTTATATTGCTGAATGATCCCTCATAGTTGATGATGGAAACTGTGATTGCCAATGGAAACTGCTAATTGGCGCCCCTCAAGTGGCACCCAGGGCAAGCACTTCAAGCCCAGACACAGCACCCTACCTGCCT
>NW_004443953.1:15821749-15832817 GCF_000243295.1 Trichechus manatus latirostris | reverse complement strand
CCCGCCTCCTCAATTAGGCTTCTGCTGAAGGCTCATAGTTGGGCTCACAGCTGACCCCCTCTCCAGAAACTGCCCTCAGCGGAAGGAAGCTGCCTTGCTGAAGGTTTCATTCCTCCCCATGAGCAGCCCCAATCCAATGACTGATCTGTGCTGGAGGTGCGAAGGCCCCTTGCTTCCACTGGGGACATTTCTTCTCAGCTCCATAGCTCTCTACTGGATGAAGTCACTGTGATGCAAGGGCATCGCAGTTCAACGTCTCCCTCTGCCCAATCCTGCTTCCCTTACTCCCTGAGACGGGTAGGCCCCCAGAACACGCTCCAACAAACTACTTGCTTGCAAATCTCTATCTCAGAGTCTGTTTTCCAGGGAATCTGCACCACCCGAACCCTAGTTTTCTTGTGATTCTGAATTCCAGACCCACAGTCAACCTCCCTAGAGTTTCATGGTTCAGCTTTTAGCGCTCCCCACTCCCTTCATTGTCTCCCTCATGGGAGTTCCACTTTGGAACTCCAGGGTATCAGAATCTCCCCTCCTTTTTCACCATTGCCGTCTTTTTCCCTTCATGTGTTATCTAGGTAATAAGTGCTCTACGCTGTCACTGGGCTGACTGCACAGACCATTACAAATCAGCACTCACAGCACTCTGATTTGTATAGTATGTGGTTCATTGGTATTTACACATTCACAAGTATATGTTTGTATCCACAGATATATCTGTCTATTGCAGCAACTTAGAAAAGAGTGTGCACATATACACATTCCTGAGTGAGGGTTATGGTGGAGGATGGGAAGTGGGAAAAGGTTTCAGGGCGCCAACACTGAGTATTATCAAAGAAAAGTGAAAGGGGTATTTTATTCAAATGCTAAGGTTTATTATTATTATTATAAAAGTAATTCTTGTTCATTGAACGAAATTTGGAAAACAGGGAAGCCTAGCTAGAAAAATAATTCTACTCCAAAACATAATCATTTTTAACATTTTTATATTTATTTTTTATTTCTAGGTAGCTGAGATCACTAATTTTGTTTTCTGCTTGTTTGCATTTAGCATTATCCCAAAACTCTTGTTAACTTTAATAACTATACAATCCCCAACAAATGGATATGGTACAAACTTTATAACCTCACCAATTATTGGGTATTTGGGTTGTTTCTGTTCTTCACTATTATTAATGATGCTATTATGAAAATTAGTGTGCCTAAAACTTCTTCTACATTTAGAATTTCATTAAGCTTGATGCCCACAAATACAAAAGGATAAAAAAAACCCAAACAAGCCATTTGCCATCAAGTTGATTCTGACTCATGGCAACCCCATGTGTGTCAGAGTAGGGTTTTCAATGGCTGATTTTTTGAAATTAGATCTCCAGGCCTTTCTTCAGAGGTTCCTCCGGGTGGACTTAAACCTCCAACCTTTTGGTTAGCTGCTGAGTGCGTTCATTGTTTGCACCACCCAGGAACGTGCCATGTTAAAGACTATGAACTTTATTTTTTTCCAGAATAGCACTTTTTTTCTCATTATAAAATAATACGCGATCATTACAAACATTATGGGGAAAAATGACTTTCTTTCTGCTCCCAGAAGCTACCAAGCTCCTTCCTGCCTCAGGGCCTTTGCATTAACTGTCTCTCTGCTGAGAATGCTCTTCTCCCTGATTTTTCCATGGCTGGTTCCTTCTGTTCTCTTAGACTTATCTGTCACTGCTCAGGAAGGTCTTCCCTGACCACCAATCCAGAGGAGACATGTCAACTCTATCAAATTATCCTATGTAAACCTTCTTATAATAATCAGCATCTGAATTTTTTCTTGTTTGTCTACTTTCATTCTCTCCCCCAGGTGACAGGAACCTGGTCTGTTTTGTTCAACGTTATAGCCTCAGCAATTGGCTACTATGTGCCTAGCACATAGTAGACGCTGCATAAATATTTGCAGGGTGAATGACCTCAGGTTATTGCCCAGGGGTTCTTCCTCCTTCCTTCCTTCCTTCTCAGTGGGCCTCGAAGCACTGACTGGTGTCAAGGAAGTAAGTCTCATGTCTCCATTCCCACCTTCGTGAGCTGTCTTTGACCATGTAGAGGCTGGCTCACTGCAGCTACGGGAGGAAGAACACTGTTGTATTTCCAGAATTTCACTTAATGGAAAAAGAAATGCAGACCATGAGGAATTATTCAGGATATTACATTCATGCGAGCTTACTGATGTACTCAGCATATGCTTCAAGATTAATTAAAAGTTAATTTGTAAATTTAAAAGATTGGCTTGTTTCTTCTAACCAGGTTTGGAGTTGGTGGAGGTCATTAATAAACAAGCTTCCTGTTATTGTCTGGGCTGGTTTCTCTTTGCTGAACTGCTTTGGTCTCACAATTTTGCAGTTGTGGAGAATAACTTTGGTGAAATGGACTAAAAATAAGTTCTGAATTCTATTATGACTATGTTGTACCTGGTCCGTTCAAAGATAAATACTGAGTGAAGTACTCAATTTTAACTGCTTAATAAATGTTTAAGCAGTATAATAGCAAAACGTTTACTAAAAGTGTCAAATATTGACTAAAGCTAAGGTAAACATTACTTCAATTAGCAGTATAGCTAGGCAGTCATAGGAATTGAAGAAAACAGATGGTGATTATGGAAAGTTTGAAGAGTGCATAAGAAGACATTTACAAAACCTCCAACCAGAGGTTGGAGAAATGATATCCATTAAAACTGATATCCTCTGATTTCTTTTGTCTTTAAGAGGGCTAGGTTTCATCCTACTTTCCTTTACCAGAAGGAGGACCTCAGGGATGCTCTAGTGAAGATTGATTTCCTTTCAAAATCCTCTCAGCGATGTTATTAAATATGGTAACTCTGCATGCTTACTGTCTTAGTTATCTAGTGCTGCTATAACAGAAATACCATAAGTGGATGGCTTTAACAAACAGAAATTTATTCTCTCACAGTCTAGTAGGCTACAAGTCCAAATTCAGGGCATCAGCTCCAGTAGAAAGCTTTATGTCTGTGTGAGCTCTGGGAGAAGGTCCTTGTCATCAATCTGCCCATGGTCTAGGAGCTTCTCTGAGCAGGAACTGTAGGTCCAAAGGATGCGCTCTGCTCCCGGAGTTGCTTTCTTGGTGGTATAAGGTCCCCCAACTCTCTGCTCACTTCCTATTCCTTTTATTTCTTGTAATATAAAAGGTGGTGCAGGCCACACCCCAGGGAAACTCCCTTTACATTGGATCAGGAATGTGACCTTAGTAAGGGTGTTACAATCCCACACTAACCCTCTTCAACATAACCCAATCTTGCTTCACCAACCATAGGCAGAGATTAGGATTCACAATACATAGGAAAATTACAATAACAAAATGGAGGACAACCACACAATACTGGGAATTATGGCCTAACCAAGTCAACACATATTTCTGGGGGACATAATTCAATCCATGACGTTTACTATGTGAACATTTATAAAATTAAGTGACGTTTGTCTTATATATATTGCTGGGGCCCATTAATAACATCCTTGTTTACTTATTCAAACTATTTGGAGTTTAGTACTAAGACTATTTAAAGAAATCACTCAGCTGAAGTAAGCGTCAACAGTATACGAATTGGAAAGTCAAATTGACTGCTGCTGTCATCACAGATGAATCCTGGCTCAAACCTTGGCATTTTGTTTACCTTGAGATTTCATGAATTTTACCACACTTGGCATAGGTGTCTCAAACATAATAAACATTCAAGAGCGCTTGTTAAATGGATAAATGGCTTTTATGTATATTCCCTGTTTGTCTCTTACTTGTGGAATCATGGAGCACTGGTGGCACAGTGGTTAAGAGCTCGGCTGCTAACCGAAAGGTTGGTGGTTTGAATCCACCAGCCACTCCTTGGAAACCCTATGGGGCAGTTCTACTCTGTCCTATAGGGTTGCTATGAGTCAGAATTGACTCAACAACGGCAATGGGTTTATGGAATCATGCCATATTTTAAGGTTTTTGTTTCTATAATGCATTAGTCTACAAATTCTTCTCTGCCAAATGCCTGCATCCAAGTCTTACTGGTCCTCTGGACTCACATGCATACTTATCCTCCATGCCTTTGCTCGTGCTGGGTCTTCCTTCTGGAATCCTCTCCTCTCTGCCCACCCTAATCTTATATATCTTTTAAGATGGTAGGTCATGCCTGAGATATTATGAATACCTCCTCAGCCCACAGTGATTTCTACTATTTATGGTTTGCCATTGGCTACTAACCTAAAAGGTTGACGGTTCGAACTCACACAGTGGCACTATGGGAGAAAGGCATGGCAATCTGCTTCCGTAAAGATTACAACCAAGAAAATCCTATGAAGCAGTTCTACTCTGTAACATATGGGGTCACCATAGGTCAAAATAGACTCCATGGCAATGGGTTTGGTTTTTGGTTATCCCTATCTTCCCTTCTTTTACATTCCCTTGCTGGGCTGTCTGCATTGCTCAGAAAAATCACGTACAATCAATATGTCAACCCCGCTTCCAACCCACAGATATGTCTATCCAGTGCAGTGACTCAGAAAAAGTCCATATACACACATATTTCTGAGTGAGGATTAAGGTGGTAGACAGGAAGGTGAAAAAGCTTTGGGTGTGCCAACACAGAGCACAGCAGGTGTTCTGTGCTCAGAGCCTCTGCATCTTCTTTCCCAGGAGCATCTACAAAGAGTGGCCTATGTGAGAAGCAGCTCCATTGCAAATGAACCTTGACACATTGAAGTCTTTGCCTTTGTGTCTCTTGGTTTGGGGTGCAAAGATAAAATCACTGTTGGCTTTTCTCTCAATGGCCTCTTAGTACTCGTGGCCTATGCCACCCTGATAATGGTTGCATGTCTCAGCTGCTTTAGAGGATAAAAACCTGAGATGACTTTGCTAGGACCCCTAAGTTATTTTGTGTGTACCTAAATAAAATGATATTAACAAAATTTTAATATGTTAATTTTATTTATAAAGATTAACTCATTTAGTCAATATTAGTTGATAAGCCATTGAAGACAAAAGTTAAGAGTATGGGCTCTGGAGCCAGACAGCCCGGGTTCAACTTACTATGTATGTAATAGGCAATTCCCTTAACCTCTTTGTGTCTCAATATCCCAATCTATACAATGGAGACAATAATGGTGTTAGCCTCATAAAATTGATGTGAAGATTAAAAGAGTGAATACATGTAAAGCTCATAGCACGGTGTCAGGCACATAGATAATAATAATGGCAGCTGCTGGTGTTGTCACCCTCTATGTCCCCCCCCCATTCTTGGTGCTGGGTCTACAAAGCTGAAGATACAGTCCCTGTCCTTCCAGAGCTTACAGTCTAAAGGAGAGAGCAAACTCAACTGTCACGTGACAGGAACTGAATGTTCTAACTCCTCTATTAGGGGCACTTACTGGTTTGTTTGGAGATGGCCCGCTGCAAAGGGCAAAGGGCATCACCCAGGACCCTGTCCAGATCTGGGAGCCCCATGGAAGCTGAGTCATGATTGTCTACTAACTGTCCAGCCTCCCCTTGCCTGTGGCAGGGCTTCTGCCAACTGGCCCCCCTGTTGGTACCAGAGAAGACTCACTTGGACAGCATTTAGCACCTCATCCATTGCTGCCTGGTGGGATCAATGCCTGTCTGTGTCCAGGATGTGGTCTGGTGTCAGCGATTATTCACAGTGCCCACCCAGGACACTCAGAAGCTCCTCCCAAGCAGGGTGGGGTCTTGCACACTTAGTGGGTTTCTGGTGGGGAATTTTGTTCATGTGGCGTTTCTGATCTAGGACAGTGGTTACTGACAGCCTTCTCAGTAATCGCAGTGTGTGTGACGAGCTAGGACAAAAGCACGGCTCGGTACAAAGGTGGCCACAGAGAGGAAGTCAGCAAGACATTTGAGGATACAGGCAGAGAAGATGTCACCAGAGAAAGAGTTTCCTCATCTGGGCCTTAAAGAATGAGTAGGTATTTCACACTACTCATCTGTCATTTCATCATACTGTGGTGGCTTAAGTGTTGCTGTGATGCTGGAAGCTATGCCACTGGTATTTCAAATACCAGCAGGGTCACCTATGGTGGACAGGCTTCAGTGGTGCTTCCAGACTAAGACAGACTAGGAAAAAAGGCCTGGGGATCTACTTCCAAAAATTAGCCAATGAAAACCCTATGGATCACAACAGAATGTTGTTACTTTGGACACATCATCTGGAAAGACCAGTTGTTGGAAAGGGACATCATGTTTGGTGAAGTGGAGGCCAATGAAAGTGAGGGAAGCCCTCAATGAGATGGACTGATTCAGTGGCTGCAAAAACGAATTCAAACATGCTAATTGTCATGGGGGTGGCATGAGACTGAGCAGAGTTTCATTCTGTTGTATGTGGGGCCACAATGAGTCAGAGCCAACTCAAACTTTACCACCACCAAAAGGCATTTGACAGGCAAATAAAGGAGGAAAGGGCAGTGAGAACAGAGGTCTAGTCTTAGGGGAGATGCAAGCAGTTCAGTATGGGTGAAGCATAGAGAAAAGAGTGGCAGAGATGAGGTTATGTATGGACCACAGTATCAGTGCCTGGTAGGCTTTACTAATAACTTTGTATTGTACTTATTGGGACTCACTGAAAAAGTTTTTATGAGGGAAGTGGTAAGAAAAAAATTGTATTTTTGATAGATGATACAGGCTTCTGGTTATTGGATAGATTGATTAGGGGGAAAGGTAGAGTGGGCAGAGCACAAAGCCAAAACTAGAGGTAAAGAGACCAATTAGGAGGGTCTTGTAACATCCAGATGTGAAATATTAAGCACCAGAACTAAAGTAGTGTCACCCTAGGATTGACAAAGAGGAAATCTATTTAAGAGACATTTAAGGTGTAGCCTGGTAGAACTTAATGAATAATTGGATATAGAAGAAAAAAAGAAAATTAAAATGTCTTCCAGATTTCTGGTTCCCAGATAGCAGAACATGCAGTGATGTCCATAACCAGGATAAGCTATATGGGAAAAGAACCAGTTTGGGGAACAGGGAGTGAGATAAGAATATTGGAGTTCTTGAAGAGCCCAATGTATATCCAACTGGAGATGTCTAGGAGCCAGTTGATGCACAGGTCTGGATTCAGGAAACAGCACTAGGCCAGTGATGGTATCATCCATCCATGGACAATACAGTGGACATGTGCTGCTTTTGTCTGACCATCTTCCCTTCTTTTGGAGAAATGCTTCTCTATCTCTCCATGTGGTCTCAGTGAGACTGATAATCATGGTGTCATTTTCCCCAGCTTGCAGACAGAGATTATCTGTAGCCGGAAAAGAATAAGGCAAACATTCAAAGAGAAAACAAAGCAAGCAGAGATAGGACATGGACAGAGATAAAATGTCCTGGTAGTGTTGAGTCCTGAGTTCTAGTCCCTGAGGTCCAAATTCTTGCAGATCTTTGGTGAGCTTCCTTAGCTGCTTCCCTATGTAAGACAATAAGTTCTTCATTTGCTTCTGAGAGTTTGAGTTGTCACTTGCCTTCAAAAGAATACTGGCAAATATAAGTATTAATCAAAATCATGAGAGTAGAGGAGGCAGTGTATGTAGAATGAGAAAATAATAGGGTAAAGACAGAACTCTGGGAACCCTGGGGAAGAGGAGGTTAAGAAAGATTGATAAGAGCGGTAGAATTATACAGAATATAAGGGAGAAGAGAGCTTCACAATTCCAGAAGGGAATATAAAAAAAGAAAAAGAAGTATTATGAATAGCAGCAGTTCACTCAAGTGAAGAGTAAGCACAGCTGTTGGGTCTGGCCCCTAGAAAGCTGTATTAGTTGTACATTACTGCATAACAAATTACTCTCAAAATTTAGCAGCTTAAAACAAGTATTTATTATCTCACACAGTTTCTGAGTGCCAGGAATCCAGAAGAGGCTTAGCTGGATGATTCTGGCTTAGGGTTTCTCATGAGTTTGCAATCAAGCTGTAAGTCAGGGCTGCAATCTCTGAAGGTTTAACTGGGGCTGGAGGATCTACTTCCAAGATGGCTCACTCACATGGTTGTAGGCAAGAGGCTTCAGTTCCTCCCTTTGTGTGATCCATGACCAAACTGTTGTTGTTGTGTGCTGTCAAGTCAATTCCAACTCATAGCAACTCTGTAGGATCACCTTATAGGGTTTCCTAGGCTGTAATCTTTATGGGAGCAGATTGCTAGGCCTTTTCTCCTGTGGAGATGGTGGTGGGTTTGAACCCCCAACCTTTGGGTTAGCAGCTGAGCACTTAACTATTGGGTCACCAGGGCTCCTTGACCAAACTGTAGTCTTTTTATAACCTAATCTTGGAAGTGATAGCCCATCATTTGTGCCATATTCTACTCACTAGAAGTGAGTCACTAAGCACAGCCCACTCTTGAGGGGAGAAGTATCAGAGAATTTGTGGATATATCTTTAAAACCATCACAAAAGCCTTGGGTGATCCCTGCCGGAGTCATGTCAGGGAAATGGATGGGATGAAAACCTGACCGCATAGGCTGAGGGAGGTGGAGGCAAGGGTACATACACCACTCTTTCTAGAAACTTAGCAATGAAGAAAAAGAGGCATAGCTTGGTTATTGGAGGAAGAAGAATAGAGGAAGAATTTTTTAACCTCCTAAAATATCTGTTTGTTAGCATAGAATATCTTATATATTTATTGCCCAAATCTTAACAAGTTAAATTCAATATGGGCTAAATAGGTTTGAAATTAGGAGTGCACTTTCCCACAGAAATGTCTTCCACAGGAAATGGGGAAAACTCCATAAAAACCTATTTAACCCATATTGTATCTATGGTATAGGACTATAGAACTCCACCATAATGTGGAACCCACCAGTTTATAGAATCTTTCACTGTGTGAAAATTACATGTGTAGGAGCAGCCATCATGTGGGACTATTACCCATTTCCACAAGGATCTTCAAGGGCATCACTATGGGAATACCAAACACAAACAGAACCTTTTACAGGTAGAACCATTCATTGTGTAGATCTCAATGTTCTTTCTATGAGAAAATGTCCTCCTGGCATTCCAGCTTGTCATTGACTGGAACACCTCTCTGTCTCCTGAGCTACTAGTGGCACTTCCCTGGGGTTAGGTACCTGGTGGGTTTGTGCCTTCAAGAGAATGAGAAAGAGGAATTCGGGTATGAGGTGAGAAGAAGGAAAGGGGATGATGGAAGCAGGACTGACACGAATTGAAAACTTTATGTGCCTGGCACTTTGATTCTCAAATAACTCTGAGAGGTGTCTCTTATTTTACCATTTCTAAAAATGAAGAAACCGAGATGTGGCTTTAAAATATTGGCCAATTGTAGAGCAACTTACCAAAATAAGAATAAAGGTAACTATGAGGGAAGTATTGCTGTATTTTTGTGCAACTAATGTGCACCTTCTGCATTTGTTTGCTGGCCATGCCCTCCCCCTGCCACCCCATCAAGTATTTTCTTAAGGGTGCTATGCTATTTTCTTACAGCAACGTGTGGAAGAGAATTGACATGGCGGCGCTTGTGAGGGTGCCTCGCGAGGGGGCAAATGCAGAAAGTTAGCGTTATTTGCATAAAAAATGATACAGTTGGTAGTGTGAGGTAGTGCTAGAACAGCTCACAAGAGCTGATCGTGCATATCATTTCTCAACTCTGTGTTCAGTGACATCATGTTGGTAGATTGAACATTGAAACCAGTCATAGTGGGAGTACTTATACCATGGAAATTGACAAATCTTTCAGAGGCTTTTTCCTCCGAAGAGCCAGTTGTTAAACATTTACCAGCATGCTAATGTTTACAGTCCAAATGTGGGATGAAATGTCAATTGAACCTAATTGCTCATTGAAGAGAAGGGTAAGCTGGGGAGACGGGTAGTGAGGATGGTGCAAAATTCCAACTGCCTGAATTAGGCAATAATATCTAAGTTCTTCAACAGCAACTGCTGGGGATGTAATTTCCTCTTTCACCTCCACTTCCTGTCCACTTTCCCAACATGCAGGTCAGGTTTAGGGATGAGAGATGTGTGATATCCTTACAGTGAGACTGAGGAAGTGGATTGTATGGGGAGAAGGCTGGGTGGACTTTGTTTTGGAGGAGTTAAGGGAGAGCTAGCTTGGACATTGAGAGCTGTTGTATCTATTAGAAAGGAATGTCCTAGGAAAAGATTGTGAATAAGGAGTTACTGTCTCCTTACATGGGTTCTAGAGCTACAAGGATTTTTATCTCAGTTCTCTTACCAAAAAAAAAAAAAATGATACATACAACATAATTTATGTATGTATAAGAGAACTGTAGGTCCTTGGACAAACTTCAGTCTCTCTTCTGCTGGATTCTGGACGCTGAGAAGTCTGTTGTTTTCTAGAAGGTGGGGAGGTGGATAATGATTTGTTCACAGTCTTCTGTCTTCATCAAACCCCTCTGCGTTGTCCTGGTTTGATCCTAGGTGTTCAGGTCAGACAGGAATGGCTTCAAGAGTTGTCTGTCCAGCAGTTCTGAGAGGAAGGCAGTCTAGGTTGAGCTAAGAGTTTTCAAATCCTTTGCTTAAGACTTGACTCTACTTTACTTTTCAAAGACTTTATTGTACTGCATGTATTGCAAGTTACCCAAGAGTCTCTTCTTGCAATTACTGTTTACCCAGCAACCTCACATACAGAGCTTGTTTTCTCATTCTGTGTGTGCATGCCGGCTATTTGTTGCTTTTGAAATAGGGAATGAGAATATGTTTTCAAATGCTAAAATAAAAAATTTTGGACAGATACAAAAGGAACTGTCAACAGTGGACACTTCTGGGGCATTGAACTGGGGAACAAATATATTTTATATATTTAAACATTTTTAGACTACTGAAGAATTTTTTCCCCTTTATTTCTTTGTTTTTTATTTTTTATTGTACTTCAGGTGAAGGCTTACAGAACAAATAGTTTCTCATGAAACAGAAGTACACATGTTGTTTTATGACATTGGTTAACAACCCCACAACATATCAACCCTCTAACTTCTCAACCTTTTTTTATTTTTTTGGTGAAAGTACACATAGCCAAAGTTACACCATTTCAAAAATTTCTACGTGCACAGTTCAGTGACATTGACTACGCT
>NW_004443953.1:15808546-15809628 GCF_000243295.1 Trichechus manatus latirostris | reverse complement strand
TTCCAGCATCACAGCAACGCAAACCACCACAGTAGGACAAACTGACAGACAAGTGGTGGAGATATATACATATATATACATATATGTGTGTGTAATGTGTGTGTGTGTGTATATATGGTTTTTGTTTTATTGTCGTTGTCTTAAATTTTGTGAAAAGGAGGATAATGTTGTATGTATGTTTTGGCACTTATAGTTTTCAGTTATTACTTACTAAATTTTTGAGATTCACCCAGTTGTTTGGTTCCCTCATTTTGCCTGCTGTCTGAATGTTTTACTAAGAATATTTCATACATTTTAATAACAACTGGTTTCAATTTGACAAATAAAATTATCGAAAGGACCATCACGAGTATTAGCAGATGAAAAAATAGTATTTATATAATCTCTCAGTTGGAAACAATATTGTCCCTCTTCTCGGAATGTACAATCTTTTCAGGTCCTGGGTTTTCTACGTCTAGTCCTAATGTCTTAATGCACTCCCTTTTCTCTATTTCTGCTTTATAATCAAGAAGTCAAGCTTAATGGAGGTATTATATAAAATGAAACATACCAGAAATAACTTGAAGGACAGTATAATAACCTTCAGCATGATTTGTATAAAGTTTACATTTTAAAGATACCAAGGATCTTTCAACTTTATACTTGCTTATGCTTTGCAAAGCATTATATATACTGCAGCTACTAAACATCTAGTATTTTCTCTTCCCTTAATTTACCCTAGACTCCCCCGCCCACCCAAAAAACTGTAGTAATACATTGTTCAGGTCTTAAATATTTCTGAATTATCTCAACTGTTCTATTTGCAGTTTTTCACATGTGTGCTTGGCAAGGTATAGAGGAATGTTCTTAATTTGTAATTCAAAACAGCATTTGACAAAGCCTTGTGCTGAGGAAATTATCCCTGATATCTATGGCAACAGTGGGGAGAACTGTCTGGCAGGGCTTTCTAAGGCCTCTAAGCATTCTCCAGAAACCCAGTTACTCTAGGCCTGCTGTCCTCATGCCCTTTGTCCAGGGAGAGCTCTGAGGCCTCCACAGGACCCAGAGAATTGAGCCCCCACCGGCCCCAGAGTATTCAGCCC
>NW_004443953.1:15800891-15807130 GCF_000243295.1 Trichechus manatus latirostris | reverse complement strand
TCACTTGTTCTACTCCACAGTCTTGCTCAGGAAGGCCTGAGCCTGGGGCAGGGAAATTAGAAAAGACAGGGGGGAGGGGAAGCCTCGAGGATGGCCAAGCCAGCTGGGGCCTTCCAGGACTGAGCTGGGGATGCTCAAGGGGTGGTTTCCATCTGTGAAAAGATGTAGTAAGTGAGGAGGTTTGACGGCCTGACCATGGGATCACCATAGAACATGGACCAGACCAAGGCCTGGGAGGGAGCCAGCTGTGGGCAGGTAAGGCCAGCACCTCCCAAGCCTGCCTGTCTGTACTTCTTGTTCTGTCTGTGTTTGTTTCCCTTTCACTCTCCTAATGTTTAGTAAAGTTTTCCCAAAGTCGTCCCACTCAATTTCAGCTCACCAGAGCAACACAGAGCAGAGTGCTGGGTCATAGTGAAGGCAAAGGAACACAGAAGATGAGTTGAGGCTCATTGGTCCCACTAGCTGTCCCTGCCTGCAGATGCTACTCTGGACACTACTTTTATTAAGAGAGGTCTTACTCCAGCTCACCTCTCAGCCTGGGGATTGCCTCTTTCCAAGCTCTATGGGGCTGTGCCACCCATACCTCAATCCCAGCATAAGTATTGAGCATTGAGGTCCCTCAAAGCTTTTCTGGGGAAAAAAAATACATAATTTTTAAAGCAAGCAGTAACACTGTGGAGAAGAATACAATATTCATTGAATTTTAAATATGTAACACAGATTTAAAAATAAATTTTTAGCTTCTGGAGGGCAGCCCTTAGACCTGCCCCTCTCCAGCCTTTCTCATAATAGTCAATCTTTCCCTCTCTTCTGCTCTTGGGGTGTTTCAGCCAAAAGTTTGATACATGGGGCTTTAGTGGAACCTAATGAGATTATTAGGTGGTAAGAATCACCAAGTTGGAAGTTCTCAAGCCCAGTATGGACGTCAAGAAGGGGCCTGGGTTGTTGAGGACTACTGGGTGAGTTCAGCGAAGACTTCTCATCAGAGCAAGTTTTGAATTTAAATGGATAATTACAATGCCTCATTAACCCATAGGACTTCACGTAAGGTCTGAAACAGAGTGAGAAAGGACCTTAAATTCCATCAGGTACAGCCTGCTTTTATTACTGCTGAGGACCCAGACCCCAGAGAGGTTATGTGATTTGCCTGCGGTCACACAGCTAGGTAATGACAAACTTAGAACTAGAACCAAGGTCTCCTGCCTCCTACAGCCCTAATTGTGATATTGCTGTTGTTGTTAGCTGCTGTTGAGTTGGCTCCCAACTCATGGTGACCCCAAGCATAACGGAACAAAACTCTGCCCAGTCCTGTGCCATCACCATCATCAGTTGTGGATCGGAGGATTGTGATTCATGGGGTTTTCACTGGCTGATTTTTTGGAAGTAGATCTCTAGGCCTTTTTTCCTAGCCTAGCTTGGTCTGAAAGCTCTGCTGAAATCTGTTCAGCATCATAGCAACATGCAAGCCTTCACTGACAGTTGGGTGGTGGCTGTGCATGAGGTGCATTAGCCAGAAATTGAACCCAGGTCTCCCACGTGGAAGATGAGAATTTTACCACTGAACCACCAATGCCCTCATAATTGTTACATTAGGAACAAAACTCTATCTCTTATTTTACCTCTCAGGTTTCAGGATAAATGTGTGCTCAGTTACATTTGTTGTTGTTGTTAGTTGCCTTTGAGTCAATTCTGACTTATGATAACTCCATGTGTGCAGAGTAGAGCCGCTCCGTAGGGTTTTGAAGGCTGTGACGTTTCAGAAGCGGATCGTCAGGACTGTCTTCTGAAGCGCCTCTGAGTGTGTTTTAACTGCCAACCTTTCAGCCAGTAGTTGAGCTTAAGTGCCATTTACATTAGTTGCACTTACTCCTAGGTTAAAAATAAACCCTTCAAGGCTAGTGAATGGATGAAATGAGATCTTCACTATTCATTCATTTATTCATCGGCTCATTCAACAAGTTGAATGCCAGCATTATGTACGTGTGGGGAATATAAGGATGAATTGTTTCCTGCCCTCAGGAAGTGTGAAGATTAGGATGGGAGCGTCTCCCAATGGTGACCCATCGCAACACATCAGGAGGAGTGCAGGACAGTCATGTCCAGGGTTTTAGGGAAATACAAGAGGAAGATGTAGTTTGCAGATAGGAATGCAGGTCAGGGACTGTCTTTCAGAGCTGTCAATATATAAAACAGTAGGGATATAGTTGGTGGATTGGAATTTACCCTTTGATAATAAAGTTCTCTACGCCAGAATTCTCTAAATATCTTGTTGCCAATGTGCTGTTCTTGTGGATCATATCACTGAGGGTTACATTCTTGTGCGCCACACAATGGAAATGACTTGTAACTTTCAGAGAGAGGACATTATGCCATCACACATGGCAACAAGATCATTTACCACAGTTTATCTGTTCTCTTATCACTCTCCCCTTGTTCAGGTTCCTCCAGACACACTGGCCTCCTTGCTATGCTCAGACACACCAAGCGCACTCCCACCTCAGGGCTCTTGGTCTTGCTCCTCCGTCTGCCTGGGCCACTTACCCAGGTGTCCGTATATGTTCCTCACTATATTTAAGTTCTGCTCAAAAGTCTTCTTATTAGGGAGGACTTTCTTGACCACGTGGTAAGAAACAACACCATTGCAATCTGTAATGAGTTGAATGGTGGCCCCCCAAAAAATATATGTACACATTCTAATCTCCAGAATCTGTGACTGTTACCTTATTTGGAAAAAGGATTTTGGCAGATGTAATTAAGTTAAGAATCCTGAGATTAGCAGAAAATCTGGAATTATCTGCCAAAAACCAAACCAAACTCATTGCCATCAAGTTGATTCTGACTCATAGCTACCCTGTAGGACAGAGTAGAACTTCCCCATAGGGTTTCCAAGGAGGGAGGGCCTGGTGGATTCAAACTGCTGACCTTTTGGTTAGCAGCTGAACTCTTAACCACTGCGCCACCAATGTTTCCAGAATTATCTAGGTGGACCCTAAATCCAATGACGAATGTCCTTATAAGAGAAAGGCAGAGAGAGACTTGAGACAGACAGAGGAGAGGGCCATGTGAAGATGGAGCAGAAACAGACGTGGCCACAAGCCAGGAAATGCTGACAGTCCCTAGAAGCTGGAAGAGATAAGGGATAGAATCTTCTCTAGAGCATCTGGAGGGAGCACTGCTAGCATCTTGATTTTGTATTTCTGACCTCCAGAACTGTACAAGAATGAATTTCTGTTGTTTTAAGTCACCAAGTTTGTGGTAATTTGTTACAGCAGCCACAGGAAACTAGTACATAGCCCAACTCCTGCCACTCTCTATCTCCTGTGCCCTACCTGACCTATGATATATGTTTATTGATTTGTTTATTCTCTATCTCGAATGCAAATCAAGAGCTTTGTTTCTGTTCACTATCACCTAGAACAGTGCCTGGCAAATAACCATATCATACCTGTTGCTGTCAAGTTGACTCCGACTCATGGTGACCCCATGTGTATCAGAGTAGAACTGTGCTCCACAGGGTTTTCAATGGCTGTTTTTTCAGAAGTAGATCACCAAGCCTTTCTTCTGAGGTGCCCCTGGGTGGACTCAAACCTCCAACCTCTTGGTTAGCAACTGAAGCTTTAGCAGGACTCCACCTGGCAGATAGCAGGTGCTTATTGGTTATTGAATAAATGGGTGGTTGAGATGCTGAATCATTAGGCTCTCCAGACACTTGGAGTTACTTTTGCATCCTGTGCATAACTGAGGAGACAATAGGGTCCCAATTCTGTCGATTTCGAGCTGGGTAATGGGGAGGTTCTGTAATGGAGACACCTGAGTTTAAATCATGGCTCTGCCACCTTGGAATCCCTGAGTGGCGCAAATGGTTAACGCGCTTGGCAGTAAACCACAAGGTTGGAGATTTGAGTCCACTCAGAGGCATCTCATAAGAAGGCCTAGTGATCTACTACCAAAAACAGCCATTGAAAACTCTATGGAAAACAGTTGTACTCTGACACGACTAGAGTCACCCATGTGTAGCAGTTGACTCATTGGCAACTGGCTCACTGGTGGTCACCTATTAGCTGGTGACTTTGGGCTCTGAACCTCAACTTCGTTAACAGCAAAATACGGTTATGCTCATGTTTACTTTCCAGGGTTGCTACAAGCGTTGAAGGGAATGATATTAATAGAGTGGCTGGTTAAGCACTTAGTGAGTGAGGCTCAGTGTGGTTTTTCTTTCCTCTCCCATTCCTGGTCCTAAGGTGTGACCGTTTCCTCATGCATCAGATATGGTAGGGCTGTTAACACATTATATCCACTCAGGGCTAGACCTGGCCATTCTTTTTAAGAATAGGATTTGTTTAATCGAACATAGCAAGCCTGCTGATTTTCCATTGTGAGATGATGAGCTCCATAGCACCTTGAACACTAGCTCTTGTGCACTTCATTCTCAGTCTTTGTCCTGTAAAGGGAAACATAGAGATCATTTTTGCACCTGCATCATTGGAGTGGTTGCTGGGATCCCTCAGTATTAGAGAGGAAGACAACAGCTTCTCACAGCTTGCCCTGTAGGGGGATAGTCCCTTTGATGAATATAAACTGTAAAATTTATATGTGGTAGAATCCTCATTTTGTAAAAGAAAAAAAGTGATTTCAATATATACATGTACGTATATACACATATGTCTCTTTATCAAAACATATGTATCTCTCTCAAAAATATTGGTTGGAAACACCTAAAATAGTAGAAATATTAGTAGTTATGCCTGGGTTGAAGGATAAAGCATGAGTTTAATTTTCTTCTTGACTCTTTCCTTCTTTTTCCAAAATGTAAATTGAAGATGTTTCTAATTCATCTTTCTGTCAGATGAAACTCCAGGCTCTGCCTTTGAGATTTTATTCCTAGAACTGGTTTAGCATATAAATGCTAAGGTTAGCTTCAGTACCAGCAGCTGGGGATTTCCTCTAGGCTCCAGCTGGATCACGTGGAAGTTGTGTTTGTCGTTTCTTTTCTTAAGTCATCATAACAGACACCAGCCTTTCATGGCAAAGAGAAATAACAAGACAACTATTGTCCATCAATAATTTTAACCTGTTATTTTACAAGATTTCCCCATTGTGCTCCTCATCATTGCAATTTCATTGGTACCTTTAATGAAAACATTTTCTTGAGGTCTTATGCAGACTTAAGAATTGGTCTCATTATACTTTTTAAACTTCTGGTCAAAAATAGAACATCTTCAGTAATTCCTAAGGAAAGTCAGTTCTGTCTAATCTCATCCTTACTTCATGAACGGCATCAGATTGTTCAAATAGAAGACTGTGGGAATTTAATGGATATTTCCAAAGTTATCATTTCTTAAAAGAATTTACCATCCCATTTTTGTCAACTGCAACTGCATGGACATGAACCAGTTAAACTTAATCCAGAAGAGATAAATTTGATTTTGCAAGAATTATGAAAGCATTTGCAAAAATCTCTTCACAGAATGTTTCATTCATATTCAACTCCAGCATCTTTTGCTTTCCTTTTAAGGTCTGGAAGAAAACGGTCTTATCCACACATATTGTAGGTAAATGTGTTATATGCTTTAACAGGAGGGAGCATAAGTTGTTAATATGGTAATGTTAATAACACTTCATGTACTACATTTTGGTTGACATATAAGCCTAATTGAGAAATTTCTGAAATTAATCTTTGTAAGAAACAAGACCAGAGTGGCTAATCAGGTTTGAAAGTGGGACTAATTGTACCATAATCAGATTGATGAGCTGTTAAATATCTGATGTGAAAACCATGTCATGAAATGATAAGAAAGAATCCATGCAAAAGTCCTCTTGAATTTGCCCCTTGTCCTTCTTTTTGTAATTTGTTCAAAGGCTTATTACCTCAGCTTCAGACCACAGATACAAAATTTTTACCAGCTGGTAACTTTTTTTTTTTAATCAGCTCAGTTTTCCTGAGAAGGACACAGAAGGAACCCCCTTTCCTCCCCACCCAGCCACCCGAAACAAAACAAAACAAAAAACCATAATTCGTTACCACCTACTGGTCCAGGTGAAATGTTACTGATTTTATTTGGGTGAGTGGACAAGCCACAAGGCTGGTCTCCAAGGACAGTGATGCTGGGTTGGGGGAGCTGAAAACTTTTTTTTTTTTTTTTTAATATTTTATTGTACTTCAGGTGAAGGCTTACAGAACAAACAGTTTCTCATGAAACAGTAGTACACGTGTTGTTTTATGACATTGGTTAACAACC
>NW_004443953.1:15779324-15792338 GCF_000243295.1 Trichechus manatus latirostris | reverse complement strand
GTTCTCTGTCAGTTTTCTCACTCCATTTGGTGCTTGGCTGAGTTCTTTATCTCTTCATTTGATGTTTTAGGGTTTCAGGATTGTTGTATTCTCTGTTCGGCTTAGTTTTTTGAATCTTTGCTGTGGAGGGACGGCGTGGTGCTTCTGCCTAGAGCGCCATTTTGCCAGCAATTCTGAAAACTTATTGACTCTGATGTTTGGTAGTTAATTTTAAGTCTGTTCATAGTTCAATTGTTGCTTATATTATAGGGTAGTAGCAGAGAGAGACAGGGCAGAATGGGGACTGGGAACTCAGCAGGATGGGATAGGTTGGAGCTCCAATTCTTAGGCCTTTCACAAAGGTTAAATCCCTCCCATCACCCTTGGGTTGGACAGGTCACCATCAAAATCCTTGTCGGGGCATTTGATCCTCAAGATCCCCCAGCCGTGTAAGGGTTCATGGGGGTGACTACAGGATGTGACTTCGCCCTTAAGAGGCAGAAGTCAGAGGTAGATGTTCTACAGAAGGACTCCTTATATCAGAGACTATCTAAAAATCACCAAGACCACTCAAACCCAGGAAAAATGATGATCAATATCATCAATCTGATGACACTGATGAGGTCAATAGCCATGTGCTCACTGCCCCAGAATTTTTGGTTCACAACAGGTTGTTGAAGTAGACGGGTTGTAACCGCTGATTCAAGTTGTAAAACAATACTGAGGTATTGAGTATCAAGTTACAGAGCTATCTAAAATATCCAGGCTCAACAGCTGGATATGGGATTTGCAGCTGAAGATGGACTTAGACAAGAAGCGGGGTCGTAAAGGCAATAGACGCAAGGAAAAGTATAACCCAGAGGAGAAGTCTGTGTATGTTTGTATGTGCAAAATGTGTGGCCTGAAAATGTGCGAAGATGCTCTTGGCATGACAACTGGCATTATTTTTATTTGGGGCATAGGCTAATTATATGGGATTTAAACCACATAAGCCTGATTCCCATCTGCCCCACTCAGCAGGTGAAAAATTGCATGGAGGGCAGGCTTTTACCCAGCGTTTTGAAAAGAGATGCAAAGTACTAAAAATAACATCCACACCCATTAGCTGCAGCAGGGCTCCTGAGGACATTGCTCAGTCATCCACAGTCACTGGGGGGTGAAGGTGGACTTTATCTTGTTCTCTTTGCCTTGAGCCTCTCTCACTACTCTGTGCTGGAGCGGCTGCCAGATCTTTTCTCGCTGTTTCTCTTTCTTAGTGAGAAATCCACTGTACCCTGAGCTTCTTTGGCCTCTTGGCATGGGAATCCCTAGCACAGGCCCTCAAGGCTCCCCGCAGCCCACACCCGGGTCTCATTCCCCCAGTTAGCTCCCACAGCCCACCTGTTAGCTGAACATGCTTGGGGCCTGCCTCCTACAAGGCAGGGTTTTCTGCCTTGAAAGAACTTCACTTTCTAGAGTCTGGTTGAAGATAGAAATGGGGAACTCCCAGCAAAGCTGTGAGTGTTTCAGGCTCTGCCCTCAGCTCTACACTCTCTGTCCAGCTTCCCAGGACACTACTCTCTGCCTTCCCCACTCATGCCCTACCCGAAGGGCAGATCAGCAAAAGAATTTTATTTATAAGTCATCTCTATAGAAAGAGGGAAGAAAAGCTGGTGAGACAAAGCTATAGAAGAGGCCTTTAGCAAGGACCAGAAGTTCTGGTTAGACAATCTCAGACAATCAGCTGAAGGACAATTATGGCCACACCCTCCTTCTCCAGGCAGCCTCTCTGAATTTATTTATTTCATGGAGTATAATGACTCACTTAGGACTTTAAGCAATATTTTAAAACATGCAAAAGGAATAAATACTTGTTATAAAAATAAAAGGAGCCCTGGTGGAGCAGTGGTTAAGTGCTTGGCTGCTGACAGAAAAGTTAGCAGTTCAAACCCACCAGCCGCTCCATGGGAGAAAGATGTGGCAGTCTGCTTCCATAAAGATTACAGCCTTGGAAACCCTATGGAGCAGTTCTACTCTGTCCTACAGTGTCGTTATGAGTCAGAATCGACCACAATGGCTATGAAAAAATAAAACACATAGAAGTAGATAAAGTAAGAAGTGAAAGTTTTCATTCACCTTCCACCCTACTCCCCAAAGGGAGCCACTGCTGGCATTTGAAATGAGTCCTTCCAGACCTTTTTCTGTGCAATATTAATGGATAGCAATTAGATCTTTGAGTGCTGAATCATTGTATCCACGAATGTGGAATCCAGAAGCTTCTTGGAGAACCAGACTATGCCATTGGGTTACTAATACCTAGGCCTCTAGACATTGAAGCTCAGTTCTTTTCATTTTTTCTTTTACTTCTCCATTCTATCTGAAAACATAAAATCCTAACAAATATGTCTAAAGAGAAACTTCACTTGCTCGAACACTCACACACGTCAAAATTCATAATCTTTAATGCTCTCCCTTCCTCCTCCCCACCCCATCTGTAACTGTGCAGCCCACAGTTTAAATGCATCCAGCTAGGATTCGTTAAACCAAGGCTCCAGGTTTCTCATTTCAGCCTGCCATGTGAGCTAAACATGTACTTCTGGATACCTAGAAAAAAATCCTAATTTTATTTTAAAAAATAAAGAAGCAGTAATCTTTCTTACGCCCCAAATTCTCAAATCTTGTGAAATAATTACTCTGTGAACTTTCTGATTTGGTTGCTTCAGGGTGGAAACCACCGTAATCTGGGAGATCTTCCACTGGAAGTGGATTTTCTACGTTCTGTGTCTATTTCTTGGTAGCGCAGCCTGCACCTGAGGCTCCCAGAAGTGGCCTCTTTCCATTACCAAGAGACTCAGCATTTCCTTTTTCCCCAGGTCAAATGCCCTCCAGGGGCCCCATGTACTCATGTCTCTGAGTGTCTAGACTCTTGGCCAAAAAGAGAACTTTATTGATGGTTGGGATGGCTGTCTTTGTTATCTAGTACTGCTGTAATAAAAAATTTATCTGATCACAGTTCAGGAAGCTAAAAGTCCAAAGTCAAAGGTGTGGTTCTAGGGGGAGGCCTTCTTTGTCTATTTCAAGTTCTAGTACCCAGTCATCCTTGGAATTCCTGAGCTTGTAGATCCATCTGTCACTGTTGTCCTCAGACAGTGTCTGTCCTCCCCCTGTGTCTCCGTGTCTGTGCTGCTCTTTATATATTTCAGAAGTGATTAGGTTTAGGATCCACCCTACCCTGGGATGACCTCAACCAACTGACTACCTTACCTTAGATCACTTATGGTAGGTGCTTACATTACACTAGATTAGATTACCTATGCATCCACAGGTATAGGGGTGTTATGCCTTGAATTGTTTCCCCAAAAAATACATGTTGTGAATCCTAACCCCTATACCTGGTGCTGTAGTGGTTAAGAGCTATGGCTGCTAACCAAAAGGTCGACAGTTTGAATCCACCAGGCGCTCCTTGGAAACCCTATGGGGCCAGTTCTACTCTGTCCTTTAGGGTTATTATGAGTCAGAATCGACTTGATGGTAACGGGTTTCGGTTGGTTGTTTTCTTTTTTTTTAATACCTGTGTTTATAATTCCATTTGGAAATGGGTTTTCTTTGTTACGTTAATGAGGCAGTATTAGTGGAGGGTATGTTTTAAGCCAATCTCTTTTGATATATAAAATGAGCAGATCAAGCAAGCAAGCAAGCTAGCACAAACGGAGGAGAAGTTGCACGCCCCATGATTGCTACGTTGCCAAGGAACCTAGGAATAGGAGCTGAAAAGTGACAAGGACTTTCTCCCAGAGCGGACAGAGAGAGAGAGGCTTCCCCTAGAGCAGGCTTCCTGAATTCAGACTTCTATCCTCCTAAACTGTGAGAAAATAAATTTCTGTTTGCTAAATCCACCCACTTGTGGTATTTCTGTTATAGCAGCATTAGATAACTAAGACAAGAGATTAGAGTTCCAACACATATTTTTGAGGGGACACAATTTAATCCATCACAATGACCATCCTAATTTACTGTTTCTTTCAAAGGGTAAGGCCCAGGAAGGTGTGAGGCTCTGCTAGCTTCATGAAACATTTCTGAAAAGGCATTTATTTGAAAATAATGACAACATGAAGGTGGGACTTCCTTCTACTAGAGTCCTAATCTGAGGCTTTCAGAGAAAGCAGAGTTGAGGAACTGTCAGGGTGTGAGAGTACTTCCCGGAAAATCTTAACAATGATTTTGTGGGAATAGAGAAAAAACCTTGGGAAGAGGCTCCAAGGCAGTTCTGTAATCTCAAATGTTATTGCTGAAGGAAACTCAGAGATTTTCTAGCATAACAGCCATATTCTACAGATGAGAAAGAGAAGGCACAGAGGGAAGACTTGTCAAAGGCCACAGAGCTGGGACAAGAGGCCAGGGCTCCAGCTTTCCACCCAGGGCACGTTTTATTATATCTGGCTTTCTCTCTGTGTACGACACTTTCAAATTCCTTTTCCTTTACACTTTTGCTTCAGAATTGGTGAATAAACTTGTATATATTGTTTTTCCTACATCACTCATTGTGCATATTTTTGCCATGATGTTTTAATTCAGAGTTTCATTTGTGGATGCCAAATCATACCTGGAGCCATCTTGGGCTAGTGGTGTGGACACTGGAGAAGGGGCGAGGAGGGGCTTGGCACCTGCTCCTTGGAGAGCGGGGTGCTAAATAGGAACATCCTTTGTGTCTCCTCTCCAGAGCCATGCCCTCTGCTGCAGAATGCTGTTTCTCAAGTTCTGGGCCCCATGCTGTTTTGGAACTGTGGCAGCTCCTATCAAAACTTACTTCAAATTAGTGAGGAAAAGATGGATTGTTCAATAAATAGTGTTGGGTTAAAATGGCTAACCATTCCATTAAAAAATGCATTGCTAATTTCTTGTTTCTTACACCAAAATAAATTCCAGATGGACCGCAAACTTAAGTGTAAGAAAATGAAATCATAAAAATGTTAGAAATAAACATGAAAGAATTAAAAAATTTAATTGTCTCACCCTGGGGACAGACTTTCTAAGGCTGGCTAAGACACGAAACCTAGAAGCCATAAAAGAAAAGACCGGTAAGTTGGTCTACGTACAAAATTTAAATTTCTACATAGTAAAGAATTACCATAAAGAAATTCAAAATACAAGTCATAAACCTAGGGAAAATATTTGAGAGGAGTAGCTATATATGTATGTGCGTGTGTGTGTGTGTGTGTGTGTGTGTGTGTGTGTGTGTGTGTGTGTGTGATAAGGAGCTAATTTACAGAATATATTTTTTAAAATTATATAACTCTATAAGAAAAAGACCTACAACTCAATAGAAAAAAGGGCAAAGGACAGCTAGAAGCAGAGAAAAGAAATACAAATGACTTATAAACAAAGAAAAATGACCAATCTCATATATAATTAAATGCTAATTAAAGTTTAACAGCAAGATAATATTTTTCACCTATTGGATTGTCGAAGATCAAAGCTTTTTACAGTGAACGGGTTCAGAGAACCTGCAGGAAAGGGGGCACTCTTCTACACAGTTGGGGGACATGTGAATTGGTATACCTTCTTTGGAAGGAAAATGGACAATATTGGCGAATGTTTAAAATTCAAATGCCTTTTAACCTAGCAATTTCTCTGTAAGGAATTGTACTAGGAGATTTATATACAAGGATGTTCATTACAGCATTGTTTGTTGTACAAAAGGTATGCACCTCCCCATGATGGAATAGTGTGCAGGATATAGGCCTGTGCTTTTCATATGTGGAATGCCCTATAGGGATGGGGACCCATCTCCAAGGTGCAGAGCAGGTGTACAGTGCACTGCAAGTTGATTCTGACTCACAGGAGCCCCATGTGTGCAGAAGTTGAACTGTGCTCCATAGGGTTTTCCAAGGCTGTGTGGCCTTTTAGAAGTAGATCGCCAGGCCTTTCTTCTGAGGCACCTCTGAGTTCAAACCACCAGTCTTTTGGTTAACAGCCAAGCACTTAACCATTTGCACCACCCAGGGACTCCTGTGGTAGACAAAGGGACATATATATGTTTGTATGCGATTTGACCGTCTTGGGAAGAAATCACAGGAGAGTCGTGGCTGTGCCTGCCTCTGGAAAGAGGACCACAGTATCTGACAGGATGCTGACAGGATTTGTCAGAGTTGGCTCTCGAGCAGAGGCTATTTGGAAATGAGACTTGGCCTGAGACTTTTTTTTTTTTTTTTTTGCTATTCTTTGTTGAGGTCTTGCAGTATCTTGTAGATTTTAGAGATTAGACCCTGATCGGATTTGTCATAGCCAAAAATTTTTTCCCAGTCTGTAGGTTGTCTTTTTACTCTTTGGGTGAAGTCTTTTGATGAGCATAAGTGTTTGATTTTTAGGAGCTCCCAGTTATCTAGTTTCACTTCTGCTGTTGGTGTGTTGTTAGTACTGTTTTGTATTCTGTTTATTTGGCTTGAGACTTTTGAGAGGCTCCACTCGGCAGCTGGAATAGTAGGTAAAAAAAAAAAAAACAGTTGCTGTTATGTCGACCCTGACTTCATGGCAACCCCATGTGTGTCAGAGTAGACCTGTGCTCCACAGGGTTTTCAATGACTGATTTTTTGGAAGTAGGTCACCAGGCCTTTCTTCCAGCGCATATCTGGGTGGACTTGAACTTTCAACTTTTCTGTTAGCAGCCACGTGCGTTAATATTTTGTTCCACCCAGGGACTCCAGATAGTAGGTAAAACTGAGGAAAAGCATCCCCCACTGTTAACAGAAGGGCTGCTACCACATAGGTGGTGGGGTCAGTGGGAGCCCAGCCAGGCTTGTTCTGCCTCTTGCCTCTGATCTACCTTCAGCATCACAGTTTCTACCACAAGTTGGCAGCATTACAGCTGGGGGGAGGAGGAAGTGTCCCCGAAGGTCTGGACTGAGACTTAGAGGGATGAGACCCTGTACAGGTGGGCTAGAGAGAAGTCTGTCTTTGATTGAGTCTTACTCTGGCTACTTTGCATGCATTAACTGACTTACAGCTAACAAAAATACTGTGAGGTAGTTATTATTAACCACATTTTACAGACGAAGTAAACTGAGGCTCAGAGAGGTTAGTTCAGCAGCCCAGGGTTACACAGGTAGTGCCTTGTGGAGCCACACTGTCGTCTGTCTGACTCAAAGCCCAGATTCTTAATCACCAAGAAATAGTGCCAAACCCGTTCCTTCTTCCTGCTTTCCAGTTTCTAGCTACCTTCTAGTTTCGCTCCCTTGCCCTACCCAATTTTGGAAGGAACATCCAGAGACTCCTTACCTCTTGGGAGATTTAACAGGTTAAAATATATATATATATATATGATGGGGCAGGAGATGAGACACACACCTTTCTTTGAATTCTTGATAAAGTTTTATTTGCAGGTAATTTTATACACAATGAATCAGACGCAGTATCGTCACTGCCATCATCGTCTCCGGGAACTCAGAGGAATTTATAATATGAAGATTTCCTTGCAGACGTGGATATGATGTTCAGATCAGAGACATGACTGAGAAAATGTTAAATCCACTAACCCTCAGGGTCTCTGGGACCTTGTTTTGGTTCTAACTTGCTGTGTGACCTCAGCAAGTCATTTACTCTCTCTGAACGTTAGTTGGTTCATCCGTAAAATGATTTGAACTAAGTCTTTTTTTTTTTTTTTCCTGTTAAATCAAAAATATCCCCTAGTTAACTCCAAATTATAGAAGCAAGACCTGCCTTGGGTTAGCCAACCCCTGCCCCTGCCCCAGGCTCTCACCTGTCTCAGATTGTGTTTTGGGGAGTGAGGGCCACCCCTTCCCTCTTTTCCTGCTTGACAAGCTTCCCTTCCTTGACTTTTCTGGGTCAGACCATAGAGGCAGAGTCATGTCTTGGCTGGTACAGCCAATGTGCTGGGCTCTTCCGTGGCGTGACTGTGGCTCTAGAAACTGGCATGAGCCGTTTTCTGGCTCCAATTTCCTGGCAGAGAGTAGTGGGGGCAGAACACAGAACAGGTTCATTTCAGAGGGCAAGCGATATTCTGGGAAGGGCAGGTCTCATTCATTGGAGATCCTGAAGCAGGAAGTTCAGGTCCCCAGAAAAGATCCTGAGAGTTGGGGCAGAACCTGAGGAAGAGACCTACAGAGAGAGGTGGAGGGCCCCTGGGCCAGCCAGAGGGTCCAGTGAGGTGATGGGGGTCAGGAGACCCTCCAGGGGCTGCCTGCCCAGGGAATTCCTCCTCTCTTCTGAGTGAATGGTAGGGTGGCACTCGTTGAAGTAGTTATTCATTGGTCCAGTCACTCCGTGCTTCAGTCAATAGACACGTATCAGCAGGGGTAGATTAGGATTAACCAATAAACCCAGTACGTACTGGTTTACAGTAAGAAAGGTTCACATGGGCTTAATTGTGTTTATTTACTATTCTGTAATGCACAATTTCACATGGGTTTCAAAGGTGTGGTGAAAACCAGGTGAAACTGTGTACTGAAGATTAGCAAGCAAGCACAATTAAACCCGTGCATAGCTTGTTTACTGGGTGATCTGTCCCGGGATCAGTCCTCTGGGAATCATATAGTGGGCAGAGGTTGGCTGTGGGAGGCAGAATGTTGTTTTTGGTGTTGTTTATTGCCGTGGAGTTGATTCTGACTCATGGTGGCCCCATGTGTGCAGAGTAGAACTGCTCCATAGGCTTTCCAAGGTTGTGACCTCTCCGAAGCAGGTGCCTCTCTTCCGAGGCACCTCTGGGAGTCAGGCAGACCTGGTGAAACACTGGAAACTCACCACTTGTGTCCTGTGGGCCTCAGTTTCTTCACCTTGTAAGATCAGACCCCAGTGGCCTACCTGATACTGGAGCTGTAAAAATAAATGAGATATACGAAGCCCTCATTATCCAGGGATGATTGGTTCTGGGAGGTGGCTATTCAAAGCGAATTATCTTAAAATGGCGACATGTTTCAGAAACCAGAAAAGAAAGGTTTCATTGGGACTTTATCTTGAAAAATAAAACTTCAGTTTCATTTCACATATGAAAGTAACTATTTTTATCTATTATTGAACTCAGATTAAGTTAGGAGTCTCTGGGTGGTGCAAACGGTTAATACACTCAGCTGCTACCAAAAGCTAGGAGTTTCGAGTCCACTCAGAGGTGGCTTGGAAGAAAGACTTAATCTACTTCTGAAAAATCAGCCATTGAAAGCTCTATGGAGCACAGTTCTACTCTGACACACATGGAGCTGGAATTGACTTGACAGCAACTGGCATGGTAAATTAAGATATAATCACAACTTGCCCTGATTCTTAGAACAAGCTGTCTTAGTTATCCAGTGCTGCTTTAACAGAAATACCGCAAGTGAATGGCTTTAACAAACAGAGATTTATTCTCTCAGAGTTTAGGAGGCTGGAAGTCTGAATTCAGGGCACCAGCTTCAAGAGAAGGCTTCTTCTCTGTTGGCTCTGGGCGACGGTCCTTGTTATCAATCTTTCCCTGGTCTAGGAGCTTCTCAGTGCAGGGACCCTGAGTCCAAAGGATGTGCTCCACTCCTGGCCCTTTTTTCTTGGTGGTAATGAGGTCCCTTTCCTCTTTGCTCGATTCTCTCTCTCTTTTATATCTCAAAAGAGATTGACTCAAGATACAACCTAATCCTGTAGATTGAGTCCTGCCTCATTTATATAACGGCCTCTAATCCTGCCTCATTAACATCATAGAGGTTAAGATTTACAACATACAGTGTAATCACATCAGATCACAAAATGGTGGACATCCACATAATACTGGGAATCATGGCCTAGCCAAGTCGGCACACATTTTTGGGGGACACAGTTCAATCCATAACACAAATCAAAGATGATGGCTGTTGGAGTGCTGATTGTTTTTCCCAGCATGATTATTTTCAGACGTACTTGTACGAGGGCAAGTTATAGTCCTTCACTTTGTGTTTGGTTTTCACAGTATACTCATAAACAAGGCCTTTTTTTTTTGCACAAATATTCCGGGCTTCATCAGTTTTCCCAAGGGCTTCGGCTCAATTCCTTGATATTCAAATGATCTCTCTTGAAGCACCTATCTTGTCATCGCCCTCAGATTTTCTCGACTTCAATTGTTAACTGGTGTAACTTTCCCAGATTCTCATTTGTTAATGGCTTCATGTCTGATTTGAGCAGCTTGCTCGTAGTGCTTTTTTTTGTATTTCCCAAAATTTGCCATCTCTTTGCACTGTGAGAAGCAATCAACAGAGTATGACTCGTGGATAGCTGAGGAGGAATGAAATATAAAATGGCCAGTTCCTTTAGTGAATATTTTTGTGATGATAAATTTTGCTTGCTCTGTGAAGCCTCATAACTGCAGGAACTCTGATAGTAAATACCAAATAACAAGGACCATGGGAAAGTACCCAGCCCAGTATTTAGGCAAAATCAAAACCAAACCCCTTGCCACTGATTCGATTCAGACTCATAGTGACCCCATAGGACAGAGTAGAACTGCCCCATAGTGTTTCCAAGGATAGACTGATAGATTTGAATGGCCAACTTTTGGTTAGCAGCCTGAGCTCTTAACCACTGCGCCACCACAGCTCCATATTTAGACAAGGAAGAGTAAATAGGTTTCACCCAGTATGCAACTCTGACTGATTGCTAGTACTTGTCTGAAGCACTGTGTTGAGAAGGACCCTGAGGATCTTTTTGCCTTCGATGAGAAGAGTGCTATAATTGATTAATGATGTCTGCTAGGGTGTGAGAGTAGTAAATTACAGTCTATGTGCTACATAGCTGACGTGTTGTTGCTTTGTGGTTTTCGACTCATAGCAACCCCATGTGACAGAGTAGAGCTGCCCCATAGGGTTTCTCGGCTGTAATCTTTCATGAAGCAGATCATTAGGTCGTTCTCCCACGGAGTGGCTGGTTGGGTTCAAACTGCCAACCTTTTGTTAGCAGCCAAGTACGTAACCATTTGCACCACCAGGGCTTTTACAAAGCTGACCTACCAAAAAAGAAAGCCAAACCCACTGCCATCAAGTCGACTCTGACTCATGGCAACCCTGAAAGACAGAGTAGAACTGCCCATAGGGTTCCTAAGGCCGTAAATCTTTATTGCAGCAGGCTGCCAACACTGCCCATAGTAAATACTTGGCAAATACCAATTCTCTCTTACAATGTGGCAGTATTGTTAGGAATATAGAAATAAACAATATATGATCATTGAGCAGGAGGAGTTCACAGTCTGACGGGAAAAAGTGGAAAGAAACCAGAGTTTATTGAATATTTACGTTGGTGGCACTTGCCTGGCTAACCAAATGATCAGAAAGAAACCTGGTGTTATTGGGAACACACATGACATTCTTATTGTGGTGATTTTTGCCTCTCTGCTTCCTTATAATTGTGGAAATGTAGATAAAAACAAGGAAGTAAAATAAGGCAGGTGAGCACTCACCTCTTGTTATGGCCCAGGCTTTGTAATTAGATTTGGGTTTAATTCCAGCTCCAGTATTTATCGCATGGCATTGGGCAAGTTACTCAGTCATTTCTAGAGCCCAGTTTCCTCATCTGCAAAATGGGAATAATAATAGCTTTCACACTGGATTGCTATGAGGACTGTGTGTGTGCAGCAATTTTCCTCTTCCTGAAATAGGGGTAAAAAATTGCTCTCCCAACAAAGGGATATGAAGCATAGATAAAGGTAATGCATGCAAAATGCTAGGAGTTTGAGTGCTACTTAATTTGCACATCAAAGTCTTGCTCCTGGGGTCACCAAGATGTCACTGAGGCCAGGGAGGCCATTGAGCCAGCCAGTTAATGCTCAAGATTCTCAACTTCATCCTTTCTGCTTTCTCTCCAGGAATGCCGTTCCTGCTCAAGCTACACTCTCATCTCCATTAATTATCTTAAAAGCTAATCAGGAGATATGAGGAAATGCGGCATTCTCAGCATGCCTAACCTTTGCTGAACTCTCTTAAATGCTTTTGTTTGTGAGAAAGTTGTTTTAATTCAAATCAATTCAATCTTTCAGATTCAACCTTCTCTGTTTCACCCAAGCTAAGGGTACCCTTACTCTCTAGCCTGGGAGGGAGACTGCAGCTCAGTTTCGTTGGAAGCTCAGTTTCATTTGCCCTACAAAAAAAAAAAAGGCGGGGAGTGGGAGACAGAAGAAGAAAGTTAGCTATTTTGTAGTCTGAGAGTCAATGGGATGTTTGTTTAGCATCTCATTTTGAGATTTTTCTTGTCAACATGAAGAGTTAGATTTTTTAGGGAGGAAGGGAAAGTGAAACTCATGATTTAGAAGCAAAGAAGTGCAAAGATTAAACAGGTCACATTTTGAAAAATAAACAATGATTTTTGCAGTCAGGCAGGGACTAAGATAAATTCTGTGAACATTGATTACTCACTTACCGTAAGTTGTAGATGAGCACCATTTGTAAATCTGTAATTCTGTCTTAATTTGTGGGAGCATCAAATATGGGGTAGGATGGAAGGAGGTGGGAGGGGGAGAATGCCTTCAGCACATCTAGGTGATGAGGTTAGATTTAACCATCATGTGGGCCTGTGAGAAGAGCCCTAATGGCACAGTGGTTAAGAGCTTGACTACTAACCAAAAGGTCAGCAGTTTGAATCCACCAGGTGCTCCTTGGAAACCCTATGGGGCAGTTCTACTCGGAGTCAACTCAGCAGCAACAGGTTTGGTATTTTTTGGTTTTGGGCTTGTGAGATAGACAGATTTGGCATCTACCAGTCCAGGCTTTGCCACTTTCTAGCTGTGCGACCCTGAGCAATAACTGTCAAAGCTTTAGTCTCCTTGACTGTAATCCAGGGAGAATCGTGGTGCCATTATTAGTCAGGCCAGGCCAAGCTAGACTGCCGTGCTACCACTCAACGATGAATAATTAATTATAATTAACATTCCACCTTTTGAAGTTCCTAAGATCCCTGGGTGTCGCAAATGGTTTTCACTCCACTAGTAACATAAAGGTTGGAGGTTCAAACCCACCCAGTGGCACTGTGGAAGAAAGTCCTGGTTATCTGCTTCCATAAAGATTATTGTTGTTGTTAGATGCCGTCAAGTAGATTTTCCACTCATAATGACCCTAT
>NW_004443953.1:15737652-15779131 GCF_000243295.1 Trichechus manatus latirostris | reverse complement strand
GACCTTTTGGTTAGCAGCTGTAGCTCTTAACCACTGCACCACCAGGGTTTACTATGCCACGAGGGCTCCCCATAAAGATTATAACCAAAAAAACCCTAGGAAGTAGTTCTACTCTGTAACACATGAGGTCACCATGAATTGGAATTGACCCCATGGCAACAGGTTTGGTTTTTCATATCCCCATTTCAGGAGATAAAGAACTTGCCCAGGGTCTCATGGCCACTAGAAGAGCCAGGATTCAGCACAGCTTTATCTGCTCAAATCCCTTTCTTGGTTCAGTCCATCTCATTCATCTAACGGGTAGGAGTCATCCATACCATGATCAGTTGCTTCTCAATTAGACTGAAAGCAAAGTAATTATCTCGGATAGTCCTGATGCATCCTCTTCGGAAAAGGAAAATTACCTATGTGGCCTATACTACCAAGCAAAATTTTTAGAAGGTGCCCATTAACATCTGGTGCCCTTGAGTTGATTCCAATTCATAGTGAGTCTATAGGACAGAGTAGAATTGCCCTATAGTGTTTCCAAGGTTGTAATCTTTACAGGAGAAGACTGCCACGTCTTTCTCCCACAGAGTGGCTGGTGAGTTCAAACCGCCCACCTTTCAGTTATGAGTCAGAATTGACTCGATGGCAACAGGTAGTGGTGGTAGTAGTCTTTACCTTACCATGAGCTCTGGCCTTGGCAGCTGGCTGCACTTGTGAAGTTTGGTTCATGGAATCATGATTTCCTGACCCGGAGCTTGGCATCCCCTCTCTTTAGAACTGGTGACCAGCTTCGTCCTGCACCTGAGAGTCTAGAGTCTACTGTCTGGTTGTGTCTGCAAGTTGACAGGCTTTGGCTCCTCAGGCCCTTTGGAATTTTGTTGTTAGGGGCTGCCGAGTCGATTCCGACTCATAGTGACTCCGTGTGACAGAGTAGAGCTGCCTCACAGGGTTTTCTAGACTGTAATCTTCATGGAGCAGATGGCCAGGTCTTTCTCCTGTGGAACTGCTGGGTGAGTTCGAACTGTCAACCTTTTGGTTAGCAGCTGAACGATTAAATCTTGTGCCACCAAGGCTTCTTTCTGAAATTTTAGCCCCAGTGTTTTCATATTTTCTTTTCTTAGCAAATCTAAGCAACTACTGGCCTGCTTCTGTCCTTCACAGGGTTTTCTAGGGGAAAGTAGGGAGAGTTTGGTTACTTTGATAATAATTTCTTTTACTTGCATCCCCTCCTGCCATCCTGGCTGTGAACAGCTGAAAAAGGCAGCAAGATGCTAGAAGACCCTCAGAGAGAAAGCTGGAATAAGCCTTCATAGACATTATCCAGGTATTTCTTTTTCACTGAGTCTCAAAGCCATAATCAAACGCCTTCCCGCCCCGTTCTGAGGACACCCGATGTGCAGATCTGGGAAGCTTTGTTGGTCTCAGCAGGGCACCACATGCGATGGAGCAGGAAGGCCATGAGATGAACATGCCATTTGATTTTCATGCCCCTCCCACAAAGCGGGGTGCCATGGCAACCACCTGACACAGGAGATGGGTCCACTAAGGGCATTCCTGTAGTTGGGCAGCATCACTGAGAGGCCACCACAGAGACAGGATCATTAAAAAGAGTTCCTGGTCAATCACCAAGACCTGACACTTTCTTCTTCAAAATGCTGTCCATGTGCAACCTGTGCCCTCCATTCCCACCACCTGCTCCCACCTTAGTGCAGCCTTCCTCCCTGCACCCCTCTTCTGTGCTTTGGGCCCAGCAACACTTCAGCATAACTTTGCAAGAAAAATCTCTCAGAAATTCTGCTCTCCTTATGCCGTTCCCCTGCTTTGTTGTTGTGGTTAGCTGCCATCAAGTTGGCCCCCAACTCATGCTGAACTCATGCACAGTGGAATGAAATGCTGCACCATCCCAATGATCGGTAGTGAATTGGGCCATTGTGATCCATAGAGTTTTCACTGGTTGATTTTCAGGAGTATATTGCCAGGCCTTTCTTCCTAGTCCATCTTAGTCTGGAAGCTCCACTGAAACCTGTTCAGCATCATAGCCACATGCAAGCTTCCACTGATAGACAAGTGGCAGCTGTGCCTGAGGTTCATTGGCTGGGAATCGAACCCCGGTATCCCACACAGAAGGCAAGAATTCTACCACTGATTCACCACTGTCCCCATTCCTTCACTTCACTTAGAAACCTAAAAAAGCTCCTTATAGCCCCTACCTGAAGCAAGAACACTTTTGTCCGTTTCAAGTCTCCCTGCAATATGGTGTCCCCAAGTTTGTCAGACTTATTTCCCACCACTCCACAGTGGAACTCAGGTCAATGTCCTGTCCATGCTCTCCCCCCTGAGGCCAGTCCTCAGGTCTCAAGGGTGCTCCCTCCCACCAGTGTCATTCTTAGGATGCTCTCAGAGCACCTCGTCCTCCTCCTTCCTAGTACAGTTGTCATTAACACATCGCATGTGTCATTTTTGTTTGCTGTCTGTCTCAAGCCGTAGGAGGGCAGAGACACTGTCGTTCTCTCTCATCAATGTCTCCCCAGCATCTAGCATCTTGTCTGATGGGAAGTAACTCAACTAACTCATTGTCGTCAAGTCGATTCCAACTCATAATGACCCTATAGGACAGAGTAGAACTGCCCCATAGGGTTTCCAAGGCTGTAATTTTTTTTTTTTAATTGTGCTTTAGATGAAGGTTTATAGAGCAAATTAGTTTCTCATTAAACAATCTATACACAAATTGTTTTGTGACATTGATTGCCAACCCCGCAGTATGTTAATACTCTCTCCTTCTCGACCTTGGGTTCTGCATTTCCATTCTTCCAGCTTTTCTGTCCCCTCCTGCCTTCTTGTCCTTGGCCCTGGGCTGGTGTGCCAATTTAGTCTCAGATACATGGTTGAGCTATGTGTATTACTGCTTGTTTTATGGGCCTGTCTAATCTTTGGCTGAAGGATGAACCTCAGGAGTGACTTTAGTACTGAGTCAAAAGGGCATCGGGGCCATACTCTCAGGGTTTCTCCAGTCTCTGTCAGGCCAGTAAGTCTGGTCTTTTTTTTGAGTTAGAGTTTTGTTCTACACTTTTCTCCAGCTCTGTCTGGGACCTTCTACTGTGATCCCTGTCAAAGCAGTTGGTGGTGGTAACCAGGCACCATTTAGTTGTGCTGGACTCAGTCTGGTGGAGGCCATGGTAGTTGTAGTCCATTAGTCCTTTGGACTAATCTTTCCCTTGTATCTTTGGTTTCCTTCAGACGGGGTGGGACAAGTGGAGTATCTTAAATGGCTGCTTACAAGCTCTTAAGATCCCAGACACTACTCACCAAACTAGGATGTAGAACATTTTCTTTATAAACTATGTTACACCAATTGAAGTAGATGTCCCCCAAGACCATGGTCCCCTGCCCTCTACCCAGTAATTTGGTCCCTCAGGGAGTTTGGATGTATCTATGAATATTCAGTGAGTTTGCCTTGGTCAAGTTGTACTGGCTTCCTCAGTATTGTGTACTGTCTTAGCCTTCCCCAAAGTTACCACTTCTCTACTGTTTAGTTAGTGTTTTTCCCTACCCGCTCCCCCTCCTTCATAACCATCAAAGATTGTTTCTGTGTGTAAACCTTTTAATGAGTCTTTATAATAGTGGCCTCATACTATATTCGTCCTTTTGTGATTGACTTATTTCACTCAGCATAATGCCCTCTGGATTCATTCATGTTGTGAGATGTTTCACAGATTCATCATTGTTCTTTATCCTTGCATAGTATTCCATGGTGTGTACGTACCATAGTTTGTTTATCCATTCATCTGTTGATGGGCATCTAGGTTGTTTCCATCTTTTTGCTGTCGTGAATAATGCTGCAGTGAACATGGGTGTGCATATGTCTATTTGTGTGACAGCTCTTATTTCTCTAGGATATATTCCTAAGAATGGGATAGCTGGATGGTATGGTATTTCTATTTCTAGCTTTTTAAGGAGGCACCATATCATTTTCCAAAATGGTTGTACCGTTTTGCATTCCCGCCAACAGTGCGTAAGATTTCCAATCTCCCCACAACCTCTCCAGCATTTGTTATTTTCTGTTTGTTTGTTTTTTGATTTGTGCCATTAATGTCAGGATGAGATGGTATCTCATTGTAGCTTTGATTTGCATTTCTTTAATGGCTAGTGATAGCGAGCATTTCCTCATGTGTCTGTTAGCTGCCTGAATATCTTCTTTGATCAAGTTTTTGTTCATATCCTTTGCCCTTTTTTTAATTGGATTATTTGTCTTTTTTTTTGTAGAGGTGTTGGATTTTCCTATAGATTTTAGACATTAGAGCTTTGTCGGATACATCATAGACAATTTTTTTCCCCCAGTCTGTAGGTTCTCTTTTTACTCTTTTGGTGAAGTTTTTTTGATGAGCATAGTGTTTAACCTTTAGAACATCCCAGTTATCTACCTTGTCTTCTGGTGTTTGTATGCTGTTAGTTATGGTTTTATCCTATTTATGCCAAGGCTGTAATCTTTACGGAAGCAGAATGCCACATCTTTCTTCCGAGGAGCAGCTGGTGAGTTTGAACTGTTGACCGTTCTGTTAGCAACCGAGTGCTTAACCACTGCATCACCAGGGCTTCTTACACGGGAGATAAGCCTCAGCTAATATTTGTTGCTGGAATAATTGTGTAAAAGAAGCTACTGTCTCTCCCTGAGGTGGTCTGCCCCTCACTCATCCATCATTTGAGCCCCAGGTGAGAACCTTAACTAAGAAGCCTTCTCAAGCCCTGGCTGACTCTTTTTTCTAAACTTCTCTAGACTACAGTATGCAGTCTCATATTGCTGGCTGATTCAGGGTTTTAGCCTTGATGCCTTAACTAGAGTAGAATATTAATGGGGCTGTGCCTCCCACAAACCAGGGATGAAGAGGCTACTTGTTAAGGATTGAATTTTGTCTCCCCAAAATATGTGTTGTGAATCCCTAACCCCTATATCTGTGAATGTAGTTCCATTTGGAAATAGGGTTTGTTACGTTAATGAGGCCATATCAGTGTAGGGTGTGTCTTAAACCTAACCACTTTTGAGTTATAAAAGGAGAAAATTAAGCCCAGAGAAGCAAGCAGAAACTGAGGGGAACCTACACACCACTTGGAGATGGCCAAGGAATCAAGGAAAACTAGATCTACAGAAAGTGAAAAGATCTTCCCCAGAGATGACAGAGACAGAGCCTTCCCCTAGAGCTGTGCCCTGAAAGAGGACTTCTAGCCTCCTAAACTCTGAGAAAGTAAATTTCTGTTTTTTAAAAAAACACTCATTTGTGCTATTTCTGTTATAGCAGTACTAACAAACTAAGACACTGCTCTAAAACAAACAACTCTCCGGCCCCCCACCAACACCCCCCTCAAAAAAAACAAAAACAAAAACAAAAACCCAACCAACAAACAATAAAAAGTGAATGTGTTGTTGATTCTTCCCTTAGGAAGGATCTGGATTCACCATGATCAGTCTCCATTGAGGAGGCCTTTGGGGACGCTCCAGCTAGGTCCAGGGAAAAGTCCCCCCTCAAAAACGACCTGGCCCTCAAGGGCAGAGCTGGAATAGAAGCTGTGGGTTTAACCGACTTAACCACTAAATCCTGTTTCTTTTGTTTGGGAGATCATCACACATCAAAATGGGAAACAAACTACTCAGCCTTTCCTAAATAATGGATTTACATGTTTTGCTCTTTTGAAGCATTTCAAATCTGTGTGGATTTTGTTTTGCTTTCAACCATTATTCTCTTGCCAGCTCAAGGAGCGTGTCTTCTGAAATTGAAAGAGTTAAGACTGGCTATGTATTATACACATTCCCAGACAACTTAATTATTGACCCAGCTTGTAAATCATTGATGGCTTTCCAGAAGTATCCATATACTTCTGCTGGCAGCAAACAGAACCTGGGCTATTTATGGAATGGAGATTGGGGTCAGGGAGAGAGTGAAAAATTAAGAATAACACAACACTTCCTTTCGTCCCTGAACTTTAATTGCTGTTTAAATAAAGCCAAGGCTTTCTTCCTTGGCCACCTACTCAGAGCACCTCAGTTAAGTGCCCAAAATAGTTTTTGTTTCACTAGCCTTTGTCCATGCCACGTCACCCAAAGGACACCAGGTGACTTCGATTTCATCTGGGAGTGAAGTAGCTAGGATCAGCCATCTTGTCTGGAGTCCCTTTGGGGTACAGCCAGGGCTTTTGGAATGCGACATTTTAGCATTTTAGGTAACTCTTCTAATCCTATCCCTTAAGGGCTGGATAAGAAGCAACATCCTCTTTCAGCTGCTTGCCAGTGAGGCGTGTAGGCAGGTTTGTGGTTAACCAAGGCCACTCACTCAGCCGGTGAGTGACAAGACTGTGTTTAATTGTAGCAACGTTTGGTGGAGGGCAGCACCTCTGTGGTGTCTGGTATCAGCCGGGCCTGCCTACTTTCAAATGAGAAGAGAGGTCTGGTCAGGTCTCACAGTCTGCGGAGTTCAGCTTCAATGCCTGTGAAAACAGACACCAACATACCTAATCAAAGAGCTGCATTCCTGCGTCGAAATGGCGACTAATCCCCACTCATTTGAAGGAGCAGAAACCACAAGTGACAATCAAGGCGTCTGGTTTGTTTATCCTCAAATCCTGGTACTTATTACAGCTGAAAAGAACCATCAATATGTCTCAGTCCATTTTACAGATGAGGAAATGGAGGCCAGGAAAGTTTTCATGACAACCAGTTGCTGTTGAGTTGACTCCAATTCATGTCGATCCCATGTGTGCAGAGTAGAACTGTCTTCCACAGGGTTTTCAGTGGCTGATTTTTTCAGAAGTAGATTGCCAGACCTTTCTTCTAAGGTGCCTCTGGGTGGACTTGAACCTCCAACCTTTCAATTAGCAGTCAAGTTATTTGCACCACCCAGGAACTTATTTTCATCATGGATCGTGTCTGGTTTCAACACCAATGATTGACCTAGAATTCAATTCTCTGGTTTTCCAGGCTAGTGTTTTCTGTCCATTATACCATGAGCTGTTTTTGTCAAATTGATTATATAGTAAAACCTAAGAAAGCCAGAATCTGTGTAAGGCAGAAACCTGTCAGATAGGGAAAATTCAAATATTTCACACCAAAAGGAGAGGTAGAAAAGTGGCGAGACTGCACCCTGTCAAAGGTGGAAAACTGACGAGACCAGAAAAACAAGGCAGTCCCGTCGAGTTCTGGCTGTCACAGGTTTCACTGTATATAAGGCTTCTTCATATAACTCAAGAGTTTAAATTAACATAAGCGGGAAATAGGCCTATTTCATTCCGCCTAGAAAAAAAATAATAATGGCAAGAGGCTTTTTAAGGTAAGTAATTGAATATTTAAAATGCCAAACAATGATGTCACAATTTACCAAAGCTGGAGGCAAATCATTCTCAACTTGTTCAGTCAACACAGCCTGGTTCCCAAACAGTTCCAGGTGAGTGTGTCTGGAAGCACATTTTTTCCCCTGGGGAAAACTACTGGAAGAACCAGGAAGCTCTTTTGGGCTTTAGAATTGTCTCTTTGTTTCCCTTGGACGTGTGGTGGCTCATTGGTGTGGGGTGGGGAAGAATCCAGATAAGATCTGCAGGTGAATTTTTAATAAGCTTTGAGTGTTATTTTACGAGGATTGTTATTTTACAATTCTTGCAGACCGCGCTGCAAGATGTGGCACTGTGGCCACTCGAACCCTGACAGAGGCTTTGAAAGGCCTGAGATTTCAAAATCAAACTTCACAGGAAGGTGGCCCTCAAGGCCTGACATCAACCCGCCACCGTCTTTCTCACCAACCTCATTGTCCACTTTTGGAGAACATCTGTTAGTCAAGCAGATCCTGTTTCTAAATTCCACCCTCAGTTATTAGCACTTCTGTTTCATATACCATTTCATTTAATCTTCATGAAAATCCGACTAGGTAGATGTTATCAGCGCCAATTTTTAGACGAGGAAACTGAAGTTCTGAGCCGGTAAGTGGATTTTTCAAGTTTACGTAATTGGTAGCATCTCTGGGGCTGTCTTTATTATACAATGCCTCTCTAGCAAAGCCTGGTATCCTATAATTTAAAAAAAAAAAAAAGAAAACTCTTCTTAGAGCTCTGCTTAGAGCATGTGGCCAGAGAATATTGCTATCAAGAGAATTTCACACTGTGATTTTAGAGTTCTTTGCCTATAAACTATGACACACACACACACATATAGTTGTTAACTTTTTTCTTTCTCATTACTTCCTTTATTGATTTATTGATTTATGAACTCTCTGTCTGAGGTTTGTCACTTTATTTGCTGGGCAGGGCTCTGGACTCCTGAAGCACACCTGCGTGTGTCCTTTTACTGCCTTAAGTCAGGGGTGGGTGTTGGTGGGGCCATTTCCTTCACTCCTGGGGCTGTGCACTTTGTTCCCGGGGTAAGGTGTGACCTTTCTGTAAGGGAGGACTTTATGGAAATAAAGACTAGAAAAGCTGCCTGAATGCCCACCAGAAATGCCGCCTCAGGCTGTGGGGTTCCTGTTGGCCTCTCTCTCCACACCTTTTTTGCTTTGAGTAATTTGAGGGGGTTCCAACCCCTAGTTCATACCAGTCCTCTCTTCTCCATCAGTTCCGCTGCTTCTGCCAAGTTGAGTAGATGAGCCTAGAAGTCCTGATTCCTCAAGGGGTCCTGTGCCATCCCAGCCCCTGGGTCAAGAAAGTAAAAACCCACCCTAGAGTAAATGTGTGAGAACAAGATGTACTTAACATTTTGGTTTAAAACACACACACACACACACACACACACACACACACACACACACGAGTCCCTGGGTGGTTAACACATTTAGCTGCTAACCGAAAGGTTGGTGGTCTGAGTCCACCCAGAGGCACCTTGGAAGAAAGGCCTGGTGATCTGTGTCTGAAAAATTAGCCATTGAAAACTGTACGGAGCACAGTTCTACTCTGACACACACAGGGTTGCCATGAGTTGAAATCGGCTTGATGGAAACTGGTAGATTTTATTGTTGTTAGGCGCCATCAATTTGATTCTGGCTCTTATTGACTGCATGTGACAGAGTAGAACTGCCCCATAGGGTTTTCTAGGCTCTAATCTTTACTGGAGCAGATCTCCAGGTCTTTCTCCTGTGGAGCAGCTAGGTGGGTTCGAATCACCAACCTTTTGCCAGTTAGCCAAGTGGTTAACCGTTTTGCCACCAGGGTAGGTAGGTAGGTACACACACACACACACACACACACACACACACACTCACTCACATATGTATGTGTGTATATGTATATACAAATTCAATAATATTGGGACATTGGTGTGTCTCCAAGAGCTAGCACAGAACCTGGGGTTATATAGTTTATAGTATGTATAGTTATATAGTTTGTTATATCATTGCACATAGTTACATAGTATATGAGTTAAATAATCTTCTTCCAAACTGGAGTTAGGGTATAGCCTTTATATGAGGGACGACATTCTTTTATCTGACCCTCCTGCAAATTAACTGACAGTAAGTCTCTATTATTTTCACTTCCTCCACACTGTTAAAATTAAGAAAATACAACTGTATATACATCCAAAAACCAAACCCATTGCTGTCGAATTGATTCCAACTCATAGCAACCTTATGGGAAAGAGCAGAATTGCCCCATAGGGCTTCCAAGGAGTGGCTGGTGGATTCGAACTGCTGACCTTTTGGTTAGCAGCCCAGCTCTTACTACTTTGCCACCAGGGCTTCATATATGCATCGGGATTTATAATTTATTATTTTATTGCTATTTTCATTTGTTGCATTTATTAAATCAGGTTTTATGTTGCCTCATCTTAATTTTAAAAGCATACATCTTATATTTACTCTCATACAATAAAGAAATAAAACATCAACCAACCAACAAAAGATGTTTGAAAGAAGGCTTTTTAGAAATGTGTGGCTCTGGATTCATTTCTACCTCTGAATTGGGTTTCCTATCCCTGGTCTCAGTACAAATGAAGTTCCCTTATCTCTATCTGGCAGAGAGGGTGCTCAGTGGAATCAAGATCGTTACTGTGGGAATGTCCAAAGCGTTCCTCCCTTCCCAGATAACCAAAAATAATGCTGTAATGGTCAGCCCCATTTCCTCTCTCTTTTCCTCCCTGAAAAGGAAATGTTTTTACTCTTTTTTTAATTATTGGGGGTGGAGTTGTATTAATGTTCATCATAAAGGGATAGACAGAAGAGAGGCGGGAAAGAGGAAAAACACATTGGCGGGGCTCAGTTTAGAGGAAGGTTTAGGGGAATTATGCAAAGATGCTTCAGAACAATGCAGCAGAAATGCGTAAAAGGAGTGGAGGAGAAAGGAGAGTTTATAAATGTTGTCGTGCACCATAAAAGGGTCCCTGAGTGGCGGTTTGCACTCAACTACTAGCCTAAACATTGGCTGTTCAAACCCACCCAGTGGCACCATGAAAGAAAGACCTGGTGATCTGCTTCTATAAAGATTACAGCTGAGAAAATCCTGGGCAGCACAGTTCTCCTCCATTATACGTGGTGTCACCAAGAATTGGAATTGACTCAGCAGGTACACCATGTATTTACCTTCTCTTCGTGATTTCCAAGAACCTCAAATAAAGGATTGGAGTCTTGAAAATTCCTTTTTTGTTGCTGGACTGTATTTCTTTGACCACCACACTGCCCTAAGACTGAACCATGTGGATCCTGATTTATAGAGGTTATACCTGAAAAATATTTCTGTGTCCCCTCCATTTCTGGGGCTTTCTACTACTTTGTTCTAATTCAGAGGCACAATATAATGCTCACACAGCATCAAATTTAGCTGTCTACGGTGGGCCACAGTAGTTTGAATGGGTCTACAGTAAATCTAGACACGATTCCCCTCTGGTTTACTTAATTAATTTCATGAATCCAAGCCATTTTATTAGTATGAATGAGAAATATTCCAACTGGAGTTCGTTTAAATAGGGAGAACATCAACAACAAAAAAAAACCCAGCCCAAACCCACTGCCATCAATTCTGACTCATGGAAATCCCATATGTTACAGAGTAGAACTGTGCTCCATAGGGTTTTCCTGGCTATAATCTTTACAGAAGTAGATCACGGTGCCACTGGGTGGGTTCAAACCAACAACTCTTAGGTTAATAGTTGAGTGCAAACTATTTGCACCACCAAGGGACCTTAATAGTGAGGACTTATTCCAACTGTATTGACTAGAATAATATCTGTTAGGTGAGCCTCAAAATATTTCAGGTTTGTTCCATCCTCTTGCTAGGAGGACCAAGCCTGTCTTGTAGAAATTTAGTCAGAACAATTTTTTAGATGGAATAGAGATTTTGCTGATGTCCTTTCAAACTGTATTTTTTATTAGAAAAATCTCCACTGTAATAAGCTGTCAGAAAGATGTGGTGCTTTATTTATTTGTAACAGAAGTATCTTCGGTATTTTTTCCTGTGTATTTTGCTAGAGAAGTTGTTTAGGTTATTTATCAAGTTTAAAATACATTCTTAGACAATGTTCGCAGCTCAGCCTGTCACGGGCTCTCATGGAGGCTAGGAAATGCATTGCTGTGCTTCCCTGAACTGCTAATGCCTTAGAGCTTAGACTTATCTCTCATCCTTGTGGAAATGGTGCACTCTTAACTTTGGGGCAGCCGACGAATCACTTTATGTTCATCCAAGTTTTCCTCTCAGTTGTATGTCACCCCAGCAAGAAGTTTGTGAAAGAGACATTTTAAGTGATTAACAAACCAGAGGCTAATTTGTGGTGGTCATAATCTCCCTAGATCTTTTTAGAACAGAAAATGGAAACTTAATCTGTATTTCCTAACTTTTTCTCTGCACTATTTCATTTAACTGATTTTTGTCTATGCTCCAGTTCTTTGACTTTCTCCATTATCTAAGCATTTTTCCCCACCCACCTTCCCAACTCATCTCCTGGGCCTTGTATTATAGCTAGGGCTATGCTAAATTTTCACCAGAGCTAAAGTCAACTATCCAGGAAGACTTCCCTGACTACCTTGGGTAGAAGAGATCATGCTTTCCTCAAAATTTCTTTAATACTTATTTTGTATTATTATATAACTTGGCTCCCCCACCAGGCTGTTGACTTATAAGTGCGGCAATTGATAGTGTCCAATGTGAATTACCCCTCCTTCTCACTGGGAAGCACCATCCAGATAGTCAGAGACAGAAGATGACTTTGGTAGGAGCTGGAGCTGCAAGTTCCTGCCACAATCATGGAGGTTCCAGGACCTGAGGACCAAGCCAAGCCAGAGTTCATAGGAGGGCTGAAATCCAAATACCACTGCATATACAGGTAAACATGAAATCTAAGGGGTCTGAAAGCATGGATCTGAGTCAGGTCCTCAGAATCTAGAGTTGGGGGTTTGAGAGTTAAAATTAAAGTAAAAGATGATTGGGGTCAAGGCTAGGGTGGGTAGAAGGAACATGCTTAATAATTTTCATGAATAGTAACAAGTGTGTGTTGGAGGCCAGTCGGGGCATAGTGTGTGGGGCAGACATACCTGAGAAACAAATGGTACGTAATTGGTCAAATACGTGAATGATGGTAGGGGAATACGACAGGATAATTATCTCTTTTAGACAATCAAACATTTTTGACCAAAGCTAGACCCAGTAAAATATTTAGTTTGAATGAGATTATGGGCATACAAAACTGATGACTTATTTCCTGATCCTCAATTGGCTATTTCATCTTTTTTTTTTTTTTAAATACTGTCCAATTTATCCTGAGAGGGATGGCTGGGTCATATGGTAATTCTATGTTCAACTTTTTGAGGAACCGCCAAACTGTTGTACCATTTTACAATCCCACCAACAAGGGTGAGGGTTGAAAAATTATATTTTGAAAGAATAACAACATGAAAAATTCTCATTATATAATATTCAATGAAAAATGGGTTATAAAACTATGTATTCAGTATGATTCCATTTTGCTAAAAATTTTTAAAAAGACTACGTAGTAATAAATCAAAATGTTAATAGTGAATATCTTTAGATGGTGGGATTATAGGTAGTTTTTGTTTCCTCCTTTATTCTTTTTATTTTAAAATGTTGTTCAGCAAACAAGATGACTTTTTATCATTGTTGTTATTGTTGTTAGGTGCTGACGCGTCAGTTCTGACTCATAGTGACCCAAGGTACAATAGAACAGTACAACACTGCCTGGTCCTGTACCAACCTCACAATCGTTGTTATGCTTGAGCCCGTTGTTGCGGCCACTGTGTCACTCCATCTCGTTAAGGGTCTTCCTCTTTCTCGCTGACCCTCTGCTTTACCAAGCATGATGTCCTTCTCCAGGGGCTGGTCCTGCCTGGTAACATGTTCAAAGTATGTGAGACGTAGTCTCACCATCCTTGCTTCTTAGAAATAAATAAATATTATCCATTTTAAACGTGCCAGGATATGGTATAGTACCAAAATATGGGGATAGGTAAATTATAGTTGATTTTTATTAAGTTATGCCTTGAGGCTATCAAAGAATTTAATTAATGGGTAATAAAATTATTTGGAAACACTACTCAACAATTTAATCTATATTTTATAAGTGACAGCAATAGAGAAAATAATTTATTTGGACTTGTTAGTCCTTCTCAAATCCGTATACTTTCTTGTGATAGCTTTAGTAGCTATAAATTACACAGTACTACTTACTTGAAGTTTCTCTCCTGTGTTTCTAGAATTTAAGGAAAATATTCCACCTCCAATAAGTCATGCAAAAAAAAATAGTGATATAGTTAATTTGATTTGCAAGCTTAGTATATACTAGATATTTTACTTGTTTAAAATCCTCACAACATCTCTTTGAAATACGTATCATTATCCCCATTTTACAGATCGGAAAAGTGAGTGTCAGCGAAGTTAAGATCACACAACTAGGCTGTCTGACTTCAGAGCTAGGAATCCTGACACTGCACTCCTCAAAGAAAGAGTTTTAGATTGCAGTGGAGGAGAAGATGAGATAAAATCTAACATTCAGCATGAAGAAGGACTTCCAACCGAGGTCTGTGCAGGAATGGAGTCTGCCACCAGACTGAGGTTCTTATGTGAGGGCAGCTTTAAAACAGAGCAGGACAGACACTGTCTGGGGCATGGCCCCCTCCTTTGGTTCCAGACAGCCTCTACTCCGTAAATGACTTGGTCTTACTCATCTGTACAAAGAGTAAAATAAGTTACTTACCTCATAGGCTAGTGATTAGAATGAGGTGTAACAGAAGATTCCCAAGTCCTTCAGCCTTCTGGGACTCACAATTTTCTTTAATATCCAAATCAAATGGCTCAAGTCTCCGTTCTCTATTACATGGGACTCTAGCTTCCTCCTCAAGATTTTTAAAGATTTCCGGGGCCACTGGAACCACTCTCCTCCCCCAGTTCCTACACTGGTTAAATTCTGGATTGGCCCAGTGTTGTCTTGCCTGTTGCAGCCACTTCTCTCCCCACATGCTTCTTTCCCTGCCAGGACTTGCTCCCTCTTTTATTTTCCAAACAACACCTACATCTGTTTATTAATACCATGGTAGATAGTGTTAGGAGTCCCTAGGTGGGGGAAACGGTAAACATGCTGAGCTGCTAACTGAAAGGATGGAGGTTCAAGTCCACTCAGAGGCACCTCAGAAGAAAGGCCTGGCAATCTACTTCTGAAAAATCAGCCATCGAAAACCCTATGGAGCACAGTTCTATTCTGACACACATGGGGTCACCAAGAGTTAGAATCAACTCAGTGGCAACTGGACTGCTTTAGGTGGTGTTAACATATCTGGTCAACTTTTCCTGAAAGTTTGGGCGTAGCAAAAGGGAATTACAGAACCACCTAAGATGCCAAGTCAACATCAGACAAGTTCTTAACAAGTTTGTAACAGGTTGTCTTAAGTCTCAATCCTTGCTCCACCTTCTAAATTACTGGACACTCCTTCTTTCTTCCTTGGAAATCCCGTTCTCCCTTCATCTACTGTCCTCTATCTTGAAGTGCTAGGGCCAATTCAGCAAACTCCCATTATTGTGTCATGCTGAGCAGTCCAGCTCTTTCGTCTCCTTCCTCTCTTCCAGACCAGGCCCAGTAAACCGTCCTGCCTAACCCTTTCATAACAACTGGGACATATAAGTCCCAGTTACATTTTTTGCCTCTCTGTTTTCTTGGAATGCTAGTGTCCGGCTTAGAGTATGTGCTGCCGTCTGGTGGGGACACCTATAACTGGTTAAACTGAAGAAACATTCATTAGTGCCAAAACACTGTATTTAGGTTATTGTATGAGGTGGTGCATCCTGGAGGTGTGATTGTGTAAAACTTTTGTCTCGCTTGGATTTTGAACAGTGAGATAAACCTGGTAAGTATACACCTAATCTTCACTTATCGACTATCTCATTATCTGTCATTTCACATTTACGACAACAATAAAAAAACTGCTCTCCGACTATTTTGCGCTTTAGTGACCCCACCGACCTGCACATCCTCGCCATGCAGCTCGTCCAGGGCACATGGATGGAAGAGTGGCGCCACTCCAGGGGTATTTAACCCCAGTCTGGAAACTGTGGGGTGCCTGACGCTCCGGCTCCTCTTGGCTCACGCCTCCCCTTCCTCATCCCAGTTCTCTCCTGGTGCACCCTACCCTCCGCCCTGCACTTGCCTCGCACGAAGGCAGTGGCTGGTGGATGCCAGGAGCGGAGCATGGGTGACGGGTGGTGCTTGCCGCTGCAGAGCTGCTTCCTCGCGGAGACTGCCACCCACCACCCAGCCCAAGCCGCCCCACTTCCTGTACCTAGTGTACCGCAGAGTGTGAGCTAGGATGCTGGGCAGCAGCCTGCAGCATTGATTTGGATTCTGGTGAGCGAGAGCGAGTCTGTGACCACCGCAAGTACAGAGGGACCACAACCACCCAGCTGGGAGGACCGTGGCCATGGAGGAGGAGCATAATGCCAATTTTTACACAACGACCTGGCCTTTGGAACCTAACCATGTTGACAAGTGAGGAGTGGGTGTATTTGAGATTTCCTGTGTGTTATTTGGAAGTTACGTTTTTCATAATAATGTAATTTTCAAATGAATAACTTATTTTCAGGTACAATACATTATAAGCACGTGTTGTAGTGTCCTCGACTTACTGTATGCACGTTTCTTGCAGTCGTCAAGGTCTTCTTTTCTGGTTTATGAGCTGTAAATAGTTCCTTTGTGATAAAAATGTGTCGTAGTAGTAATTTTCCCATGACACCAAATTCTTTTGTTATTTGCATGTGTACAGGAGGCTGGAAATACGCAATTTCTCCCCTTGTGTATTCTTATATTGGTTTGGAGGTACGGTATTGGTATTATCCTGCTTTTGCAGAATCTAAAATTGTTTTTTTCTGAAAAATTCCTCTTTTTTAGAAAGGGACTCTTTGAAGGACGAAGAAATTGTAGACCATTTCTTCTCTCTGTCCAACAATGAGGATGATTCTGACGGCGCGTGATGAAGATGCCTCAGACAAGCTTACCCATCTTCTGGACTCTAAAGCTCATTTTGACGATAACAACAGCACTGACATGGTATTAGAGGAGATGAAGCAGTTGATGTTACAGAAGAAAGAATTGAACCACGTGACTATGCCTGTGGTGAAAGTGAAGAAAATGAAGGTGAATGGGGCAAAGATGTCTCCTACTTTGAAAATATAATGAACTCGCTTCAACAATACTCTAAAGTTTACCCAGACTGGACCCATAAAGATACAGAAGTGGATTATTTTTTATCTGTAGTTACAGAAGAGATTTTGGGAATTATAAAGGACCAAACGAATCTTTACGTGACCCGGGAGTGCACAACACGATACAGAGGGCAGGAAATTAGAATGTCAATTAAAAACTGGCAGCCTACAACCGTAGAGGAAATACACTCATCGCTGTGTATAGTGATGAGTATACACGTCTTGCTGGAGCTCAGACATTATTGGTCCGGTGACCCCCTTCTTGGGTGTTACTTCTGTTGTAGAACTTGACGACTAAAGCAAGATTCAAGAAACTGACCAAGAACGTACACTGCAATGACAATTCCAAAGCCATGAACCAAAGAGAATCTGGCTACAACTGGCTTCACAAATAGCCCTCAATTATCAATGTTCTCAGTAGCTGCCTAAGAGAAGTGTGTGTTGTTGAAAGCATGATGCCATTCAAGGGCCGTTCATCAATAAAACAATACATGCCAAGGAAGCCCGTCAAATGAGGTTATGAAGTTTAGTGTCTGGCTGACTCACAAACTGGCTTTGTAAGTCAGTTTGATATCTATTCTGGGATCTAGAAGGTGATGCAGAGAATGCAGCGCTAAGAAGGAGACTCGAACAACAATTATGTATACCCATTGCAGGGTGCCTTTATGTGTTACCCCATGTTTCCAAAAGTTTCACGCAATACAATAAAATTGCTAATATCAAACAATTTTTTTTCATGCCTCACCCCACTTATCCTACCACCAGAGTCCACTGGGACATATGTGCCCCACATAATATTTATCAAAATCCATCTTACCTACCAAAAATTTAAAAAGACTCAATGATTTACCATGCATTCCATTACTGAAAAAAATTATATCAACAAAATCTTATAAACAAAAATAATTTGGTCATGAAAGGGCTAAAGTACAAGTGGGAGAGGAGCACCCAGTCACTTTCTTCTCTAGTATGACCTGTATGACCATAGGTGAGTCATGTAGCCACTCTGAACCTTGATTTACTTGTCTACGTGGGAAGGGTGGGGATAACAGCATTTAATCCCCAGGATTATGTGAAGAGTCAATGAACATAATTCACTTAGCACAGGGATCAGAGCTCAGTGACTGTCAGTATTATTTCTCTGACTACTGCCCTACCGACTTTATCTATACTACTTCTGAGGACCTTCAACCTTATTTCCTTGTCTGCCAGGTAGTGAGTCCCTACTGCTTACCTCCTCCTGTCTGCTAGAGGGAGGTGAGGAATGTCCATCAGGGACCCCTGAGGCACATTCTGAGGCCTTTACCTGGGCTGTGGGTGGCCTTTTATTTTTTACTGTAGATGAAGGTAAAGAATCTGAGTGCCCTGACACCAGCCAGGCCTGCCTCTGCCCAGGACAAGCTGCTGTGCTCTGTTGCTCAAGTGTTTGAAATGTGTAGTGACCCACAGGAGGTCACATCACAGATGGTCATGTGGTCCTGAAGCCTTGAAATAAGGGCTGCTGAGGGTGACTCGAATGTTAGAAGTACAGTTTCTTTGGAAAGATTGGAAGTGGGTGGGAAGGAATGGGATGTTGATGAAGGAGGGAAAATAGAATTTTAGCAGTGAAATTTAAAGTGCCTAGAGCCAACTACTTGATGAGGCATTGGTGGTTCAGTGATAGAATTCTTGCCTTCCATGTGGGAGACTCAGGTTTGATTCCCAGCCAATGTACCTCATGCATAGCCACCACCTGTCTCTCAGTGGAGGCTTGTGTGTTGTTACGATGCTGAACAGGTTTCAGTGGACCTTCCAGACTAAAGATGAACTAGGAAGAAAGGCCTGAGGGTATACTTCTGAAAATCAGCCAATGAAAACCTTGTGGATCATAATTACCTGATTTGCAGGGATGGTACAAGACTGGGCAGCGTTTCCTTGCATTGTGCGTGGGGTCATCATGATTCCAAGGATGACTCAATGGCAGCTAACAACAACAATATAACTGCTGAAGTGTGTTATGGATGAGATTTGGTGGCTATAAATGAGTACACAGAGATGTTGGCCAGGACAGTTATAGAAGCAAGAATGGAACAGAGGATGAGGGAGCTCAGCAGCATTGTACACCCCAAGCACATAATGGGCAGCAAAAGCTGTCAGAAATTCTTCAGAAGTTAGCCTGTAAGGCTAACCCTGAAAGTCTGGCAAACTCCTAGTGTTCCACAAATTCCCTCTCATGATCCTGGGTGCAGCCCCTCTCCTCCCAGGGCCTCTTCCTCTGGCTGGCTCTCCTGCACAGGGTGGTGGTTATATCCGGTCATTTCCTGCCCCTCTCCTGCTCCATTGGTGTCTGCACCTCTCGAGGATAGGAGCTTGGCATTGGTTATCTGTGTCCAACAATTGCTTTGCAGAGCGCCTGGCACAGAAGACTTGCCTGTGTGCTGGAATGGAATGTAAGTTCTGTCACGGGCACCCTTTGTGGTCAGGACAACAAGGGCTTGCCTTATCTTATGGTGCTAATGGCCATTTGTGTTCCCTGGAAGAAGAGATTTCCAGGTGCAGGGCCCCCATCTGGGGATGGAGCTCAGAAACCTGGCTGGGTGGCTGTGACAGGAGACAAAAAAGGTTCCTGACTTCTTTCTGTGGATGGAGAGTCTGGTGGTCTGGGTGCTCCCAGGCAGCCAGTGGGAGAAGGGAAAATGCTGCAGAAAGGACTTCACCCCTCAACAACCACTGCGACCCCAGGTCCCATCTGATTTAGGGAAGGAAGAAGGGAGAAGAAAGAAAGGAAGAAGAGGAAGAAAGAAACTGTTGACCACCTGCTCTGAGGCAGGTACCATGTTGGGCTTCAAGAAAATGTATATAAAACTCTTGCACAGCGCCTGGCACATAGAAGTCCCTGGGTCACTGAGGTGATTCTCATTATTATTGATATTGCTGCTTAATCCACACAACAAACCATCAGGTAGGTATTATTATGCCATTTACAGATGACAAAACTGAGGTTCAGTAAAGACAAGTAAAGTGGAATCAAATTTAAACACAGCCTGTTTGATTCTAAAACTTGTGCTGAATAATTAATAAGGAAGAACAAAGAAGAATTGATGTTCCTTAGAAGCAAGGATGGTCAGATTTTGTCTCATATACTTTGCAGATGTTATCAGAAGGGACCAGTCCCTAGAGACGGTCATCATGCTTGGTAAATTACAGGGTCAGCGAAAATGAGGAAGACCCTCAACGAAATGGATTGACACAGTGGCTACAACAATTGGCTCAAACATAGCAAAGATTGTAAGGATGGCGCAGGACCGGGCAATGTTTCATTCTGTCTCACACAGAGTCACTATGAGTTGGAACTGACTCGATGGCACCTAACAACAACAACGTATATGTTTGGCCCAGTTGCCTCATGAAAGAGACCACGGGAGATCAAGGGTAAGACTCTTCCTCCAATCTCAGCTGCCCCACAGGCTTAGAGCTAGGAGTCAGGCATGGGCAGCCCCTGCCCAAGGGGCAGGCCTTGGGCATCAGTAGGAACATCAGCCATTGCGAGAGAGAGAAGAAGCCCCTGAATCTGGCTAGAACCATGCCTGGAAGTGGCCACAATAGGCACAGCCTTGAGTCCTCACTGAGCCATCCTGGACACTTTCAGGGATGAGGTGGGGCTCGGCTCCCAGCGATTATGTTGTTGGTGCTCTGCCAAAAAGGAGCCCTTGTGGTGCAATGTTTACACATTTGGCTGCTAACTGACAGGTTGGTGGTTCAAACCCATCCATCCAGTGGCTCTGTGGGAGAAAGTCTTGTCTATCTGCTCCCGTAATGATTACAGCCTATGAAACCTTATGAGGCAGTTCTATTCTGTCACATGGGGTCGCTGTGAGTTGAAAATAAGCTCTACAGCACCCAACAACCAACAGCTCAGTCAGAGGGAGTCCCTGGATGGTGCAAATTGTTAAGGCACTCAGCTGCTCACGAAAGGTTGGAAGTTTGAGTCTACCCAGAGGTGCCTCAGAAGAAAGACCTAGAGCTCTACTTATGAAAAATCAGCCACTGAAAACCCCATGGAGCACAATTCTACTCTGACACACAAGGGATTGCCATGAGTCAGAATTGACTCCACGGCAACTGGTTGGCTCAGCCAGAGACAACGTCTGTATTTGTCATCGTTGTTGCCAATGTTATGGTAATCACATTCTTTGACTTTTACTCCTTTAAGCTAAAGGGAACATAAGAATCAAAACAAAAATTGATTTATCTTTCCGGATCAGAGTGAAAGTGTCAAAGCTCTCCGGCAGTATCTGCCAGTGATGTCAGTGATCACATGTCTCTATTGAAATTCCTCTTTGCAAGGAAAGTGGTGTGTGTTGTTTTTTCCAGCAGTGGAAATACAAACGATTCACTATGGAAACCTCAGCTATGTCACTGATAACTAATTAGTTTGTTGATAAATGATTACCGAGGATTAGGAGTGGGGACCCAGATATCAAACTACAAAAATTATTAGATTTCCTCTGTGTGCAGAACATTGTGCTCAGTGGTTCAGGTGCTACAAAGGATGTGGGGGTGCAGACCTCGTCTGGGGAGTTTATAGGCTAATGGGAAGACAGGAAAGAGCAAGATGAACACATATAACTGTGATACAGTCAGGGCCTATGCTACTCACACTACCCATAGTGTGATTAAGATAGAGTTAGGAAAGTTAAGGAAGACTTCTTGAAGGAAGTGCCTCAAGCCACATTTTGGAAAAGAGAACCGAGGGTCTGGCAGGGAGAAAGGAGAAAGGTATTCTTGGTCAGTGGGGAAACCACAAGATGCCTTGGAGGAGAGCAGGCTGATAATGAAACTGCCCTTATAGTTATTTTTATTTTATTGTAGTAAAGTATATATAACAAAAATTTACTATTTAAACCATTTTTATTTATTTATTTTTTTACTGTGCTTTAGGTGAAACTTCACAGCTCAAGTTAATTTCTCATACAAAAATTTATACATGTACTGTTATGTGACCCTGGTTGCAATCCCTGTAATGTGACAGCACACTCCGTCTTCCCACTTCGTGTTTCCTGTGTCCGTTCAACCAGCTCCTATCCCTTTCTGCCTTCTCATTTCACCTCTGGCCAGGAGCTGCCCATTTAGTCTCATGTATCTACTTGAACTAAGAAGCACACTCTTCACGAGTAGTATTTTATGTTTTGTAGTCCAGTCTGATCTTTGTCTGAAGAGTCGCCTCAGGAATGGTTGTAGTTCTGGGTTAACAGAGAGTCCAGGGGCCATGTCTTCTGGGGTTCCTCCAGTCTCAGTCAGACCATTAAGTCTGGTCTTTTTATGTGAATCTGAGTTCTACACCACCCTTTTCTCGTTCTCCGTCAGGGACTGTTTGTTGTGTTCCCTGTCAGGGCGGTCATTGGTGGTAGCCGGGCACCATCTAGTTCTTCTGGTCTCAGGCTGATGGAGTCTCTGGTTTATATAGCCTTTTTTATTTAAACCATTTTTAAGTGTACAATTCAGTGACATTAATTACTTTCACTACATTGTGCAACAATCAACTATCCATTTCTAAAAGTTTTACATCACCTCAGACAGAAACTCAGGACCCCTTCAGCAATAACTCCCATTCCCTCCTCCCTCTTGCCCCTGTTGTTGCTAGGGGCCTTCGAGTCAGTTCTGACTCATAGCAACCCTATGTACAACAGAAGGAAACGCTGCCTGGTCCTGTGCCATCCTCACAATCGTTGTTATTCTTGAGCTCATTGTTGTAGCCACTGTGTTAATCCATCTTGTTGAGGGTCTTCCTCTTTTTCGGTGACCCTCTACTTTACCAAGCATGATGTCCTTCTCCAGGGACTGGTCCCTCCTGATAATGAAGTGTCACCACCCTTGCTTCTAATGAGCACTCTGGCTGTACTTCTTCAAGACAGATTTGTTTGTTCTTCCGGCAGTCCATAGTATATTCAATATTCTTCACCAAAACCATAATTAAAATGCATCAATACTTCTTCAGTCCTTATTTGTTGCCCAGCTTTCACATGCATATAAGGTGATTGAAAACACCACAGCTTGGGTCAGGGGCATCTTAGTCCTTAAAGTGAACATCTTTGCTTTTTAACACTTTAAAGACATCTTTTGCAGGAGATCTGCCCAAAGCAATGTGTGTTACTTGATTTCTTGACTGCTGCTTCCATGGGTATTGATTGCGGATCCAAGTAAAATGAAATCCTTGACAATGTCAATCTTTTCTCCATTTATCATGATGTTGCTTATTGGTCCAGTTGTGAAGATTTTTTTTTCCTTCATGTTGAGGTGTGATCCATACTCAGGTCTGTGGTTTTTGATTCATCAGTAAGTGCTTCAAGTCCTCTTCACTTTCAGGAGGCAAGTTTGTGTCATCTGCATAAAGCAGGTTGTTATTGAGTCTTTCTCCAATCCTGATGCCACGTTCTTCCTCATATAATCCAGCTTCTTGGATTATTTTCTCAGCATACAGATTGAATAAGTATGGTGGAAGGACACGAGCCTGACGCATACCTTTCCTGACTTTAAACCATGCAGTATTCCCTTGTTGTATTTGAACAACTGCCTCTTGGTCTAAGTAAAGATTTCTCATGAGCACAATTACGTGTTCTGAAATTTCCATCCTTTGCAATGTTATCCATAATTTGTTATGATCCACACAGTCGAATGCCTTTGCACAGTCAATAAGACACAGGTAAACAACTTTCTGGTATTCTCTGCTTTCAGCCGAGATCTATGTGACATCAGCAATGATATCCTTCATTCCACCTCCTCTTTTGAATCCAGCTTGAATTTCTGGCAGTTCCCTGTCGATGTACTCTTGCAACAACTTTTGAATGATCTTCAGCAAAATTTTACTTGTGTGTGATATTGTTTGATAATTTCCTGCCCCTGGTAACTGCTAATAAACTTTGATCTCTATGCATTTGCCTATTCTAGATATTTCATATAAGTGGGAGCATACAATATTTGTCCTTTTGTGTCTGACCTATTTCACTCAGCATAATGCTTTCAAGGTTTATCCATATGGTAGCAAATATCAGAATTTCATTTCTCTTTATGGCTGAATTATCTCATGGTTATTTTGAACCAATTCAGAGCATTCATATTTTAAGAGGGACAAAGATATTTGATTTTAAAAAATGAAAGAGGAACTTCTCTAATGAGGTCAGAATTTTGTTGGAGTAGGGGTCAGAACAGGGTTTTATGAATGTTTGGGAATTGTTAGTTTTGTTCCTAGAAGTGGTCTGATATTCTATGTTAATATTTTCTTTCTTCACCCATGCAAATAGTAGATTTCCCAGCCAAATAGCTCAATGGCCCGAGCACCTTTCTTCTCCAGTGGAGGAAGATACTGTACTGCCATTGTAGACAATATGGGATCATTGGGGGCTTTTAAGCAAAGCAGTTAGACAATATATCTGTATTTTAGAATCAGCAGCTATATGGAAGCATATTTAAAACTCTGCTAGTATTATAGTTGGGTATTATTTTTGAACTACTATATAGTTTTTCTCCTCCTAATATTTTTTTCTTAAGCCTCTAGCCCATCTCTTATCTCCTTGGCTCTTTAAGCAAGAGTAGTCTGTGCTGATTGTCTCAGTGAAGGGATGCCCAACAGAGAACAGATATAAAGACCTGTTTTCCTGACTTTGGAGTTTCTAAGTCTAAGCTCTGTGGGTAAAGGAAGGACTCTGACATATACAAGTGATTTAGGAGAATACACGATGTACCGCTTGAGGTTTCCTGCTTCCCAGTCTCTGGGGCTTGGGAGGCAGGTGAGTCAGAGAGAAAGTAAGAACTGCCTAGTCATTACGGGGTTCTTGAAAGTGGGACTGTGTGTCCCAGGTAGATGGGAATGGAACTTGATAACAGAACCAATAGATTAGCTTGTGAAACTGGAAAGAGAGGGATGTACGTCTTCCTTTCCAGCATAGAGCACCAGGAAGGTAGCAAAACCCTAATGAAATGAATTCTAGGTAGACAGGGCTATAGATACAGCCTCACAAAGTTCCCCATACCACAATGTGGATCGGAAGCAAGAGAATGATTCTCAAGCTGCCTAGAGAGGCAGGGAAAGAGTGGCTGGCCATTCATGGGCCTATTGGGTGGGAATGAGGGATAACTCAGCTGCCATTTGCATGGACTGATGACCAAGGTCAGATGAGGCAGTCATAGTTTCAGTAGATGCCAATGTGGATAGATGACTTGAGGGCTAGATGCCCTTGAAGTTATACACACACACACACACACACACACCTACCTCTTACACTTCTTAGTGCCCTACAACAAAGATATAATCCTGAATTGATTGAAATAGTTTTTACCCCTCTGGTGAAATGAAGGCTCAAAATAGAGATTAAGTGGAGTTATAGAAAAATAAAGAAAATTTTGCATAGCTGTAAACGAAGATTTGTACCTGCTACTGTCTATTACTAAAGGATTAAGATTTTATTCCAGTTAATTTACCTGTTTCATAATTGGTCAAAGATGCAGTATAGTAGGGGTTTTAATTGACTTTCTAGAGGATTTTGGATGGAATGCTCAGATTTTAACGTCATAGGTTTTAGTTCTGATCCTGTCTTTTAAGTTCAATGTTGCTTTACCATAACTCCCAAGAATGCTGAGAAACAATTAGTAGAGTAATCCAAGTTTATGTGAAGAGTAACCATAGCAAAGAGTTGGAAAATCAGCACCAAACATGTGGTGGATCATGGCCAGACCTACCGTGGAAAGCCCCTTGTCGTTGCTGTTAGTTGCTGTCAAGTTGACTCCGACTCATGGCGACCCCATGTGTGCAGAGTAGAGCTGCTGCATAGGGCTTTTAATTCTGAGCTTTTGGAAGCAGATCGCCAGGGCTGTCTTTTGAGGAGCCTCTTGGAGGGTTCAAACTGCCAACCTTTCAGCAAGTAGTCAGGAGCTTAAACATTTGTCCCACTCAGGAACTCTCTGGAAAGCTCTAAGTGGATGTAAATAAAAAATTCTTTGGTCCTGTAACACAAGAGCAGATAAAAGGAAAAAAAGAGAGATTGCATAAATATGCACAGTAAGTATTTTAGAACCTCAAACCTAGATATTAGGCCAGGGAGACGTGGCTTGTTGAACAACAGAATTATTCCCTGATACAGTGATATAAACTGTTGATGTGGGCTGGTGTGGCTCTTGTGGAGGGGAGAGGATAACATCCAGGTGGCATTTTTGTTTACAACTACTGGACCCTAGTAGATTCCTCAGCCTGTACGCTTCTGCCCACAGCTACCACCCTGGTGTATCCAGTTGATAAACAAAAGGGGGGCCCTGGGAGGCTGATTGTTCTTCTGTATTTGGGGTCAATTATTTTTAAATACTCTACATGAGTAATGTGATATATGTATGAACACATTAATCCTAATCTTTTTAACCAATTACTGTCAAGTCAACTCTGACTCATGGTGAACCCATGTGCTTCAGAATAGAACTGTGCTCCACAGGGTTTTCAATGGCTGATGTTTGGGAAGTATATCACCAGGATTTTCTTCCTAAGAGCCTCTTAGGTAGACTCGAACCTTCAACTTTTTGGTTAGCAGCTGAGCATATTAATTGTTTGCACCACTCAGGGACTCCTTTTAACTTTTTAGGACTAATTTTTACTTTTTAGCTTTTTTTTTAGGGTTCATTAGTGGGTAAAATCCACAAGTAAGTTCTACTCTGTGTCAACAGTATAGGTTGCTTTGTTTGTATAAGAAGTGTTAGCAGTAATTTTTGACTTAATGAAACCTATAGATTTTTTGGTGTGTGATTGGTTAGGAGTAAAATATAATAGGACTAATCACCCTGTAGGAATAGGGACAAAAATTGGCAAGCCTAATAATTATGCCATCAGTGTAGGGCTCGGGGTCTAGAGCCCACTGGTGTGATGTCTCCAGGGACAGGACCATTCCCCTCTCTCTTCCCTCTCCCATCCAACCATAGGATGCCAATCTTTGTGTTTGCTTCAGAGCAAGCCTCTCCTGCAGGAGCTTGGTCAAAAAGCCTGCCCCTAACATGTGCAGACTGAAGCAAGAGCGCATATGTCTAAATATTTAAAACCTGTAAATTCAGCTAACAAACTGCAATATAGACTATGTTCTATCCCCCTGCCTTGATAAACATATCTTGAGAGGGACTTGGAATACCAGATTTGAGTATAGAATTCTTGGATTCCTCAGTATCCCACCTGCTCCCCTTCTGCCTCATCCCACAGCATACCAACCTCCAGCTCTACTTCACAGTTTAAAGACACCTCAGTCTGCATATCCCATCCCTTGTGAACAGCTCTGCCCTGACCACCCCTCAGGCCTCAGAAATCGCACAGCTGTGGGGAAGCCCATCCCTAGGACTCAGACCCTGCGAACATGCCTGTGCAGGTCCTGGAAGTGAGCTTGGGGTTGGCGGGCAGGGAATTTTAGGATCCTGAGTATCAAAGAGTCATCTAGAAGGTGAGGTATGCTTTGGAAGAACATATCCCCTGGGCCCTGCAGACTCATTGTGGGACCTTTAAAGGACCAGGAGGGCCAGGTGGGCCAGGTGGGACCCTCTAAAGGACAAGACCCAAGACAGCAACCTCTTTAACCTGGGTCTAAGAGTGGTTCTGCTTTTTTTTGTTGTTGGTGGGGTGCAGGTAGAAGACAGAGAAAGAAATATCTTCTAAACCATAAATGAATTTTTTGGACTATTTTCATCTGCTATCTAACAAACATCTGTGCATTTGATAAAATTTGGTCTGAGTTGAGACTTGCTTTTATTGCAACAGCTCCACTTAGTAGTCAACTTGTAGGGCTGGGACGTACAAACCCTATTTGCATTCAACCACTGATTGTCGTTGTTAGGTGCCGTCAAGTCAGTTTCTACTCATAGGCACCCTATGTACAACAGAATGAAAAGCTGTCTGGTCCAGTACCATCCTCACAATTGTTGGTACGTTTGAGCCCATTGTTGCAGCCACTGTGTCAGTCCATCTGGTTGAGGGTCTTCCTCTTTTTCACTGACCCTCTACTTTACCAAGCATGATGTCCTCCTCTAGGAACTGGTCCCTCCTCATAACATGTCCAAAGTACGAGAAACGAAGCCTCGCCTTCCTTGCTTCTAAGGAGCATTCTGGCTGTACTTCCAAGACAGATTTGTTCATTCTTCTGGCGGTCCACAGCATATTCAATATTCTATGCCAACACCATAATTAAAATACATCAATTCTTCTTTTGTCTTCTTTATTCATTGTCCAGCTTTTGCATGCATATGAGGCAATTGAAAATATCATGACTTGGGTCAGGCGCACCTTAGTCCTCAAAGTGAACATCTTTGCTTTTTAACACTTTAAAGAGGCCTTTTGCAGCAAATTTGCCCAGTGCAATAGGTCGTTTGATTTCTTGACTGCTGCTTCCATGGCCATTGATTGTGGATCCAAGTAAAATGAAATCCTTGACATCTTCAATATTTTCTCTGTTTATCATGATGTTGTTTATTTGGTCCAGTTGTGAGGACTTTTGTTTTCTTTATGTTGAGGTGTGATCCATACTAAAGGTTGTAGTCTTTGATCTTCATTAGTAAGTGCTTTAAATCCTCTTCACTTTCAGCAAGCAAGATTGTGTTATCTGCATATCAGAGGTTGTTAACGAGTCTTCCTCCAATCCTGATGTCACTTTCTTTTTCATATAGTCCACCTTCTCGGATTATTTGCTCTGCAGACAGATTGAATAAATATGGTGAAAGGGTACAACACTGGCACATGGCTTTTCTGATTTTAAACCACGTAGTATCTGCTTGTTCTGTTCAAATGACTGCTTCTTGGTCTAAGTACAGGTTCCACTTGAGCACAATTAAGTGTTCTGGAATTCCATTCTTCTCAGCGTTATTCATACTTTGTTATGATCCACACAGTCAAATACCTTCGCATAGTCAAAAAACACAGGTAAACAACTTTCTGGTATTCTCTCCTTTCAGCCTAGATCCATGTGAAGTCAGCAATGATATCCTTCGTTCCACCTCTTCTTCTGAATTCAGCTTGAATTTCTGGCAGTTCCCTGTCAGTGTACTGCTATAATCATTTTTGAATGATTTTCAGCAAAATTTCACTTGCATGCGATATTAATGATATTTCTTGATAATTTCCACATTCTGTTAGTTTGTCTTTCTTTGGAATGGGCATGTATATGAATCGCTTCTAGTCGGTTGGACAGATAGCTATCTTCCAAATTTCTCGGCATAGACGAGTGAGCACTTCCAGCGTTACATTCATTTGTTGAAACATCTCAATTGGTATTCTGTCAACCCCTGGAGACTTGTTTTTTTCCAATGCCTTCGGCCAACAACTGGAGGCCAATGATATTTTCCATGGTGGGATCCTAACTTCCTGATACAGAACCAGTCATGGCCTGAGAGTTCCATTTGCACCTGCTCAAGCTCATGTGGGTCTTGGTGTGGGCTGAATGATTAGTTTCCTCTAGTAAGAGCTTCTTTTTTCCCCTCCAAACTTGAAAAAGGAGTTCTCAAGAGGGTGATATAAATTCATCAACCTAAGGCTCCTCTCTCCCAGTTTGCCATGGGCCCTTGGCAAGGCCTCTTGTTCCATTGGTCTTTCAGCCTCAAGGGCAGCCTGGATGGTAGCTTCATCCAGCCCCAGCTGGTGAGGTATGGTAATAAGAGTAGGTGAATGAACACAAGCTCTGATGGCTCCAGGGCTTTCAGAAGATTGCAACAAGCCAGGAAAGCCACCATGTTCTCCAGTGAGGCAGCAGAGGGAAGGGAGTCAGCTGGATTCTAGATTAACTCTGCCAAGAACTTGCTGTGAATTTGTACAAATCTCTTTTTCTTTCTGGAAAGGGAAGTTTCCCTAGCTACAAAATGATGAATGTGGATTAAATGACATAAACTCCCTTCTAGTGCCAAAACTATGCTGCTCTCATTGGTTAAGGTGCCTTCTAATGTAAGCAAAAGTACAATTCTTTTTTATCCTTCAACACAAATGGACTTCATTCTCAAAGCTCAACAAAAGCTTGTATCCTGGGGGGTGCTAGGAAAGGAGCCAAGGCCATTTGTTGTGAGTCAACAAGGACAGGAGTCCTTGTTTCTATGTGGTGGCCTGGACTGCCCTGCCCTGCCAGGCAGCACTCCTGCAGGCTTCAGTGCAACAGAACAATTTCCGTTAACCTCACATTAGTTTAATTGAGCATTCAGTCTATGTCTGCATGTCAGCTGATATGTAGTAGGCCATGTGATTCAGAGATATCTGCTGTTGTTGTTAGGTGTCATGGAGTCAGTTCTGACTCATATCGACCCTATCTACAATAGAATGAAACTCTGCCTGGTACTGCACCATCCTCACAATCATTGCTATGTTTGAGCCTGTTGTTGCAGCCGCTGTGTCAATCCATCTCGTTGAGGGTCTTCCTCTTTTTGGCTGACCCTTTTCTTTACCAAGCATGATGTCTCTCTCCAGGTACTGGCCCTTCCTGATAACACGTCCAATGAATGTGAGACATAGTTTCACCATCCTTGCTTCTAAGAAGCATTCTGGCAGTATTTCTTCCAAGACAAGTTTGTTTGTTCTTCTAGCAGTCCATAGATGTATAGATATAATTTATATCTGGAACTCCTTTTCTCTGCCCTCAGTAGCCTCTCCTCAGCTCCCTCCCTTCTCAGGAAAAGTGATTAGATATAAAAGAAAACACAGCATGAGGGAAGTTTCTGGAGCAAGTGCTTCCAGTCTTTAATGTCTTAGCAGATATAAAGTCTGTGCCTTCATCTTAGAGATTGTTCCAGATCTTAGATAGTCACTATGTCCAGAGGTGCATATAGCCTGGGCAGCAGGCTGACTAAATCCTCTGGTTGTCTTGCTGCTTTCCTTGAGTATGGGTGTCACGAGGTTGCAGGTTGGTGGGGAGACTGTCTTAATTGCTGGAGGAAAGATGAGTTTCCTCAGCCTTGTTTAGTGTCTCTAACTGGCAGTCATGACTCTTGGGTGACTAAGAGGAGATTATGAGGGGTTTGTGATGCTGGAATTGTTGAGCCCCAGCAGCTGTTAGTGGCAGAGACAAGCCTAGCATACTATGGGTGCTTTCTCTTCCTGGGCTCACCCCACCATCCTCTTTCCCTAGTGTTCACAGCAGTTATTCTGTCTGACTCCCTTTCCTTCCCCTAGTCCCCTTGGTCAGCTCAGGCCCCAAAGCATTTCTCATCATGATGCTTTTCTTTTCTGGGACCCACAGTAGGCTCCCCTGTGAGTAAATTAGGAAGCTGTTTGCAGAAGGACTGTGGAATGAAGACGCCTGAGGGTCTCTCAGCTGAAGATAAGAGGTGATATGAATCCAGAAGAATCCAGTTTTTCAGGAATAGAGTTTGGTGGTAACCTCCTTCTGACAAAGTTATGAAGAAGGTCAAGTGTACTTCAGCCCCAGCTTCCCTTCTGAAACATCTTTCTCTGCTCGGCCACCCGTACCCTGCACCTTTTTCCTGTGAAAATCTCCTCTCGTGAAATTCTCCCTCATCATTTCTTTATCTTAGAGCCAGTGCTTTACCTTTCTCAGGGATATGATTTTAAGCCTCACCACAAATTATGGAGTGAGTAAAAGGCTCTATCCCCTTTTAAAGGAATTTCAGGAATATTCCAACTGATGCAGAGGATTCTAGGATAGGGAGTGCCTTCTAATTACCCCCCAGAGCACACTTGGCATCAAGCTTACTGTGTTATGAAAGGTCAATTCAAAGTTTACTGATTGGTCAGAAATTTTTTTCTGGTTAAGGATTTTTTTTCTTTTTAAGTTTCTTTTTTTTTTACATTGTGGTGAATATATATATATAACAAAAAAATTACCATTTCAACATTTTTTACATGTACAATTCAGTGACATTGATTATGTTCATCATGCTGTGCAACCCTTACCACTGTCCCTTTCCAATTTTTTCTAACACACTTAACAGAAGCTCAGTTCCCTTAAGCAATGACTCCCCCTTCCCCTCCCTCCCACCCCTGCTAACCACTATTTTTTCTAATCTAAGGATTTTTGTAAACTGCTTTTCAACACTTTACTCAGGGATGCTAACTTGAGGGGAATAAATCATTAATAGATTATTTATTTTAAAGTATTACTTATAATTTATAAATGAAGGAAATAATTCCATACTCTACCATGGCAATTTAACTTACATAGGCCATTTCATACTAAATGCAGACTATTTTTAATGGCTCATCATATAGAACATTACTCACTAGTAACTGATGCATATGAAGAATATTCATCTGAAAGAGACTTGAAAATCCTTTATTCCCTGGCGACTCAAATTGTGGTTCTTGGATCAGCAGCATCAACATCATCTGGGAGCTTGTTAGAAAATGCACATTCTCAAGCCTCACTCCAGACTTGATGAATCAAAATCTGTGCCTTAACAAGCTCTTTGGTTGATTCGTACGGACATTCAAGTTTGAGAAGCAAACCTGGCCATCTATCAGAATTACCTGATGTGCTTTAAAATCAACAGATACCCAGGCCTCACTCCCAAAGTCTGTTTCAACAGGCCTGGAGTGGAGCCCAATAAACTATGTATTTTTTCAGTCTCCCCAGGAATAGCCAAATATAAGAACCATCAGTCTAGTCCATCCTCTCTGTTCTGCAGATGAGGCCCAGAGCAGTGAAATGACCTACTCAAATTATAATCCAGATTTCCTGATTACCACACACAAAAAAATCTAGCCTACTCCCCAAAATATGCATTACCATATAATATGGAAAAGACTGCACACTTGTGGAATTTGTCGCAAGAAATAGAATAAATTTTGCTTGACACAAAATTGATACTTAGCAGCAATACAAAGCAATTAGAGGACTTGAGACTGGCTCTCAAGAATCCTCGGATTCAATGGGGCTGAGAAGTTGGTGGCCAACCCAACAAACAAAAACAAAGAAAAGGAAAGGAACTTATGAATGCATTTGCCACTCCAGACATGTACATGTGTTTGTCTGTGTGAGAATTGTTTCCTTCTCCATAATCCCATAGCGTTTTGGTTTTGTTTTCCTAGTGGATCATTTCCAGACTCCACTGTATTAGAATTCCTTACGTGTTGTGCTTTATGCCTGGCCCAGGAGTTTAATGATCTCTGTAGCTGACCTGACAGTGTTCTGCATTCAGTAGGTCAATAGCATTAGAGGAATGGAATGCAGAGAGGGGATAGTACACCTAGTAGTCACGTGATCAATTATTTAATACCCATATGTGCATTGCACTTAACTAAATGGTAAATAGAATACCAAGTTTATAAAACCCCACCCCAAGGATATTTGTAGTCTAGTAGGGGAAACCATGCATGATCTCTTAAAAATATAAACAAGTTTGTAGGACCACACATAATAAGGGCCAACTGAAGGATGTTGAATAGAAGTTCCCAACCCTATCAGACCCAATGTCCTCTGCTTATAACAAATAGTTTTAAATGGCTCCTTTGTTTTCCTGAAATAGAATTCATGGATTATATAATTAACTTATACACATAAATCTTAAAAAACAAGTATGATGGATTCCTTAACTGTGATATGAAGAAGAAATAAAAGAAATTTTTAATAAAACAAAATGTCTTTCAATATATCAATGTTGAGGCACAGCTACAATTAAAAAAATACAATGAAGTAGTCAGATGTAAAATCTATGTTATTGGGATGACTACAAATGCAGACAAGTACAGCTATCTTGTCCCGGAGACTGAGATACTAGGAATAGCATTACTGTGGACAATGTGTGTTTCCAAAGTGGTGAACAACCCTTGGTAAGATTCTGAACAAAATACGGCACAGCCTTCCCTGGATTTTTACAGAGGTTGAAATCCAAGAAAATTCAGTGTATATTAAAACTGTATGAGCAATACTTAGTGTCTGTATGTAAAAAGGAGCTAGGTTCTAGGCTCAGATAATTGTGAATAGGTTTTTTGTGGTGCCTAACAACATTTTAGAAAGTCATGTGACATACAAACCCAATCTTCCTTATGTGGAATTGTCCTATACACTGCAGGCTGTCCAACATCCTAGGTCCCTGCCTCCTGAGATACCAGTAGAGCTCCCGCCCAGCACCCATCACTCTGATGACCAAAGCAATCCGCATGTTGTTATGTTATTGCTAGCTGCCATCAAGTCAGCCTCCAACTCATGGTGATCCCATGCATAGTATGCGATCCATAGTGTCTTCATGGGCTGATTTTTGGAGTAGATCACCAGGTCTTTCTTCCTAGTCTGTCTTAGTCTGGAAGCTCCACTGAAACCTGTTCAGCATCATAGCAACACGCAAGCCTCCACTGACAGACGAGTGTTGGTTCCACATAAGATACATTGTTCAGAAATGGAACCCAGGTCTCCCACAAGGAAGGTGAGAATTCTACCACTGAACCACTATTCAAGCCATCCCCCAAACACCCGTAGGGGGTAATGTTGCTCCCATTGAAAGCCACTTGTAGGGGCGTTGAGTGGAGTAGAACAAAGCTTCTCACACTTCAATGTGCACACAAATCGCCTGGGGATCTTGTTCAAGTGCAGATTCAGATTCCCAGGTCTGGGGTGGGGCCTGAGAACCTGATATCTGACACACTCCCAAAGGATGCCCAGGCTGCCTGTCCCTGAACCAAGACTGGAGAGACCAGAAGAGGAAGAAATGGCATTGGATTTAGGTAGCAAAGACTTAACAGAAAAGAAGGGAGCACAAACAGGACGTTGAAGAATGAATGGATGTGGGGCCGATTACATCTCATGAGGCCTGCTGTCAGGAGGCAGGCACGTGGCACCAGCAGAGAGGTAATGGTTGCAAATGGTGCCCACAGCCAGCAAACAGCCTTGAGCCAACAGTGGCAGCACTACTTGACAGGCAGGGTAAAAATAACAACTCCTTGCCGGGGATGGCTCTGCGAGGCCCTGGTGAAGTTCATTTCTTTCAATAAATCCAGCAGCTCCTCCTTTGATAAACACTGTCAAGGCTGGAACATGTGGTGCTAACAAAATATGGTTTTAATTTGGGGCCCACTGCACTCGTGGTTAAATACTGTGTGTGAGTGTATACAAAAGCAGACCCGCAGCGAGCCAAGTTAATATGCCTGGGCTGAAAATGGCTAAACCCATGAGGATTCAGTTATACAGATTTCACTGCTCCGAAAGGCAGCCTAATCACCATCATCAATTTTAATGCTCCAAGACTTCTCACAAACATGGAAGCTTTTAAAGTTCAGCCATTTGTGCGTTTGCGTCTAGCCAGCGCAGAGGCAGCCGCACATTTGTTTTCCTGATATTGTATGCCTGCTTTATTGTCATGTGTTGTTTGACATTCAGAAATAACACGCTGTTTTAATCAACAACTCAACACTGCTTTAAAATTTGATGGTCCATAGCTTTGTAGCAAAGGGAGGTGCGGGCGGAGAGGTGGGGAGAGGAAATGAGAATCACAGTTCAGCAACAGACTGAAACTTGTTCTGGTGAGATTTGTTGCTGAGAACACAGAAACTCCCAGTGTTTTTGTCAATCTGAGTGTGTCAGTCTTGGAACAGCCTGGGGACAGAAGGAAACTGGCTGAACAAGTTTCTGTCTAGGCTCAGAGGTGGACTTTGTGGGTAACTGGACCTCCAGCCTGACATGAATAATGAAGAAGTCGGCTTTTTCCAAAGTGTAGGTCACAGAACTGCACTGAGGCAATTGCCCAGCAAACCAAAGATTACAGCACCTGGCCAGTAATCGTATAGGGGAAACAAACAAAGCTGAGAATGAGGTCACTGGCAGATGTCCTCAGAGAGGTAGGATGGAAAAGAAAGTGAAGAGCTGGATGGTGAGTGGGAGGGGAGGAAGGAGGGAAAAATCTAACCTGAATATCTGAGTGCGGACGAACAGTAGTTGGCGCTTCAAAGGACCAGCTCACCAGGAAGGTGAAACTGAAGGAAGCGAGCTGGGTTGTCTCATAAAACAAGCTAAGAATCGATTGATTTCTTGAAAGGAGTGCGAGTGTGTCACAAAGAGAATATGGGCATGAAAGGAGCTGACAGACGTTTTTCTTTCCAGGAGGCACCTGCCATGTTGCGTTTTTTAATTTGTCAAAAATATTTTTCTCTTTTTATTATTACATAATCATTAAAAAAAAACTAACCAGTTGCTATGGAGTCAGTTCGGACTCATGGCGAGTCCATGCGTGTCAGAATACAACTGTGCTCCATAGGATTTTCAATGGCTGATATTTTGGAAGTAGATCATCAGGCCTCTCTTCTGAGGCAACTCTGGGAGGACTTGAACTGCTAACCTTTCAGTTAGTAGCTGAGCACGTAACCATGTGTGCCACACAGGGACTATACAATCCTAGTGATGAGAAAAGCCCGAAATCCTGTGAGCAGCAACTTCAATCATTGTCAGCGAGGAACCCGCTAAGGAAGAAAAGCTTTGTGGAAATCCTTAAGCTTTAGATATCTAAAATTATTTTATTTTTTATAGCAAAAGTTAGGCATGTTGATCCTGGAAAATATAAGGTATTAAGAAGGACAAACATTTTTAAAAAACTTAGTGGCAGTCCTTAATTATTGAACAGGGCTTTGAGCCAGTTGGTTCTAGTTCAAACCCCTGCTGAGAATTTGCATTTCCATCCCAAGTATACTGAATTTGCATTTCTAACAAGTTCCCAGGAAGTTATTCATAAGAGAAATATTGTTAAAATGTAGATTCTAATTCAGTATATCTGGAGTGGAAATGCAAATTCTCAGTAGGTAACTTGTTAGAAATGCAAATTCTTAGCAGGGGTTCCAACCCGAACTAGCTGGTTTGAAGCCCTGTTATTGAAGGAAGTCTTTCTCTGGGCTACCTTAAAACTATCACATTCAGGTTAAAAGGTGCTTAGGGGAAACCACCAAGGACCGAGTAGATTGGGAGACTCCCAGGGCATTTTCTAGCGGTCGCTGGGGTCCTCTATGCTTTCTCTGGTTTTATGGAGGGGAAAGGAAAAGGCAGCCCCAATCTCCCCCAAATGCTGCTAGATAGTATAGAGTCATGGGGGTTGCTGGTCAGGTGTCATCCACGCCAAGTGAAAATTTGGGGACATTTGCTGCATTTGGCACTGGCTTCTGTTTTTCCTTGGATTGCTTCCTCGCTAACGGAATTTATCGGGAAAAATAAGTCAGAACTCTAATGGTATAGAGACTGTACAATTAGAAAGGGTGGGGGAGGAGGAGGATTTGTTTCCGCCACATCCAACACAGTGATGAAATGCTATAGGGAAAAGAGGTCACTGGGCATTTAACCCAAACCAAATTTAGCAGGTGGAATAAATCTCTAATTGGAGCTCTGGATTCCACTTTTTTTTTAAATTGGCGATTTAAGAGAAAGTTTACAGTTCAAGTCAGTTTCTCATACAAAAATTTATACACTCATTGCTATGTGACCCTAGCTTCTCTCCCTATAATGTGACAGCACACGCTTCCTTTCCATCCCAGATTTCCCATGTCCACTCAACCAGCTCCTGTCCCTTTCTGCCTTCTCATCTCGCCTCTGGACAGGAGCTGCCCATTAAGTCTCATGTATCTACTTGAGCTAAGAAGTACTGTCTTCACAAATATCATTTTATGTTCCATAGTCTAGTCTAATCTTTGTCTGAAGAGCTGGCTTCAGGAAGGGTTTCAGTTCTGGGCTAATGGAGAGTCCATGGGCCATGTCTTCCAGGGTCCCTCCGTATCAGCAGACCATTAAGTCTGTTTTTTGTTTTTTGTTTTTTTTTTACTAGAATTTGAGTTCTGCACCCCAGTTTTCTTCTGCTCAGTCAGGGACTCTTTGTGGTGTTCCCTGTCAGGGCGGTCATTGGTGGTAGCCGGGCATCATCTAGTTCTTTTCGTCTCAGGCTGATGGAATCTCTGGTTTAGGTGCCCCCTTTCTGTCTCTTGGGCTAATATTTTCCTTGTGTCTTTGGTGTTCTTCATTCTCCTTTGTATTAGGTGGGTTGGCACCAATTGACGTGTCTTAGATGGCCACTCACTAGCTTTTAAGACCTCAGATACCACTCACCAAAGTGGGATGGAGAACATTTTTTTAATAAACTTTGTTATGCCAATTGACCTAGATGTCCCCTGAAACCATGGTCTCCAGACCCCCGCCCCTGCTACTTTGTCCCTCTAAGTGTTTGGTTGTATTCAGGAAACTTCTTAGCTTTTGGTTTTGTCCTGTTTGGTTGTATTCAAGAAACTTCTTAGCTTTTGGTTTCGTCCAGTTGCACTGGCTTCCCCTGTAGTGTGTGTTGTCCTTCCCTTCACCTGAGATAACTCTTATCTACTATCTAGTTAGTGAATACCCATCTCCCTCCCTTCCCACCCTTGTAATCATCAAACAATGTTTTCTTCTGTGTTTAAACCATTTCTTGAGTTCTTATAATAGTGGTCTCATACAATATTTGTATTTTTGTGACTGACTAATTTCACTCAGCATAATGACTTCCAAATTTATCCATGTTATGAGATGTTTCGCAGATCCATCACTGTTCTTCATCGTTGCATAGTATTCCATTGTGTGAATATACCATAATTTGTTTATATATTCGTCCGTTGATGGGCACCTAGGTTGTTTCCATCTTTTTGCTATCGTGAACAGTGCTGCAATGAACATGGGTGTGCATATGTTTATTTGTGTGATGGCTCTTATTTCTCTAGGATATATTCCAAGGAGTGGGATTGCTGGATCGTATAGTACTTCTATTTCTAGCTTTTGAAGGAAGGGCCAAATCGATTTCCAAAGTGGTCGTACCATTTTACATTCCTACCAGCAGTGTATAAGTGTTCCAGTCTCCCCACAATCTCTCCAGCATTTATTATTTTGTGTTTTTTGGATTAATGCTAGCCTTGTTGGGGTGAGATGGTATCTCATTGTAGTTTTGACTGCATTTCTCTGATGGCTAATAACCGTGAGCATTTCTTCATGTGTCTGTTAGCCTCCTGAATGTCTTTTTGGCGAAGTGCCTGTTTATATCCTTTGCCCATTTTTTAATTAGGTTATTGGTCTTTTTGTTGTTGAGGTTTTGCAGTATTTTGTAGATTTTAGAGATTAGATGATGATCGGATTTGTCATAGCCCAAAATTTTTTCCCAGTCTGTAGGTTGTCTTTTTACTTTTTTGGTGAAGTCTTTCGATGAGCACAAGTGTTTGATTTTTAGGAGCTCCCAGTTATCTAGTTTCTCTTCTGGTGTTTGTGCATTGTTAGTAACGTTTTGTATTGTGTTTATGCCATGTATCAGGGCTCCTAGAGTTGTCCCTATTTTTTCTTCCATGATCTTTATCATGTCCGATTTTATATTTAGGTCTTTGATCCATTTTGAGTTAGTTTTCGGGCATGGTGTGAGGTATGGATCTTGTTTCATTTTTTTGCAGATGGATATCCAGTTATGCCAACACAATTTGTTAAGATACTGTCTTTTCCCCAGTTAACAGACTTTAGGCTTTTGTTAAGTATCAGCTGCCCATAGGTGGATGAATTTACATCTGGATTCCCTGTTCTGTTCCATTGGTCTGTGTATCTGTTGTTGTACCAGTACCAGGCTGTTTTGACTACCATGATGGCATAATAGGTTCTAAAATCAGGTAGTGTGAGGCCTCCCACTTTGTTCTTCTTCTTGAGTAATGCTTTACTTATCCGAGACCTCTTCCCTTTCCGTATGAAGTTGGTGATTTGTTTCTCCATCTCATTAAAAAATGCCATTGGAATTTGGATCGGGATTGCGTTGTATCTCTAGATTGCTTTGGGTAGAATAGACATTTTCACAATATTGAGTCTTCCTGTCCATAAGCAAGGTATTTTTTTTCCACTTATGTAGGTCTCTTTTGGCTTCTTGCAGTAGAGTCTTGTAGTTTTCTTTGTATAGGTCTTTTCTGTCTCTGGTTAGATTTATTCCTAAGTATTTTATCTTCTTGGGGGTTATTGTAATGGTATTGATTTGGTGATTTCCTCTTTGAAGTTCTGTTCGTTGGTGTAGTGGAATCCAATGGAATTTTGTATGTCTATCTTGTATCCTGACACTTTGCTGAAATCTTCTATTGGTTCCAGTAGTTTTCTTGTGGATTCTTTGGGGTTTTCTGTGTATAAGATCATATCATTGGCAAATAGAGATACTTTTACTTCTTCCTTACCAATTTGGATGCCCTTTATTTCTTTTTCTAGCCTAAGTTCTCTGGCTAGGACCTCCAGCACAATGTTGAATAAGAGTGGTGATAAAGGGCATTCTTGTCTGGTTCCCATTCTCAAGGGGAATGCTTTCAGATTCTCTCCACTTAGGATTATGTTAGCTGTTGGCTTTGTATAAATGCCCTTAATTATGTAGAGGATTTTCCCTTCTATTCCTATTTTGCTGACAGTTTTATCATGAATGCATGTTGGACTTTGTCAAACGCCTTTTCTGCATCAGTCGATAAGATCATGTGGTTTTTGCTTTTTGTTTTATTTATGTGATGGATTACATTGATTGTTTTTCTAATGTTGAACCATCCTTGCATACCTGGTATGAATCCCACTTGGTCACAGTGAATTATTTTTTTGATGTGTTATTGAATTCTATTGGCTAGAATTTTGTTGAGGAGTTTTGTGTCAATGTTCATGAGGGATATTGGTCTGTAATTTTCTTTTTTTGTGGTGTCTTTGCCTGGTTTTGGTATCAGGATTATGCTGGCTTCATAGAATGAGTTTGGGAGTATTCCATCCTTTTCTATGTTCTGAAATACCTTTAGTGGTAGTGGTGTTAACTCTTCTCCAAACGTTTGGTAGAATTCTCCAGTGAAACCATCTGGGTCAGGGCTTTTTTTTTGTTGGGACTTTTTAAATTATGTTTTCTATCTCTTCTTTTGCTATAGGTTTATTTAGTTGTTCTACCTCTCTTTGTGTTAGTTTAGGTAGGTAGTGTGTTTCTAAAAATTTGTCCATTTCCTCTAGGTTTTCAAATTTTTAGAGTACAATTTTTCATAGTATTGTGTTATGATTCTTTTAATTTCAGTTGAGTCTGTCGTGATATCGCCTGTCTCATTTGTTATTCAGGTTATTTGCTTCCTCTCCTGTTTTTCTTATGTCAGTTTGGCCAGTGGTTTATCGATTTTGCTGATCTTTTTAAAGAACCAGCTTTTGGTCTTGTTAACTCTCTCAGTTGTTTTTCTATTTTCTATTTCATTTAATTCTGCTCTAATTTTTATTATTTGCTTTCTTCTGGTGCCCAAGGGCTTCTTTTGCTGCTCTCTTTCTATTTGTTCGAGTTGTAGGGTTAATGTTTAGATTTTGGCACTTTCTTCTTTTTGGATGTGTGCATTTATTGCTAATAAATTGACCTCTGAGCACCGCTTTTGCTGTGTCCCAAAGGTCTTGTAGGATGTGTTTTCATTCTCATTTGATTCTGTGAATTTCTTTATTCCATTCTTAATTTCTTCTGTAACCCAGTAGTTTTTGAGCAAGGTGTTGTTCAGTTTCCATGTGTTTGATTTTTGTTCCTTACTTTTTCTGTTATTGATTTCTACCTTTAAGGCTTTATGGTCAGAAAAGATGCTTTGTAGTATTTCAATGCTTTGGATTCTGTTAAGACTTGCTTTATGACCTAATATGTGGTCTATTCTGGAGAACGTTCCATGTGTGTTGGAAAAGAAAGTATACTTGGGTGCTGTTGGGTGGAGTGTTCAGTATATGTCTACGAGATCAAGTTGGTTGATTGTGGCATTTAGATCTTCCGTGTCTTTACTGAGCTTCTTTCTGGAGGTTCTGTCCTTCACGGAAAGTGGTGTGTTGAAGTCTCCTACTATGATTGTGAAGCTGTCTATCTCTCTTTTCAATGCTGTTAGAGTCTGTTTTATGTATTTTGGAGCCCTGTCGTTGGG
>NW_004443953.1:15708058-15737552 GCF_000243295.1 Trichechus manatus latirostris | reverse complement strand
ATTTTGGAGCCCTGTCGTTGGGTGTGTAAATATTTATTATGGTTATGTCCTTTCGGTGTATTGACCCTTTAATTATTATATAGTGTCCTTCCTTATCCTTTGTGGTGGATTTTACTTTAAAGTCTGTTTTGTCAGAGATTAATATTGCCACTCCTGCTGTTTTTTGATTCTTGTTTGCTTGGTATATATATTTTTTATCCTTTAAGTTTTAGTTTGTTTGCATCTTTAAGTCTAAGGCATGTTTCTTGTAGGCAGCATATAGACAGATCATGTTTTCTATCTATTCTACCACTCTCTGTCTTTTTATTGGTGCATTTAGTCCATTTACATTCAGTGTAATTATTGATAGCTGTGAGTTTAATGCTGTCATTTTGATTTTTTTTGTGTGTGTGTTATTGACAGTTTCTTTGGTGCACTTAATTTTCTGTGCTGAGTCGTTTTTCTTTACGTATTTTCATCTTTTTCATTGTTGATTTTTTATTTGCTGAGTCTTTACGTTTTTCTTTTTTTTATTTTTACATGTAGGATTGTTAGTTTCCTTTGTGGTTACCTGAATATTTACCCCTACTTTCCTAAGTTTAAACCAATCTTTTTTTTCTTTGTATTGCCTTGACTTCCTCTCCATATGAAAGAGCTATGACTACATTTTTTAGTCCCTCTTTTTTGTTTTAATGTTGGCATCTTTTACATATTGATGTCTCTGTTTCCCTATTTCAGCGTTTTAGCTTTTTTTTTTTTTTTTTTTTTTTTTTTTTTACTTCCTTTTCTGGGTTGATACTTGGTTGCTCTGTCCTGTTTTCTAGTCTTGGGTTGTTGTCTGATGTTACTGATTTTCTAACTGGAGGACTCCCTCTAGTATTCTTGTAATTTTGGTTTGGTTTTTATAAATTCTCTAAACTTCTGTTTATCTGGAAATGCCTGAATTTTGCCATCATATTTGAGAGACAGTTTTGCTGGATATGTAATTCTTGGCTGGCAATTTTTTTTCCTTCAAAGATTTGTATGTGTCATCCCGTTGCCTTCTTGCCTACATGGTTTCTGCTGAGTAGCCCAAGCTTAGTCTTACTGACTCTCCTTTGTAGATGACTTTTTGTTTATCAATAGCCACTCTTAAAATTCTCTGTTTATCTTTGGTTTTGGCAAGTTTGATTATAGTATGTTTTGGTGACTTTCTTTTGGGATCTACTTTGTGTGGGGTTCAATGAGCATCTTGGGTAGATATCTTGTCATCTTTCACGATATCAGGGAAGTTTTCTGCCAACAAATCTTCAACAATTCTCTCTGTATTTTCTGTTATCCCCCCTGTTCTGGTACTCCAGTCACTCACAGGTTATTCCTCTTGATAGAGTCCCACATAATTCTTAGGGTTTCTTCATTTTTTTTTAAATTCTTTTATCTGATTTTCCCTCAAATAAGTTGGTGTCAAATGCTTTATCTTCAGTCTCACTAATTCTGACTTCCATTGCCTCAATTCTGCTCCTATGACTTTCTATTGAGTTGTCTAATTCTGACATTTTATTGTTAATCTTCTGGATTTCTCATTGCTGTCTCTCTATGGATTCTTGCAGTCTGTTAAATTTGTTACTGTACTCTTCTATAATCTTCTTAAGTTCCTCTATTGCTTTGTCTGTGTGTTCCTTGGCTTGTACTTCATTTTGCCTAATCTATTTCCTGATCTCTTGAAGAGTTCTGTATATTAATCTTTTGTATTCTACTTCTGGTAATTCCAAGAAGTTCTCTTCCTCCAGAAGATTTATTGATTCTTTGTTTTTGAGCTTGCTGAAGCCATCATGGTCTGCCTCTTTATGTGATTTGATATTGACTGTTGTCTCTGAGCCATCACTAAGTTATTACATTCATTCATTTTATGTTTGTTGACTGTGTCCTTGCTTCTTGCTTTGTTTTGTTTTGATATGCCCAAATAGGCTGCTTGTGTGAGCTAGTTTGATTATTGGTGACTTTGAAGCTCTAACGTCCTGTCACCTGGTGGTTACATCTGTTACTATGTATGTGAGTCCAGGAGTTTGTTTACTTTTCTTGTATGGATTCAGGTCAGGTGTCCAGGTAGTCGGTCACCACGTGTGTGGTGCAGGCTCTCACCTACAGTCCTAGGCGGACAGGGGTGATTGGAGTAGGCACAGGTATCTGGCTGCAGTAGGTGATCATGTGCTGAGCAAACCAGGGGGCTGAGGGTTGACCCTGAGTGTCTGGGAGAAAAGAGTGTCCCTGTTCCCTAGATTGCAGAGGGGGGTGGGTTTTGCAGTCAGACTATGGGCATCCAGTGCTGTTGGCTGTAAGGACTAGGAGGCACCATTTATTCTTGGATCCTTGTCGCAGGTGGCTAGGTGGTGTGGGTGGAGCCACTGGTCCTCAGGCCCCTGATGTGGGTAGGTGAGGACTTTTCTTAATGGGCAGAGTGGTATCAAATGTCTCGAATCTGCCACTCCACCATATAGCTGATAAAGTGAAGTTAGGCTTCAGGTATATACCCTGTTGTACTGTGCTAATGAGGGCCTACGCTATTGAAATGGGCCCACACAGGTCTATGCAGGGGTGGAAGGCATTCAAAGTCCATGTACCCTTTATGCCTGTGCCTAGGCAAAGGAGTTGTGCCTGTCCTGAGTTTCCAGCTTAAGGTATCTGGCAGGTTATTTTTTCCTGTTTGTTAATTTTTTCCCTCTCCAAGGCTGGGAGAATGGCTCAGGGTGTTTGATGGGTTCTATTTCTGGTCCAAGGAATGGGGCAATCACTGAAGCCTGCCCAGGACCTGGTGCAAAGCGGGGAGGGAGCAGGTAAATGGGAGAGAGATTCTTCCCCCATGGGATGTTTTTTCCGTGTGGTAGGTTAAACACATGTACTTATCTTTCTTTGCCTGAGTGCCACTTTTCGCTGGCTTTGGAGACCTGAGCAGACTCTTCACCACTCGGTCTCTCCCCATGTGGAAAATGGATCCCAAACACCACTGCTTGCCTCACCATGCATGCTAGCTCCTGCAGGGCTCCGGCTCCCGCTGGATCAGGTCTGGCAACTTCTCACTGCTTCTGAATCGTCTCTTCCTCCCTTGTCACTAAGTCCAATTCCTCAACTTTGCCTTTGATGTTCAGGGCTCCTAGATTGTCATATATAATCGATTCACTTGTTTTTTTGCATCTTTGTTGTAAGAGGGACCACTGGAAGCATCTTACTCTGCCATCTTGGCTCCACCCTTGGATTCCATATTAAAAGCCATTCTCCACCTGATACCTTTTCAAGATACCATTGTGGTATCTAAATTTCATAGATTTCGCTCATTGCAGGTCCCTGAAGCATGCTAACCATGAAGCAATGATACAACACAGCACCTGCTTCCAGCAGCCCTGAGCAGAAGGGCTCAGTGTAGAAAGAGGCAGTGTTTCTCTTTTAGGCTCCTTACCTCTCTCATTTGTAACCTTTTAACCCCTCCAGGCATTTTAGTGAGCCTTGTAGTTTTTGCCACAGCATGTCTCTGCCCTTCTCCTAGTAACTAAGAACCCAGATTTTAATCAGGGGAACTTCCCTCCCCTACTCTCAGTCCATGTGGTTCTGGTGAATCTGACACCCTTCCAGCTCTGAGGTGGACCATGTGAGCCAGTTTAGGCTAATCATGTCATCCTACTTCATGGCCACATGATTGGTTCAGGAATGGGCGCATGACCCAGGTTGAACCTATGAGAAACAGTGAGGTTTCTGCTGGTTCTTCTGGGAAAGAGACTCTTACATTTTTCCTCTGTACTGAACACCAGAAAGGATCCAAGACTGAAGCTGCTACCATTCTCTTGCAGACACAGGAAGCTCGGATTAATTCTAATCATGTAATAGACAGCTCTGAAAAAAAAAAAAAGCAAAAATCTATGCTCTGATGCCACTGTGTGTGCCCTAAGTCCAGCTTTGCCTGGAGCCAGCACTACCATGGATTTTTGCCTAGGCTAATTAATAAATTCTCCTTTTGCTTAAGCTAAAATTGTGGCAGGTTTTCTGCCACTTGCAATCAGAAGATGGATATATTCAGGAACCTCCTGTTCTTTCTCATTAACCAGTTATCACGGAGTTGATTCCAACTCATGGAGACCCTGTGTGTATCAGAGTAGAACTGTACTCCATCGGGTTTTCAATGGCTGATTTTTTTCAGAAGTAGATCACCAGGCCTTTCTTCTGAGGTGCTTCTGGAGGGGCTTAAACCTCCAACCTTTCAATTAGCAGCTAAGGATGTTAACTGTTTGTACCATCGAAGGACTCCTCTTTCTCATTAACCGTTATCAAAATCTGCTTTCAGGATAGCATTGGCCATTCTAAGTTATGAAAAACTGACAATGCTTCAAAGTATGACTCCCTCAAGGGGACTTCCAGTTTTCAGCATTCACTCAGCAAATATTTACCGAGCCCCTTTTGGTGCAAAGAGACATAGAGAATGTATGCTAGGAGCTGAGGATACAGTCATGAAAATGACAGCTGCAATATCTTTCCTTCTTAGAGTTGATAGGAACTCACTCTCAGGAAATGGTAGCCAAGGTTTCCCACCAAGCTCAGTATTTTAGTGTCTAATTTTGGCCATTCAGATCAGTTCCAACTTTGATAATGGAAGAGTAACTTGTGCCTGACTAACCCTCCTACCGAAGACAATTATAAGTTATAAAAACAACAGTAACAAAACCTGTTTTGAAATCCTGGAGAGCAACCAAAATGGTTTGGTTTTGCAGATGAAAACTGGAGAAGATATAACCCTTGAAAAAAGGGAATCACACTGGGTGAGATCCACATTTATCAGGCTTTTCCTCTGATGGCCCTCTCCATTTCACATGGTACATGAAGATAGCTTCAAGAAGAAAGTGGCAAGCTTATTGAGCTGAGGAGTCACAGGTTGGAGTTGGGACTTCCAGAGGAGCTAGAAATTGATGAAGAGAAGTCCCAGAAAGGAAGGAGCCTCAGAGGTGGAGCTCCCAAATCTATGACAATAACAAATTTCCTCAAAACCTTTGCTAGCTCCTGAATTGTGCATCTGCAGGGTGAGACATAAGGAGCCCAGGGAAAAAAAAAGCTGGAAGGCTGAAAGAGCTGCTGCCTTATGCTGGAGAGATAGAGCTTGGAGTTCAATTCTCACCAAGTAAGAGCGGCTTGGTAAATACCTAAGGCTTCCACTGAGACCACAGAAGGGTACAGTTTAGGAGGAAGGACCACATCCCCGGACTAAAGGCTATGCCCTAGGAATTAGGGCAAAATCCAAATAGATCCACCCAAACAAAGCCTAAAACTGAGTTTCCATATCTGTGCTATTCAATACAATAGCCACTAGGCACATGACTATTTAAGTTTAATTAGAATGAAATAAAATTTAAAATATATTTTCTTAGTCATACTCGCCACATTTCAAATGCTTATAGCCACATGTGGTTAGTGGCTAGTGTACTGGACAACACAGGTTATAGAACATTTTTATCATCACAGAAGTACTATTGGATGGTACTGTTCCATAGAATCAAGATGATATACTAGTAATGTAACTGCTTGCTAGAACAAATTTCAACTTTCTTCTGAGGAAGATAGAGAAATCCCAAGTCTCTTTATCATCCATAAGGCTTGGGATTCAATTTTTAAAAATTACTAAATGTGCAAAGAAGCAAGAAAATATAGCTCATAGCAAAGAGAAACAATAGTCAATAAACACAGATTCACAGATGACCCAGATATTAGAATTAACAGACAAGGACTTAATAACTAGAATAAGTATGTTAAAGAATCCATAGGAAAAGATGCATATAGTAGGTGAAGAGATGGGAAACTTCAAGAGAGATATGGAAACTTCAAAAAAGAACAAATGAGGGTATGTGTGTGTGTGTGTATGTGTATGTGTGTGTGTGTGTGTGTGTGTGTGTGTGTGTGTATGTGGAGAAAAAGAGATTTTAAGGAATTGGCTCCCACAGTTGTAAGGGCTGGCAAGTCTGAAATCTGTAGGGCAGGTGGCTGACTGTCTGGAAACTAAGGCAGGAGTTGGTGTTGTAATCTTGAGATCTTGAGGCAAGATACCTTCTTCTCTGGAAAATCTGTTTTTTGCTCTTAAGGCCTTTAACTGATTGGGTGTGGCCTACCCACATTATTGATGGTAATCTTTTTAAAGTCAACTGGTGGTAGATGTTGACCACATCTACAAAATACTTTCAGAGCAACACCTAGATTAGTATTTGATTAAATAATTGGGTACAAGAACCTAGCCAAGCTGATGCATAGACTAACCATCACACCTACCTACACCGTTGTAAATAGTTCCCTCTTCACATTATCCTAATTTGAGCATACCATCTGTTTCTTGTTGGTACTCTGACTGATACAGTAATTGATATTGGAAGTGGTACCAGGAAATAGATCCTCAAAATGGGATTCTAGGTTTGGGTTTGAGGAGCTGAGGGATAACCTCCTTATAAGGGATGGGGAGGTTTAGAGGATGGAAATGGGACACTAGTTGTCTATGCAAGCATTTGTACCACAATTATTAAAATGATCAGTGGTTGTAGTGTGGAATGAAGAACAGGTGGAGGGCAAGACAGTGGGAGATCAAGTGGCCGTGGCATTTAGTTGTTCTGTCAACAGTAGTGATTTTAAAGATTGTGGACTTACCTGGCTTCTTACAGCTCCAGAGAGCTTATATAGGCAAAAAGAGAAATTAAGAGCTATGAATATATATTTAAGAACACACGTAAAAAATGAAGCCTCCATGGCAACTTTGAAGGAATCTCTTGTCTTAGAGTTGTTACAGTTAGCAACAAAGCCCTGGGTCTCATTGTAACAGTTGCAGAGCTGTGGTGCCAATTAAAAGTTCAGACTTGTCAGGTCTCTAATGCTAATGGAAGGCACTAGTGGGACATTGGTAGGGCTGAGAACTTTGAATCCTAAATTCCCCTGAGCCCTCCTTCTGCAAAAAAACCTTTTTCAGTGACAATATCTGCAGTAGTTAACTGAGAGAACTAAGACAACTGTTCTTTCTCCCCATATCCACTTCCTCTCTTCTCCTTGCCTCCAGCCCCGTAACAACAGTTAGATCCCAATATAGCCTAGAAAGAGAAATATAATACCTGCTCCAGGATGAAATAGCCTATCCACAGAAAGAGTTACAAAAGCTTGACAAACAGAATCCACAGGAGTCTGAGGAGCATGTGTGGGAGGATATTCAAAGGATATTAGACCAAGGAAGATCATATGTAAAGCTCGATCAGGCTGAATTTATTGATGTGGAGCATTCACCTGGGATTCGGGATTGGCTCAAGCACCAGGAAGTGGTTTTAATGGACTGCTAGTTTGGCTAATCAGAGCCTGGAGTCAATGATGGCCTACAGTTTTTTAGGTTGAAATTCTGTAACTTCTCTGGCATACTGTAGAACAGTGGCTGTTACAGGGTGGTCCCTAGACCGTTAACATTGTTTGGGAACCTATTAGAAATGGAAATTCTTGAACCTCAGTCCAGACTTACTGAATCAGAAACTCTAGGGGTAAGGCCCAGAAATTTATGTTTTTAAAAGTGAATCTGGATTTAACCACACCCTGAACTAGCTGAATAGGAACAGTCTGCCTCAGACGTCCATGGCAGGAATGAGAGTCCCAACAGCAGCCACCAGAACCTCAAAATCACAGCCAAACAGGCGATCTCCTGGAGAATCTGCTTGAAGACCAGAAGCGTGAAAAGATTTAGGGAGTTGGTTTTTTTATTTTATTTTATTTTTTTTTTACTGTACTTCAGGTGAAGGTTTACAGAACAAATAGTTTCTCATGAAACAGTAGTACACATATTGTTTTATGACATTGGTTAACAACCCCACGACATGTCAACCCTCTCCTTTCTCGACCTTTTTTTTTTTTTTTGGTGAAAATATACATAGCCAAAGATACACCATTTCAAAAATTTCTATATGCACAGTTCAGTGACATCGACTACGTTCTTCCAATTGTGCTGGTATTCTCACTTTAGATCAAGGCTTACAGAACAAAATAGTTTCTCATTAAACAGTTAGTACACATGTTGCCCTATGACAATGGTTAACAACCTCACAACACATCAACACTATCCTTACTCAACCTTGGGTTCCCTGTCACCAGCTTTCCTGTCCCCTTCTGCCTTCTAGTCCTTGTTCCTGGACTGCTGTGCCTCATTAGTCCCATTTGGTTTTATGGGGTTGTCCACTCCCAGGCTGAACAGTGAACCTCAGGAGTGACTTCACCACTGAACTAAAAGGGTATCTGGGGGCCATACTCTCAGGGTTTCTCCAGTCTCCTTTAGGCCAGTAAATCTGGTCTTTTTTTGTGAGTTAGAATTTTGTTCTACATCCTTCTCCAGCTATGTCCAAAACCCTTTGTTGTGATCCTGGTCAGAGCAGTCAGTGGTGGTAGCTGGTCACCATCTAGCTGTACTGGACTCAGTCTGGTGGAGACCTTGGTAGCTGTGGTCCATTAGTCCTTCGGACTAATCTTTCCCTTGTATCCTCTTCTCTTCACACTCCCTTGCTCCCGAAGGGATGAGACCAGTGGAGTATCTTAGATGGCCGCTCACAGGCTTTTAAGCCCCCAGACACTACTCACCAAGGTAGAATGTAGAACATTGCCTTTACAAACTGTGTTATGCCAGTTGAGCTAGATGTTCCCCGGGACCATGGTCCCCACAGCCCTCTGCCCAGCGATTCAGTCCCTCAGGGAGTTTGGATGTGTCTATGGAGCTTCCATGACCTTTTCTTGTACAAGTTGTGCTAGTTTCCCCAGTATCGTGTGCTGTCTCACCCTTCACCCAAGATATCACTTATCTATTGCCTATTTCGTATTCCCCCCCACCCCTCCCATTCCTGGTAACCAACAAAGATTGTTACTTTTTGTGTGTGAACTTTTTCATGGGTTTTTACAGTAGAGGTCTCATACAATACTTGTCCTTTTGTGATTGACTTATTTCCCTCAGCAAAATGTCCTCCAGTTTCATCCATGTTATGAGATGATTCACAGATTCATCATTGTTCTTTCTCATTGCATAGTACTCCATTGTGTGTATGTACCATAAGATTTAGGGAGTTTTTAAAACAGAAGTTCAGTGAAGAAAATATTTTGTATTGGCTAGCATGTGAAGATTTTCAGAAAATGCATGATAAGAAACAGATGCAAGAAAAGACAAAGATCTACATGACCCTTCTCAAACAAAGTCAATGTTAGGGGCAGTCCTGGCTCAGTGAAAAGATCCTGGGAGAACCACACCCTCAGATGTTCCAGAAACTCCCGGACCAAGTCTTAAGTCTCATGAAGTACAATGGTTATGGTTCCTTCTTAAAATCTGACTTTTTTTTTTTTAATTATTCTTATTTTTAATGTTCAGAGTTTGTTATACAAGGGCCAGATCTTCCTCTCAGACTCAATTTATAAATTTTCAGTTGGCTGATGAGGCCAATAGGAGTACTTGGTCTTGTCTAATTTGGTTTCAGGGAAGGCTTCATTCAAGCTGTCAATGGTCATCTGGTCAAATGGAATAATGTTCCTCATCTTCTCCAGCTGTTTCTTGTATTCTCCAATCCTGATCTTTGAGACAGACAAAAGCTCAGCACAACTCTTCACATCTTCTTTTTGTTTAGCATCCACCAGGGCAATATATTTATCCTGTGGTACAGGAAACTTCAAGGCATTAAACTTCTTCTCATAATCATCTGCTAAACCAGCCTTGGCCACATTGGCCTTGTGGTAAGCCCCTTTGATAGCTGATGGCATCTCAGGTAGAGTAGCCAACCTGGAGGTGAGGGTCTCATTCCAGGACTTCAGGGAGTTAGCAACAGCCTTTTGGTTTTGGGATATGATCTCCCCAAAAGCTACCCAGTTTTTTAGAGCATGTTTTCACCCAGCCATCTTGGGATCCTTCACTGACCCCTGAGGACCACAGCCTAGCAGCAAGTAGGTCTGACTTATTTTTTAAACACAAATGAACCAAGGAAAAGGAAGAAGATCTGCCCAATGCCCAAGGTGCAGCTAAAAGAGCCTCAAGGAATATCAGAGGTGTAACTAGGGTATGGTAGGTATGGCAGGTGTTGTATCAGCCCTGGGCTTGTGGTGCTACTGACAGTTTCCATTAACTCAGTACACCCAGCAGCGTATCTATGGAAAATGGCGCCTATGGCAAGCACTGAAATTATGCCTGTTTTAGTCATCTAGTGCTGCTATAACAGAAATACCACAAGTGGATGCCTTTAACAAAGAGAAATTTATTCTCTCACAGACTAGTAGGCTACAAGTCCAAATTCAGGGCATCAGCTCCAGGGAAGGGCCTTCTCTCTCTGTCAGCTCCGGGGGAAGGTCCTTGTCATCAGTCTTCCCTTGGTCTGGGAACGTCTCAGCACAGGAACCTCGGGTCCAAAGGATGCACTCTGCTCTTGGCACTGCTTTCTTTCTGGTATGAGGTTCCCATGTGTCTCTGCTTGCTTCTCTCTTTTATATCTCAGAAGAGATTAGCTTAAGACACTATCCAATCGTGTATACCTCATCAGTATAACTGCCTCTAAACCATCTTATTAGATCATAGTGATTGAATTTACAGCACATAAGGAAATCACATCAGATCACAAAATGGTACACAATTATACAACACTGGGAATCACGACCCAGCCAAGTTGACAGGTATTTTTTGGCGACACAGTTCAATCCATGACAATGCCCCTGTCCAAACATCTGACACCCCATTTTCGATAAATTTACCATAGTATCAGCTCAAAAATACAAGCCAAGCTTGTTAATCTTTAAGTAACACATTACCATGCTTGAGGAAGGATGTCGGGCAGTACTGGGTTAATGGAAACTGCTCAATGGTGCCACACACCTGGGCCAGTGCAATACCCTAGATATGACACTGCAAGAATTTATAACACATGATCCTCCAAAGAGCCAGGACAGGCAGCCTTACGGAGCAAAGGAACTCACTCTCAGGACCAAGAAGTGTTTGTAATTGCTTTGTTACTTGCAAGTACTGGTATGGCCAAGCCCTGCAGTGAGATGTATGTATTTTATCAGCTGCTTAACCAGTAAGTTTTGCATGATGGCTAATCATACATGAAAACAAGTAGGTCTGAAGTTTCAGTTCACACACATATACAAAGTGAATCTGATACACATTAAAGTTTGGGAATCACTGCTGTAAAGCAAATTTTAATGTGTTTAAAATCACCTGGGGCTCTTGCTAATCTGCAGATTCTGATTTAGTAGGTCTAGGGCAGGGCCTGAGTTTTTAATACGCTCTCACATGATGCCAGGATGCTGCTTGCCTAGGAACCACTTTGAGTAGTAAGGCTGTAGTACAGAAAGGAGTCTAGAGTTTGAGGGAAATAGAAATGCTGGAATGGAACTATTACTTGCAACCTGTCAACCGCCACCTAACCATATCCCCTGGGAGGACCTGATGAGTGCTTCACCAAGGCAGTAAAAAATGCATTGGTAAGATGGTGTCGTGGATTGAATGTGTCTCCCAAAAATATGTGTTTCAGTTTGTCTGTGCCATGATTCCCAGCGTTGTGTGATTGTCCACACATTTTCTCATCTGATACGATCTTCCTGTGTGTTATAAATCCTAACCCTATGATGTTAATGAGATGGATTAGTGGCAAGTATGTTGATGAGATCTACAAGATTACATTGTGTCTAATTAGGGCTTCTAGACTACCGGACTGTGAGAGAATAAATGTCTGTTAAAGACATCCACTTGAGGTATTTCTGTTATGGCAGCACTAGATGACTAAGACAGAAAGGCACCTTGAAGACCTCAGAGATGACTCTCCTCTGAAGGCCAGAGATGACAGTGATGGATGCTGCATTGGAATTGGATTCCCTGATCTCAACGGAACCATGGGAAACAAGATAGATGAAATTACCCTAATAAGTCACAAGAATGAAGAGATAATCAGAGGGATCTGCGGCAATGACCCGTTGATCATCAAATTCCTAGAAGCTTGCTAAGGTGTTTTGTTACATATAAAAGGAGAAAAATTTTAGCTCTGGGCAGACATCTAACTTGTATCACCATACTCAGAATACATAGCCTTTGTCCAGTTCCCAGACCTAAGCCAGTTCAACAGACCCAGAAACCTTAAAGGAAGGATCATGCAACTTACCCAAGCCTTCCCCAGAAGAATCTGTGACCGTTAATTCAGGGTGACTGGAAAATTAGGAACAAGAAATATCCAATATCTAACAATACTGAGCTTATATTGATCCCCAGAAACCAAGTATGCCATCCAGGTCTACTTTCAGAGGAAGGGCTTATGAAGATCAGATGATAGATGGAATCTTGACTTTATTCATCTAACAACAGGGCCGGTGAGACCACAGACCCATCTGGTGGCTTTTTCCTCAATGCCAGAATGTATAATTTTACTTGGATCCGCAATCAACACCCATGAAAGCAGCAGTCAAGAAATCAAACGATGACTTATCGCACTGAGCAAATCTGTTGCAAAAGACCTCTTTAAAAGTGTTAAAAAGCAAAGATGTCACTTTAAGAACTAAGTGCACCTGACCCAAGCCATCGTGTTTTTAGTCACCTCATATGCATGTGAAAGCTGGACAATGAATGAGGAAGACAGAATAATTGATGCCTTTGAAATCTGATGTTGAAGAAGAGTATTGAATATACCATAGACTGCCAGAAGAACCAACAAATCTGTCTTGAAAGAAGTAGAGCCAGAAGTCTCCTTAGAAGCAAGGATGGTGAGACTACGTCTCACATACTTTGGACATGTTATCAGGAGAGACCAGTCCTGGAGAAGGACATCATGCTTGGTAAAGTAGAGGGTCAGCGAAAGAAAGGAAGACCCTCAACGAGATGGATTGACACAGTGGCTGCAATGATGGGCTCAAGCATAATAACGATTGTGAGGATGGCACAGGACCAGGTAGTGTTTTGTTCTGTTGTACATAGGGACTCTATGAGTTGGAACTCACTCAACGGCACAACAACAGAATGTACAATACAAAGAGACATACTCAATAATGCGCAAAATACCCACATTAGTTCTCTGAACCATGGAGGGAGTGCTATTATAGTAGGAAGAACCAAGTGGAAGCCCGTGGTATTAGCCTCCACCCTCCTGCCCCTACCCCAAATAGCAAACTAAAAGCAATATTTTATTCCTGTCATCATTGGGTAGACCCAAAAACATGCCTCTCCAGTTCCCCTGTTACTTAACCCTCTGCATTTCCTCCCCATCCCTCTTTCCCCATCTTCTCTCTCCCAACCCTTCCCTCAGTGCTCTGTTCAATGGGCACATTGTAGATCCATTCCCCTATTTACAGCCCTCTACTCTGCTCTAAGTTTCCTTTTGCTCCTTGCTTTCACAGAAACTGACCTCTCCCCAGAACACCTCCATTGCCCTAGCTTCCTTGAGGAGACACTGCTCATTGTCACACTAGAGCAATCAGCTAACCCTTATTACTAGCATATTTAATCTTTTCTTAAATTTAAAAAAAACTTAAATTACAAAAGTAAGACATATTGGTTGTAAATCACTGCAACAATACAAGAGAATATAGTCTAAAAACTTAATCTCTTTTCCCATCCTCTTCTCCAGAGGGAACTGATGTTGCTATTTCTATGTATTCACACACACACACACAGTCTGATACATGTTTTAGTTTATCACAAATAGAATCATATTATCCCTATTATTTTATGACTTGCTTTTCACTGAACAGTATGTCACTGACCCCATTATTACATCATACAGATCCACCTTATACTTTTTTAATTAAATTTTTTGAGATAATGGTAGATTCTCATATGCAGCTGTAAGAAATAATACAGAAAGATCCCACGTGTCCTTTACCCAGTTTCTCCCAATGGTAACATCTTGCAAAATTATAGTGCAGTATCACAGCCAGGGTCTTAATGTTGAAATGATTCTTCAACTGCATTCAGATTTCCCTAGTATTACTCATCTGTGCGTGTGTTTGTGAGTGTGCGAGTATTTAGTTCCGTGCAATTTGATCATATGTGAATATTCAGGTATCCACCATCACAGTTAAGATACAGAGAAGTTCCATCACCACAAAGATCATTTGTGTTGCTGTTTTATAACCATACCCACCTCCCTCTTGCCATCTCCACCCCCAATCCCTGGCAACCATTTGTCCTCTCTCTATATACTTTTGTCATTTCAAAAACGTTCTGTAAATGGAATCAAACAGTATGTGACCTTACAGGACTGAATTTTTTTCACTCAACACAATTCCCAGGAGATTCATTCAAGTAGTGTATATCAGCTTTTTATTGCTGAGTAGGATTCCATGATATGGATGTAGTATGATTCGTTTAACCATTCAACCGTTGAAGGGCATCTGGGTTGTTTCCAAGTTTTGGCTATTACACATAAAGTTGCTATGAACGTTTGTGTGTGGTTTTTGTGTGAATGTACATTTTTATTTCTCTGGAATAAATGCCCAAGAATGCAATTGCTAGATTGTATGGTAATTACATGTTTAGTTTTATAAGAAACTGCCAAACTGTTTTCCACAGTGGCTATACCATTTTATATTCTTACCAGCAAAGTATGAGTGATCTAGTTTCTCTGCATCCTTGTCAACCTTTGGTACCCATTGCCCGTTGCCGTCAAACTGATTTCAACTCATAGTGACTCTATAGGACAGAGTAGAACTGCCCCATAGGGTTTCCAAGGAGCAGCTGGTGGATTCAAACTGCCGACCTTTTGGTTAGCAGCCTGAGCTATTAACCACTGTGCTACGAGGGCTCCAACTTTTGGTAGTGTTACCTATTTTTTTTTTTTTTTAGCCATTCTAATAGGTGTCTAGTGACATCTTATACTTTTTAAGGCTGCCTGATATTTCATACTTCAAATGTGCCATAATTTATTTAATTATCCCTCCACTAATGGACATTTTAGGGAAACCTGGTGGCTCAGTGGTTAAAGTGCTCAGCTGCTAACGGAAAGTTGGCGGTTCGAAACCACCAGCAGCTGCTCGAGAGAAAGATGTGGCAATCTGCTTCTGTAAAGATTTACAGTCTTGGAAACTCTATGGAGCAGTTCTACTCTATCCTATACGGTCGGTATGAGTTGGAATTGACTCAACAGCAGTGAGTTTAATGGACATTTTGGCTGTTTTAAATTATTTGTTAGCACAAATAATGCTGCAGTAAACACCCTGGTACATATATCTTTTAGCAAATACACAAATATTTCTACAAGATAGGTTTCTAAAAGCAAAACTGAGTCAAAATATTGGAAAATACTGCATATTTACTCTCCTAAAATATTGTACTAACTTACCCTTACATCTACAGAGTAAGAGTGTGTCCATTTTGCCACAGTCTCATCATCATTATATGTTATAGCTCCTTTTATTTTTTGCCATTCTATGGGTGAAAACACTTATCTTGTTTTAATTTGAAACTCCTTCTGTAGGAATTAAATGAAGCTTAAGCATTTTTTTCCCCTACAAGATTTTTGATTATTTGTATTTCTTTTTTCTGGGTCTAATCATGTCCTTTGCACAAAATACACACTAGAGTGGGTTTTCTTTTATTGATTTTTAAGTATTTTTTATACGGTCGCTATTGTGAGGTATTAACCCTTGATCTATTGCCTGCTGCTTGTCTTTTGCAACAGTGAAGTTTTAGATTTTTGTGTAATCAAGCCTGTCACATTTTCCTTTAAGGCTTCTTGTCTTGTTTGGGAAGAGCTTTTCTACCTTCTTTCACCCTGGTTTTATTCCTGTTTTGTTAGAGTTACTCTATACATATTTGTTTGTAAGTTGCCTCAAATCCTTTTTGAAAGAGGCAAGGGATACATAGATCCCAAAAATAAATTAAAATGCTGTGTGAGACATGGGAAATAATGTTTATTTATTCATAACTGTCATGTTTCTTGACAAATGTAATCCTTGCTGTGCTGTATGTATTTTATAGCGACGCCGGAAGGAGTAATTATATTGTGACTTTAATGGATTATGAACACCTAAGGGAAAGGTGCTGTTTAAACACGTTGCTAATAATGTATTTGCACATTTTTCAAACTGCTCAAATTATAATCACGTGGATCAGCAGCATGACTTGTACTGGACTCCTCTGAGAAGGATGGAGAATCAGAGGAGTTCAGAATATTTTTGTGTGAAAAGTGCTTTAGGCAAAGAAGTAATTTTTCTTGCTATGGACAGAATGAAGACTTCACTATCCAGCAGTTTAAAATTGATCACAGTTGTCTTGCCTGGCCAGACCTAAAAAACCAAACCCGTTGCCGTTGAGTTGATTCCAATTCATAGGAACCCTATATGACATAGTAGAACTGCCCCATAGGGTTTCCAAGGCTATAAATCTTTATGGAAGCAGACTGCCACATCTTTCTCCTGTGGTGTGGCTGGTGGGTTCAAACTGCTGACCTTTTGGTTAACAGCCGAGCATTTGACCACTGCGCCACCAGGGCTTCTTTTTGTTTTACCTAGCAGTGGAGTATAAAAATGAAGCAAGGTATTCGGTCAAAAGATTAACAGAACAATCATAGGGTTTAATCAGATCCAAAATTTAGGTTGATTTAGCAACAGCAACAACAAAATGAAGTCATTAGGAAGAACCAAAAATGGAACAAATAAATAAATGAAAATGCAGATTTAGTCCACATGCTGTGGGTAAATGTTTCCTTGGAAAGAGTGGTCAAGGATTTTTGATCCTTAAAACAACCACATATTAAAGTAATTTGACTGATTTAGACATGTTTGTCTCTACCACAAAGGAAGTAAATTACAGTGGGCTCTAGACTGATGGCTAAAAAGCCAATTCACCTAAAATGGAAGGACATTGAAGACACATTATGTAATCGGTACAGTATGTCAGTCCTAGTGGTCTGCTTAACCCAGAAAAGCTCTTGTTTCAAATGAATGTACATTTAGTGAAATTCAGTATGATTTTTTTCCTAGAACCACTCTGCTCAGTTATGCCAAAATAGATTCTACTAATAACAGGCTACATAACTTGAAGATTGAGCATGGTCTTCTGGACCGAGATGTGTCTTTACATATATACACACACAAACACACATATATAAGGAGCCATGGTGGCAAAGTGGTTCAGAGCTCAGGCTACGACCCAAAAGATCACTCCCTGGAAACGCTATGGGGCAACTCTACTCTGTCTTATAGGGTCGCTATGAGTCGGAATCAACTTGACAGGACACAACAACGACATATATATATGTATATATATGTATGTGTGTGTATGTATGTGTCTTAGGCTGGGTTCTCTAGAGAAGCAAAACCAGTAAAGCCTATAAATATATATAGGAGAGATTTATATCAAAGAAACTGCTCATGAGATTGTAAAGGCTGGAATGTCCCAAGTCCATGGATTAGGATAGGGGTTTCTCCCGATTCACGTAGCCACAGGGGCTGGCGAACCAAGACTGGCAGGTCAGAAAGCAGGGCTCTTGCTCACAGGCTGTGAATATCAACGAATCCCAAGATTGGCAGGCAAGACCGCAAGGCTTCTCCTGATTCACGTAGCTGCAGGAGCTGGCGAACCCAAGATCAGCAGGTCCTATAGCAGGGCTCCGCTTGCAGGCTGTGAAGATCCACGAATCCCAAGATCGGCAGACAAGTTGATAGCTCAAGTCCGAGTTACCTCTTCCTTGCTGTATACAGTCTTGGTGGGGCATAAATCTAAGTGCCTGCTCCCCACCATGGAAGCTGAAGACGTCAGATTCTGTCTCTCTCAATCCTAAGCATGAGCCTAAACTTGACCAATCTGATATGAAAGTCTTCTGGAACTTTGAACCTTCAGCAAGTGACACAAGGACCTCAGGAACAGCTGACAGAGAGGCATGCTGAACAGAAAGATCCTGTCAAGAGGGTATTGCTGGACCACTTGCTCCCGGCTTTCTAGACCCTCCTTGGTCCTGCCCATCTCTGATCTGGCCCTCGAGTCTCCTGTCAAGTCTATGAGTACTCAGATATCCTTTCAGTACATTCCCACTTGATGATGTTAGCTTGAGCTGATTTCTGTTGCTTGCAACCAAGAATCCTGACACAAGATCCCTTTCTGTCTGGCCCTCAAGACATGGATCTGCAGTACTGTCTTTAAGTCCACCTTGTGGGATGTTCTCCTAGAATTACCCTAAATTAGCCCTTTCCCCCACAGATGACACAGCCCGAAGTATTGGTTTTCTTTTATCTGGTTGTCATTGTTGTGTGCCATTGAGTCAATTCCAACTCATAGTGACCCTACAGGACAGAGTAGAGCTGCCCCATAGGGTTTTCTAAGCTGTAATCTTTACAGAAAAAGGAGCCCTGGTGGTGCAGTGGTTAAACACTCAGCTGCTGACTGGAAGGTTGGCAGTTCGAACCTACCAGCCACTCCACCACGTGAGAAAGATGAAGCAGTCTGCTTCAGTAAAGATTTACAGCCTAGGAAACCCTATGGGGCGGTTTTAGTCTGTCCTATAGGATCACTGTAAGTAGGAATCGACTTGACAGCAACGGGTTTGGTTTTTTTGGTTTTGAATCTTTAGGGGAGCAGATTGCCAGGCCTTTCTCCCATTGAGCTCCTGGTGGGTTTGAACTGCTTACCTTTTGGTAAGCAGCCTGTTGTATAACCATTGCCCCACCAGGGCTCCTTTTTAGCTGGTACTGATAGAAAATATTTCTCTAGATTTCTGCTCCCCACAATTTCTCATTTAAAAAAAAAAAAGGAAAAATCTCATCAGAATCCATTCCCACAGCTGTCACTAACCTGAGGCCTCCATTCTCCTGCCCAGGATCCTCTAGCTCAGACCAGATCCACCTCCCTCAGACAAACATATTGTAAATGTTTTCTTCTCAGAAAATTATAATATTTCCCCACCAGAATAGCTAAAATTAAAAAGACTGGCAATACAACAACAACAAAGACTGACAGACCAAGTATTCACCAGGATGTAGAGCACCTGCAGCTTTCACACGCTTGCTGGTGGGAATACAAAATGGTGCAATCATTTTGGAAATCTGTTTGATAGTTTCTAATAAGGTTAAGTATATACCTTCTCTATAACCTAACAATCCTGCCTCTAGGTATATAGCCAAGAAAAAATTAGCGCAAGTATTTTTTTAAAAACTTGTACAAGAATGTTCACACTCGCTTTATTCATAATATCCAAAAACTTGAAAAAACTCAAGTGTCCATCAACAGGAAAATGGATAAAGAAATTGTAGTATATTCATACAATGGAATGCTATACAACAATAAAAAAGAATAAAGCATCAATGCATGCAACAATATGTATGGATTTCAAAAAATTTTATTTAGCCAAAGAAGCCAGAAATCCATATGACTCCATTTACATGACATTCAAGAACAGACAGCTATGATAATAGAAGTCAGACCAGTGTTTATGTCTGGGGGAGTATTAACTAGGAGAAGATAAAGCAAACCTGCTGGGGTGCTGAAAATATCTTTTAATCTAGGTAGTATTCACACTGATGTATACATATGTAAAAATTAAGCTGCATACTTAAGATGTGTATACTTTATTGTATGTATGTTATAGTTCAATGAAAAAGACAAAAAGGAAAGAAAAAGAAGAAAATAATTACATGGGCATCAGCAGTTCCATAATTTAAATATATTTTATTAATTATTTGCCCAGGAAAATTAGATTATATCCCAATCTCAGATATGATATTCAAGGAAATTTGAAAAACTTGTTGTACTTTTTCCCATCTATTCATTGTTTACCTTAAGGCATTAGGAAGTTAAGATGTTTTCCATTCCTGGAGTATTTTTAGGTTAAGAGGAAGACCATAGGGAGAAAGTAATGATTAACACAAAAGAATGACTGGATTAATGGTGCGCTTTCAGGCACCAGTAGAGGAGGTATTTCAGGTCAAGGGAGGGTCAAGAGAGGCTTCCAGAATATTCCATACTGAGTGAATAGAAATGAGTAATAAACTCCAAGTAGACGTTTTGGCTGATCCACTGGTGTAACCGTTGGCTTTAGGCATTTCGTTCTTTTGATGGAAAAATGAGCCTATTTGTTTCCATCAGACAAGAGGAAGGGTTTGTTTCCTGGGGTTAAGTTTTTTCCTCCAAAGCAGCGGGTTTCCTGCGGGAAAACAAGCATCTTTCCCTCCACATTGAGAAGGAGAGTAGAAAGCAGGAAAAGGAAGTGTGAAGTGAGGGCAAAAGTGGAAAAGCACAGGAGAAAGTGAGTACAGGGACAGAACACACCCATGGGAACAGACATAGCAGGGACAATAGGAGGAAAGGGGAATCCAAGAGAAGGGAAAATGAAAACATGGTGCAAGTATCTTAGTTACCTACCCATTTGCCGTCGAGTGGATTCCGACGCATAGTGACCCTAGTACTGCTGTAATAGCAATTCCACAAGTGAGTGGTTTTAAAGAACATAAATTTATTTTCTCACAGTCTGGAGGCTAAACGTCCTAATCAGAGTTTTGGTTGTATCGATTCTTTCTGTGAGCCCCTTTTCTAGTTTCTGATGTTCCTTGGCCTTTCTTGGTGGTCCTTGGTGTTCCTTGGTGTCTGTCTTCACCACATGTGTCTCTGTGTCTATTCTGTTTTTTTTTTTTTCTTATTTATTTATTTATTTATATTGTGCTTTAAGTGAAAGTTTATAGCTCAAGTTAGTTTCTCATACAAAAATTTATACACACATTATGTGACCCTAGTTGCTCTCTCTATAATGTGACAGCACCTTCCTCCTTTCCACCCCAGGCTTCCCATGTCCATTCAGCCAGTTGCTCTCCCTTTCTGCCTTATCATCTCACCTCCAGACAGGAGCTACCCATCTAGTCTCATGTGTCTACTTGAACTAAGAAGCATACTCTTCACGAGTATCATTTTATGTCTTATAGTCCATTCCAATCTTTGTCTGAAGAGTTGGCTTGGGGAATGGTTTTAGTTCTGGGTTAACAGAGAGTCTGGGGGCCATGTCTTCTGGGGTCCCTCCAGTCTCAGTCAGACCATTAAGTCTGGTCTTTTTATGTGAATTTGAGTTCTGCACCCCACTTTTCTCCAGCTCTGTCAGGAACTCTCTGTTGCGTACCCTGTCAGGACGGTCATTGGTGGTAGCTTGGCACCATCTAGTTCTTCTGGTCCCAGGCTGATGGAATCTGTGGTTTATGTGGCCCTTTCTGTCTCTTGGGCTAATACTTTCCTTATGTCTTTGGTGTTCTTTATTCTCCTTTGCTCCAGGTGGATTGGGACAAATTGATGCATCTTAGAAGGCCTATAGCTGGCTTTTAAGACCCCAGATGCCACTCACCAAAGTGGGATGCAGAACATTTTCTTAATAAACTTTGTTATGCCAATTGACCTAGATATTCCCTGAAACCACAGTCCCCAGACCCCCGCCCCTGCTACTCAGTCCCTCGAAGTGTTTGGTTGTATTCAGGAAACTTCTTAGCTTTTGGTTTAATCCAGTTGTGCTGGCTTCCCCTGTATTGTGTGTTGTCCTTCCCTTCACCTGAGATAATTCTTGTCTACTATCTAATTAGTGAATACCCCTCTCCCTCCCTCCCCACCCTCATAACCATCAAAGAATGTTTTCTTCTGTGTTTAAACCTTTCCTTGAGTTCTTATAATAGTGGTCTCATACAATATTTGTCCTTTTGCAAAGGACTAATTTCACTCAGCATAATGCCATCTGGATTCATCCATATTATGAGATGTTTTGCAGATTCATCATTGTTCTTTATCATTGTGTAGTATTCCATTGTGTGAATATACCATAATTTGTTTATCCATTCGTCCTTTACTGGGCACCTATATTGTTTCAGTCTTTTTGCTATTGTGAACAGTGCAGCAATGAACATGGGTGTGCATATATCTATTCTTGTGACAGCTCTTATTTCTCTAGAATATATTCTAAGGCGTGGGATTGCTGGATCGCATGGTACTTCTATTTCTAGCTTTTTAAGGAAGGGCCAAATTGATTTCCCAAGTGGTTCTATCATTTTACATTCCCACCAGCAGTGTATAAGTGTTTCAGTCTCCCCACAACCTCTCCAACATTTATTATTTTGTGTTTTTTGGGTTAACGCTAGCCTTATTGGGGTGATATGATATCTTATTGTAGTTTTGATTTGCATTTCTCTAATGGCTAATGATCATGAGCATTTCCTCATGTATCTGTTAGCTGCCTGAATGTCTCAGAAGTGATTAGGTTTAAGGCCCACTCTATATTGGTATGACTTTATTAACATAACAAAGGAAAACTCTATTTCCAAAGAGGATCACACTCACAGGTACAGGGACCAGGACTTCAATACATATTTTGAGGGGACACATTCAATCCATAAAAGTGAGTGAAAGAGACCAGAAGCAAGGACTCTCTTATGACTTTGGCACCTGCACCCTGTGAGACCCTTTACTAATGGAGCAACTGGGCAAGAGAAGTGGCCAGCTGACTACTTCCTTTCAGTCTCCAAGCCCTCCATTCTCTCCTCCATGTGTACAATATGGGGGAGATGTTATTAACACTTCATTTGATCACATTATTCCCTAGCTTAAAATCTTTTACTAGCTCAACAACATCTCCTTAAAAAGTCCAAGTTCTTTAATGTGGCCTACAAGAGACCTTCATGACTGGTCCCTGTTCACTTTTCCGGCCTCATCTATTTTGTGAATAATGAATGAATATGTTTAATAAATTTTAGTTATAATCCTTCTCAAGTTCTACTTTAAGAACCCTTGGAAGGTGTGATGGTTAAGATTGTGTGTCAACTTGGCTAGGTCATGATTCTCAGTGTTTTGGCAATTGTATAATGCTGTGATCACTTCCCTGTTGAGATTTGGTATGTGATCACCCCTATGATGGAATCTGCTGGGTGATATCAGCAGGGGCAGGGCCTGTGGCAGCTCACTGACCCCTCAGCCTTCATCTCTCTACCCTCCACCACTTACTTCCTTCCTGCTCACCTTGCAAAGGCTTTTGGCTTGTTCTGGATCCTGCAGCTGCCTCTTTTTCATCTGACCTCCAGTTCTTGGGACTTGAGCTAGCAGCTTACCTGCCAGTCTTGGAATTTGTTGATCTTCACAGCCTGTGAGCAAGAGCCCTGTTCTCTGACCTGCCAATCTTGGGTTCGCCAGCCCCTGCGGCTACATGAATCAGGAGAAGCTTCTATCCTGATCCACGGACTTGGGACATTCTAGCCTCTACAATTGCATGAGCTGTTTCCTTGATATAAATCTCTCTCTCTATATATATTTATATGCTTTACTGGTTTTGCTTCTCTAGACAACCCAGCCTAAGACAGAGGTATTGTGTTTATATAACCCAAATCCAGGAGAACACTAGTGATTATCTGGTCATACAACAGGTGCTCTGGCAGAAACTGACTCCCCCATAAGTACTACTTGCACCCTTACTTGTTGAATGGGGAAAGAAAGTTGGGATTACCTAATAGAGATTTAAATAAAGAGATGACACCATCACCACTTGTCTCTCTTCAGGGACCCTGGCTGTGAGAGAGAGTCCTCTCTTCTACTGTCCAAGTGCTGGCCACTCTTCAAGTTCCATCTCCAATGACACTTCTGTCATAGCTCACTGAGGTCTGGAAATAAAGCTTTCTGGTATTTTGGCAGTTTTGGTTTGTGGAGTGTTATGGATTGAATTGCATCTCCCAAAATATGTGTTGGAATCTTAACCCCTATACCTATGGCTGTAATCTCATTTGGGAATAGAGGTTCCTTTGTTATGTTTATGAGGACATATCAGTGTAGGATGAGTCTTAAACCTAATCACTTTTGAGATATAGAAAGAGGAGATTAGACACAGAGAAAAGTGAGTACAAACCAGGGAAGACGGAAGCACATGTGAGGATCACAAGGAATCAAGGAATGCCAGGGGTATTGAAGCTGAGACAAGGATCTTCCCCCAGAAATGACAGAGAGAGAAAAACTTCCTCTTGTAGTCGATGCCCTGAATTTGGACTTCCAGCCTCCTAAACTGTGAAAAAATAAAGCCACTCACTTGTGCTATTGAGGTTACAGCAGCACCAAAAAACTAAGACATGGGGAGAAGGAAGAATGTGGGACTAGAAGCTGACAAGCCTTGGATGGTAGCATGAAGGGGTGTTAGTGGTCCAAGGTCCAGTCTCCAGGGACCCACAGTGCAGGCAGGCTTCTGCAAGCACCAGTTAGTAACCTTGGAGGTCCAGCCTTCTTCTGGGGGTGGAGAAGCAAGAAAACACCAGCAGTGGACAATAGATGAATTTAAGTGAGAAGTCTTGTCAGTGTGGTTCCAGGTGAACAGTTTATTCAATGCAGGAACCCAGCCAACAGCTGGGGATATGGAAGAGTCAGGGGCCTGAAGGAAGAAGATACAGGCAAGAGCAAGGTAGGGTATCAGGGACCCTGACTGGATTAGGAGAGTGAATCAGAACCCAGTCATGCAGACTGCATCCACCCAGTAGGGAGGGCTCAGGGAAGGCGGAAATTGTGTGTTGTAGGTGGATACTGCGTCAGTGAACAAACTATTGATTCCAGCCTGACCAGCTGCTGGGCTGATGGCCCTAATGTCATCTCAGCCTGAGCTCAAGAACTAAGGGAGGGTGAAGGGTGCTGTGAGCTGCAGCTACTCTTAGCTGGGAGAAGCAAGGGCTGAACTTCCTCTGGGAAGCCTGTCTAGCCCTCCTCCTACGCCAGCACCATATTTTGCTGGTGCCTCTCCTCACTTTGGAGCCCTGGTGGCACAGTGATTAAGAGCTACGGCTTCTAACCAAAAGGATGGAAGTTTGAATCCACCAGCCACTCCTATGAGGCAGGTCTAGTCTGTCCTATAGGGGCGCTATGGGTTGGAATTGACTCTATGGCATCGCTTTGCCTATCTTTTCCTAGACCAGTTACTGTTGAGTTGATTCAAACTCATGGCAACCTCATGTGTGTCAAAGTAGAACTGTACCCTATTGGGTTTTCAGAAGGTTATTTTTTCGAAGTAGACTGCAGACCTTTCTTCCGAGGCACCTCTAAAAAAAAAAAACGAACCCGTTGCCGTTGAGTTGATTCTGACTTACAGCGACCCTATAGGACAGAGTAGAACTGCCCCATAGGGTTTCCAAGAAGCAGCTGGTAGATTCAAACTGCCAACCTTTTGGTTAGCCACCGAGTTATTAACCACTATGCCACCAGGGCTCCGAGGCACCTCTGGGTGGACTCAAATCTCCAAACTTTCATTTAGCAGCCAAGCGCTTAACTATTTGTGCCACCCCAAATTTTTAATGGTAGGATAACTCCTGGAGCATGTAGCACAGGGCCAGGTACATACAGTAAATAAGGATTAAGTTGGATCAAATAGCATTTAGCTCCTTGGCAGTGCAGGCGTTGATGTGTGCTATGTTCTCTAACCCAGCCCTTTCTTGTATTTCTTATATCACTGATTAGGATTCCTCTCCTTTCTTGTGTAGTAAAAGGTAGAAAGAGCTGCTCCCCGCCCTCACTGGGAAGTAGCCGGGGCCCCATCAGAAATGAAGCACAGTACATTGTACCTCGCACTCTGCCTTCCCCTGCCATCCCAGGGTTCAGCCCCTAAGCCGAAGTGCTCTATTCCTTCTTCCTTTCTGCCCCCAACATCAGTGGAAAAACTTGATCTGGTTGCCATGGAAACCAGCCACTGACTTCGCAGCGCCTGTTTATTAAAGATGAAAGTAATGTATGCCTGGCTGATCTGAGCAGCTGTCAAACAGAGATTCAGCTATTACTGAAGGAAGTCACTAATTTGGAGGCGTGAGCACTGATTTAACAGAGAGACAGGCCCCCCTTCATCTTTCTAGTGGGGCTGGGCAGTGTGCGTAAGGTCAACCCGAGGCAAGCATTTCAGGTTTTTTTGTTTATTTTATAACTAGTATGGTAACTGTACTTCCTGGTCCCCTGATTTCCCACTGAAAATACATAGCCTTTCAGAAATGTTATAGATGAATTAGGCTTTGTCGGCAGGAGCAGGAAACCGAATCCCTCTTGTGACATCGTTTCCTTTGGAAAATGCTTCCTGAATTCCAAGCCACCTACTTACAAGTGAGATTGTCTGTTTATTCATTCAACAGTCTCCACCAGGTGTGCGAGAGGAGAAGAGGTGATGTCGAGCAACATGGAAGAGGACTTGCTGTCTTTTGTGTGTGCTTAGACAGGTGAGAGCGAAGCAGTCACCTTCCCAGAGAGGCAATAAATTAGGAACAAGGTGGGGAATCCCCCATCTCTCAGCCATTGAGTAGCTGTGTGATCTTCAGAATATTAGCCTGTTTTTTCTTTTGTCGTTTTCATTTGTTCAATAATAAAAGTATGAGAACATTTGAATTCCTCAGATTGATGACTTAGACTCACCTAGTGTTTTCCAAAACTGTGCTGAACAGATAGGGTTAATCGCTGCTGGGTTGTGCAGAAAGAGAGGCACAGTCCCCACACTGCAGTGCTGTAACGGAAACACACAAACAAATCAGGGAGGCCAAGTGGTGCAAGGAGGTGCCTGCTGGCAGCTGGCCTTCAGTGGTTCTAGAAATGGAACCAGAAATGAGGTTGCAGCCCGAGCCATCTCGTCACAGTCCAGCCAACTCTCTAGTCCTTTCTGCTCTCAGTTTCTATCTGTAAATGAAGTAATTAATAAACGGATCCTTTCCAGCTCTAAAAATTCTCCTGTTCTTGGTGGAGACTGTGAGGGCAGGTTTCCATGTACGAAAAGGGCTCCTAGCCTTAAACAGCTGAGTGAGGGTTAACCCTGGTCTCCATTGCTGCTTTGTTAACCAAGTGCAGCTTGGGCATCAGGTCAAAGATGTTTCTGGCCAAAGGAGTGCTTGTTTCCAGGTGGCCTCTCTGTATCCCGGTCCAGGCATTTTAGAGGGCTCTGTGCAGGAGCTCCCACCTTGTTTTTCCTGAGCTGCCTAGTGTTTGGGAATGAAAATCGAACATGCCCCTAAGGAACCGGAAGTGGGTTTCTTCAGTGCCTTCAGGACATGGTGCTTTGGGGAATCCACAGCCAGAACCCAGATCAGCCTGGGGCTTCAGAAAGGAAGCTTGAGGAAAGTAGGCAGCAGAACTGCCACTAGCCATTGCCCTGAAGCTTTTATTCCTCACCCTCTCCGTGTCTAGGGCAAATAGAACTGCTGTCTCACGTACTCTAAACCTTCTCCTTTTCCTGATTTCATCCTGGGACCGTTTTTCCCTGTAACACATGCACAGGTTATATGTTTCGCCGAAGGACGTTTGAATCCCATTCATGGCATGCCAAGGTAGGAGGTTATAATAACACTTTTTTCTACGCATCTATTTCTTTTGAATTTTATGACAACTGTACAAAGCAATAGAGGAAAGGGAATAATATTTATTTATTCAGTCATTCATTTAACAATTACTTATTGTAGCCACTTACTATGGGCTATGTACTCTTCTAAGTATAAATCTGCCCTCAAAGAGCATTATGTTTTTTTTCTTAAAATTAGCTTTATTGGGTTATAATTTATATATAATAAAACTTGCCTATTTTAAGGGTATAGTTTGATGAGTTTTGGCAAATGCATGAAATGGTATAACCATGACCATAATCAAGATATAGAATAGTTCCATCACTCCAAAAAGTTTTCTGGGGCAGCTTCACAGTCAATCTCACCCCTAGCCCCTGGCAACCTCTGATCTGCTTTCTGTCATTATAGTTTTGCTTTTTCTAGAATGTCATAGAAGGAGCATACATTTTAGTAGAGAATAAAGCCAAATAAATAAATAGGCATTTGTACTCCTAAGTGAGGCAAAAGTTTTGAAACGGGACACCCAGGCTGTGCTATTAGAAGTGATGTTGAGAAGAGACCTCTAAGCTGAGATCTGAAGGACAAGGAGCAGTTAATCAGGCAAGGAGGAGTGAGAGTAAGAAGGAGTGTTTCAAGCTGTGAGAACAGTGTTACAAGGCCAAGAGGAGACAGACTGCATGGCAGGTTCTTCCAGGACCTGAATGTTTTAATAGATCAACAATGGAGTATGAAGGAGTAGGAGTGCCAAGTCAAGAATCTAAAGAGATAAACCAGTTCAAACAAAGAAGGCCTTTGTAAGTCTTGTTTGGCCCTTATTCCCAGACAATGGGGAGCCACTGAAGGATCTGAAGCAGGAAAGTGACAGAACCAATTTGAATTTTACAAGGATTATTCTCCCTGCAATGTGGGAAGCAGATGAAGGACAGGACAGGAGGCAGTGCCTCAATTAAGTGTTTGGTGCAGTGATCCATGTGAGAGGTGGTTGAAGCCTGGGCTAGGGAAGTAGCAGACAGTGGGAATGAAGAAAAGTGAATAAATATGAATGTTATTTAGGAGACAGAAGTAACAGGACTTAGTAATTTATTGGAAGGAGTTATGGATTGAATTGTGTCCCCCCAAAATATGTGTTGGAATCCTAACCCCTATACCTGTGTATGTAATTGTGTTTGTGAATAGGGTTGTCTTTGTTATGTTAATGAGGCTATATCCACACAGGGTGTGTACTAAATCTAATCACGTCTTAGTGCTATAAAGAGCAGCACAGACACAAAGACAAACAAGCACAAACGGGGGAAAGATAGATGCCGCGTAGAGATTGCCAAGGAACTGAAGAACACTGGGGCTACAGAAGCTGAGTCAAGGATTTTCCCCCAGACCCAACAGAGAGAGAAAGCCTTCCCCTAGAACCAGTGTCCTAAATTTGGTCTTCTAGCCTCCTTCCTAAACTGTGAGAAAGTAAATTCCTGTTTGTTAAAGCCATCCACTTGTGGTACTTCTGTTATAGCAGCACTAGCAAACTAAGACAGAAGGTAAGGGAGAAAGGAGTAGGATTCCTTGGTTTGTAGCTTGGACACCCAGGTAGAAGATGGTGGCATTCACTGACATAGAGAGCACTGTTGCTGGGGCAGGGTTGGTGGGGTGAGGACAGGAGACAATGAGTTTTGTTTTGTACATGTTGAGTTTTGTGGCCTTTAAGAAGATAATGTCTAGTAGGCAGTTGGATGTGTGGGCCAAAGCCCAGGAATGAGATCCACACTGAGCTTACTCTTCTGCTTCTTCCATCTCTGTAAATGCCTAGCTTCTGGATTCTTCCACAGAATTGACCTAAAGAAGACCAAAGAATTTATCCTGTCAAGTGAAATGTTTTTCCTTATGAATAAGATTTGTTTCTCAGTAGTTAGGTCTAGAGGGATTTCGGTTTCAACGTCACGTACCTTTGAAAAACTGGAACAGTATTACCAGCTTACAGTGACATTTTCCTCTTGCCACTTTCCCAGTACAATCCACCTATCAATACTTTGTTGAACTTCTAAGTCAACAACATTACACCCATGTTCACTGCAGCACTGTTCACAATAGCAAAAAGATGGAAGCAACCTAAGTGCCCATCAATGGGAGAATGGATAAACAAACTATGGTATATCCACACAATGGAATATTATGCAACGATAAAGAACAATGATGAAGCTGTGAAACATTGTATAACATGGTGGAAGCTGGAATTTATTATGCTGAGTGAATTTAGTCTGTCACA
>NW_004443953.1:15690315-15707369 GCF_000243295.1 Trichechus manatus latirostris | reverse complement strand
GGGAAGGCAGAGAGAGTTAGGAGCTGGTTGAATGTTCATGGGGAATCAGGGGCGGAGGGGAGGAGTGTGCTGTTGCAGAATGGGGTGAGCGGCTGGGGTCTCATAACAATGTATGTAAAAAAAAAAAATTCTGTATGGGAAAACAAAATAAATAAATCAACAACATCTTCCAGATAAGGAAAGAGAAATGGAGTGGAGTGAGCATACTGAGGAGGCCAATCAGATCTGAGCCATCTAATATCAAATTGCCCAGGGGCCTGGATGTTATATGTTTAATAAGGTTGATACGTTGTATTGGTTGTATTTATAAAATGAAGCATATAGAAATGTTTCAATAAACAGAGTCTATAAGCGGACTGGTTGGACAGGGGAAACACTTCTCCTTCCCACCCTCCTTTTCTCCCTCGAACAGAAAAATTTTAATTTTAATTTTAATTTTTCTGTTGTTCGTTTTGTTTTGTTAAAGGAAGACTGGAGAAACCGAATCCTAGGTGCTGCCATCAGGGAAGCAGACACAGCCCTGTTTCGGTGTAGGGCAGAGATGATGTCTTTTTGGTATGGGGCAGAGCTATGTGGAGGGAAATCTGTATTCTCACTGTTTGAGGCTCCAGGGGAGCCACAGTCTTTTAGGAAACTCATAGAAATTCCAACTAAAGAAAATAAATACAGAATTCTGTAAGCAATTTCATTCATTTCAGATTCCACAATCTAAAATTTAAAAGCCCAGTCTTTTGCAGTTCCCATAGATGTTTGGTATGAGGGGTCAGTAGAGTCACAGAACACAAAGCCAGACTTCTTCTGGGTCCTTTTCTTTACTCCAGAGGAAGTGAATTACAGAGCATCTGCTCCCAAAAGCAAATATCCTCTTCTCTCATCTCAACCAGAATTTGGGCAGCAGTGATTTCATCACTATCAAAGTCTAAAGTGGGACCACCCTTTAGTGACATGTGTTTAAGAACTGCCTCTCCTTACCCCTTAATAAGTAAGAGGACATTCAATCACCAATATAAAGTCCTTGATTCATCAGTAATCGTCTTGCCTGGTTGAGAACTCTAGCATATTATACATTTGACTCTTTTCCTCTGTTCTCCTTTAGGCTAACGCTGCAAGTCAGGCCTCACGTTTACCAGCTGTCTGAGGCTATTTTAAAATATTTTGGCTTCCATTATAACTTAAGTCACATTCTTCTTGCATCCATTGCTGCATTTTCCAAAGGGATTTATGTCAAGGGAAATTCAATACCTACTTTTCTCATCATTCACTCATCAGCTTGCTCACTCATCAAAAGCAAGTGCTCTTGGATACTTCAGAAGATTATTTTCCCCCTTAGGTGATGTGTCAAGGGAAAGGAGCTGGCCCCAGAGTCAGGTGACTGAGTTTTGTTCCCATTTCTACCACTGACTCAACAAACGTCCTTGGGCAAGTCCTGGAGCCTCTCCATGCTGCAGTCTCCGGAGATGAAATCTGCCAACTGCATTGTGTGGATTTGAACCTCAGTGTCCTCTGGGATAAAAATAGGTGGGAGACCAGGTGTCCACGTGGCCCCAAACTGATGGAGGGAGGATGGTTATGGGACGTCAGAAATATCCTTGTTATTCTTGCTGCAAGCTCTATAACAGGATTAGGCTCTACCAGAGACCCTCAAGCATTTGTCTGGTGGCCTGTGGGGTCAATTCTAGCACTTGAATTTTTCCAGAAAAGAAATGGAACTGTATTAATCTTCCACTCCTGGATATTCTGTCTGCTCCATATCCCTACACCTCTGTACTTTCCCTGCCACGGTCCTCACCACCTGATTGTGATTGCTTACTTAATTATCTTGCCTTCTGGACTGTAAACTTCCTGAGGGAAGGGATCATGTCTGCCCTGTCCCTCATTGTACCCCAGGCTTGGCAAATAGAAGTCATGCAAGAAATATTTGCCAAATGGATGGATGAATGGATGCTGCCTAGCCTCAACAGAATATCCAATTTCTGCATCAGTAGGGTTGCCTCTTCCTGGCCAAGGCATGGTGGGATCTGATTAACCCCATCTCCCCATGAGCCCACTGTCATGTTATAATGAAAGCAGGTCTCAGATCAAATGCTGTTACTTATATGTATTTATCAGCAAGAAAATCCAAAAATGTTCATTAAGCTGATTTCATGAGCTCAGCCAAGTCCCAGCTCTCTGACCTTTTAGGGACTGTTCTTTTAAGAGTGAAAGGACAAAATTCTGAAGAATAGATTTTAGCTAGCATCAGGCAACCAGAACTGTTTGAACTCATGGTTGAACACAGGGCAAGTTCAGAATCATGCCTCTGTTGCTATTCTGAAAGATGAAGAGTGAAGGGCTAGTCTTATACTCAGTTTATGTAAGAGTAGAGAGCATTCCTAATATTTTAGTCAAACTACTTAACTTGAACACCATTAGGTTCAGTGAAAGTCTATTTTTTTCATCCTTTATGTTAATTAATAGATCACTAATTTTACCAACAAGAAACCATTTTTATCATTCACTCTGCTAGTTAGCTAAGCTTCTGTTGTTGACTCCAGATAAAGATAGCTAAAGCACTTGGGGCCACTACCTGAATAATTTTTTCACGGTGAACAAATGGAAGCAACAGAAGCAGATCATACTTTTAAAGAGCAATTAAAAAGATCCATGAGCTTTCCTCTTTGAAAATGAAGTCAAGAGTGAACTAACCCTACAGAGCTAGCCTCTTGCCATGGTGTTACCAATCCCTAGGGGAAATTTGGCTTATTAGCTGGCTTCCCCAGGTGGACCTCAGCCTGTGGGTTGTAACTAGGAGTAATTTACTCTCCGGATTTCCTTACACTATCCTCATCTATCTAGGCAATTTTACGTTCAAGGGAAAGATATCAGATGGACCTCTTTTTGTTCTCTATGGCTACTAAATAAGCAAGGTTCTTGTCTTCCTTCCTTCACTTTTGATAAACACTTATATCAAGGTCACCTGAAAAATCGTCAAGGTCAGCTGCCCAGATTCCTCACTCACTGCTTTATGCTCTGACCTTTCCTAACCTCTCAGCAGTATATGAATACCCTGAACCACTGACCCACTTCATACTGATCAGGAACCTCAGACATGCTGCAGGTGGAGGACTCAAGCTACTTGTGTTGCTACTGATCCTTCGTGCTATTGTGACTGATATGTGTCCCTAGAGTTATATTAATGTTCTCACCTCCATGAACACAGACACAGACACACACACACAGACACACACACACACACACAGACACACACACACCACACCCATTCCATAGGAGTAAGCCTCTTTCGTAGGGGTCTCCAGTTTCCCACTGAGATTACTATTTTGCTCTGAACTCCAGATAACTTGGAGACCCTGTCTAGCTCGTGTCTCACCTCCCCTATAGGACTAGGCCCTACCCCCAGCATGGTACCACCAGTCACTGACTCTGAGTGGACCCATCATCTGAAACGATGCCATCCAGCCTCCCTGGCTGCCATGAACTCCTTTGGTACAATATGAAGCCCAAAGTTGCTGACTCCTCTGGGTATTTTCCTCCTGAATACCGCTTGCAGACAAGAGGTTCTCCTAGCCCTAATCCTGCCTGCTTGTGTGTTCAGTTCTTTCCCTACCTCTGTGCTGCAAGCTTGCCCAGAGAATTTGGCTCATAGTGTTATCACAGCACGGGGTTAATTGTATATATGTCTCTCTCTGTGGTAAATATGTTACATTGTCTGCCATTCCCACTAACTGTTCCAGGGGAAAACTGAAGGAGCAGCTTTAAGTGGTTATGCTTTGCCCTACATGACCCTGTTTCTATTGCTGATTGATTCAGGGTGGACACCTGACCACAAGGCAGCCTATCAATAGGCTGGTCAGCAACTTCGCTCATAACCTGGCACACACACATGTAAAACCTGGGTTAACCACTGTTTCTTTCTTAGAAATTTAAGCAGGGAAATTCCAAGAAAATAAGACTTGATAGGATGCTTAGAGAGAAACCAGAAGATAAGAACTGGAGCCATAATGGGTCGTAACAAGCCCAAATTACAAAATACTGAAACTATGAGCTAGCAGAAGTGGAAGACAGAATAGTTTTCAGAGGCAAGAGAAAGAATAAGCCAGCCTGCAGAGAGAGGAGACTGGGCACAGAGAGGTCAGGGCTGAGCTGGGCCAATGAACAAGGCCCTCCAACTCCTGCCGCAGAGGCTCTGGAGTCTGGTGAAAACTGAATAGCTCCCAGTTCCAGCCCTATGAAGCCTCCCACCCCCCAAATTCCTGTTCCTGGCATTCTGTGGAAGACCATCTCCATCAATGCTCCACATTTATTCTTAGGAAAAATCTCCCTCCTGAGCTAGCCTGCCTCAGTCTGCTCCTTACAACCAAATGAACTTTCAAAACCCTCCCACTTAATTGTGTCCTCTTTACATGCAGAAATGGTGTCATGTATCTTTGTAGCTTTTAGCATCTAATACAATGCATGGTAAAGGAATGGGTTTTCAGCAAATGAATTTTTGAAAGACCAGGTGAACAGACAAGTTCATGTACTTGTTGTCTTGAGCTTTAATGTCTTCAGTTTGGCTTTCTCAAAGTTGAACAAAGCATGGCTACATTTCCTAGCATCCTCCCAAGCCTTTTCTATTCCATGAGATTAGAGACACACTGGTAATTTTTAAAAAACTAAATCCAAAATCAGAATCCAAATCTCCCCCAAGAGGGTAAATTTCCCTACTGCCATTCTCAATCCAGTTTGTCAAACTAATCAACACACACACACATACACAGAGGAATAAATCACTTTGATTTTTGGCCTGTTCTCAATATTTTTAGCACCTGAGTTTGTGGTTCCAATTGTCTGAATCATCTAAAAATTAACCAAAATTAGTTTGAGATAATCTTTCTGCTCAGAAGTTGTTTACCAATTTGCTATTTTGTAACACTTGAAAAGAAGTATAATTTATTACAAGAAAGCAGTAACCTTTTCTTCTAAAAGATTTAAAAATTAGTTTAGTATTTACCATAAATGGAATATGTATTGATCCCCTAACACAATGATGAAAGCCAGTGTCATGACTGCGGTAGCTATCAGTCCAGAGGTAGAAGCTATTGTCCCGTTTGTTTCTCCCCACCATTCTGAGAGCAATGATAGCTTTCACTACATATGGCTATCAGGAGAGGGGTGAAGAGGAAGTGGTCAGTCTAGACCAAGTTTCTGTAATGGGCCAGATAGTAAATATTTTAGGTTTTGTGGGCCATAGTCTTTGTTGTAACTATTCAACTCTGCCCATTATAGAGCAAAAGCTGCCAATATGTAAATGAATAAGTGTGACTGTGTTCCAATGAAACTTTATTTATGGACATTGAATTTTGAATTTTATATAATTTTCATGGGTCACAATGTATTATTCTTTTGATTTTTTTCAACCATTAAAAAATGTAAAAACCATTCTTAGGTCGTGGGCTGTACAAAAACAGAGAATGAGAACATAAATGCAAGTTAAGGGTCTCTGCTTCCTGCCCCACCTCTGCCTGGGTACTGCGGTATGAGAACATAGAAGAGATGCTTCAGATAAGCCTGAGAGGCTCCCAGGGTGGGGAAGACATGGGTCTCCCTCCCCAGAGTGAGTCCTGGAGTGACTGTGAGCCTCCTAGAGAAGCTTCACGACCCAGTGGACGGAGCAGCATTATGGACAAGGGCCAAGAAAGACGCCTGGTTGGAAGGGCCTGGAGCAGCTCTGTGATAAGCATCTATGAGCCAGGAGTCACATCACGAGGGCAAAGTAGCTGAAGTTCCTGAGCCCCACTTCCAAGGGTGTGTGGAAAAGGCTGACTGGTGGTCAGCTGATCCAGAGAAGGTTGGGTTTGGGAGAAGGACAACCAGGGGCCACAACAGGCAGATACAGCAAAGACAGAGGCTGATGCTCAAAGACTGTGTGGGACAAAGTTCTCTCCTCAGAGAAGTGGCCCTGCCTCCACTCCTCCGGGTTCCCTAGAGCTGGCGGGGGAGGGAGAAGAGACTCTTCATCAACTCATGCAAGAGGAAGTTTGTGGGGGGTTTGTACGCAGAAAACATTGAGTTGCTGAATGCCAGAACTAAAAGCAAGTGTATCTCAGCAGCAGCATCTGCCTTAGGGGACATTTTTATCCATAAACAAGGGGAGTATTTAAAAGCCATACTCATCTCTTACTTCAGGACAAGAAGTGCTTCCCAGACCAACTGCGGGAGTCTGGCTACATGAGGGGCTGCACATTCTGTCCCATGGCAGTGATAGGAAACCCATCCGGCTATGGTGAGCTGGACACTTCCTGTGTGGCAGTGACATCACCCTGGAGATGACATCATGTGTGCTGAAAAGCTTCCCATTCTGCAGGTCAGCTTCCAAGACCTAGAAGAGCTCTTGTGAGCGGGACTGTGGTCTCAGGAGTATTCCAGAATGCCCTCAAAGTACTTGTTTAGATTCAGAGGCTGAATGAGGACAAAAAAGAATAGTCCACAATTGTCTGCCATGAATTCACTTTGATAGGCAGCAAAGCTTTTGGTTTATGCCAGTTTCTTTACCTGTCTTACTGTGGTTATGTCATATTTATTTAATTCTCCGTGTACTTCCCACCAGATCTTTTTCTATGGCTGAAATCCAGCCTGCAGAAACTAAAAGCTGTATAACCAAAAACCAACCCATTGCCTTCAAGTCGATTCTGATTCATAGCAACCCTGTAGGAAAGAGAACTGTCCCGTAGAGCTTCCAAGGCTGTAAATCTTTACAGAAAGACTGCCACATCTTTCTCCGCTAGGGAGGCAGGTGGGTTCCAACCACTGAACTTTTGGTTAGCAGCAGAGCACTTTAACCACCATGCCACCCAAAACCCACTGTCGTTGAGTTAGTTCTGACTCATAGTTTCCATTTATGACAGAGTAAAACTTCCCTATAGGGTTTCTAAGGAGCAGTTGGTGGATTCAAACTGCCAACCTTTTGGTTAGCAGCCTTAACGCTTAACCGCTGTGCCACGAGGGTTCCTTAAAAGTTGCCTTGTTGTTGTTATTAGGTGCTGTTGAGTTGGTTCAAACTTATAGTGACCCTATATACAACAGAACAAAATGCTGCTTTGTCTTACGCCACCTTCACAGTCCTTGTTATGCTTGAGCCCATTGTTGCAGCCACTGTGTCAACCCATCTCATTGAGGGTCTTCCTCTTTTTTGCTGAGCCTCTACTTTACCAAGCATGTTGTCCTTCTCCAGGGACTAGTCCCCCCTGATAACATATCCAAAGGTTGTTAATGAGTCTTCCTCCAATCCTGATGCCCAGTTTTTTTTTCATGTAGTCCAGCTCCTCAGATTATTTGCTCAGCACACAAATTGAATAAGTATGGTGCAAGGATACAATCCTGACGCACATCTTTTCTGATTTTAAACCACAAAGTATACCCTTGTTCTGTCTATGTACAGGTTCTGCATGAGCACAATTAAGTGTTCTAGAATCCCCCTTCTTCACAATGTTATCCATAAGTTGTTAACACATGTAGACATCTTTCTGATATTCTTTGCTTTCAGCCAGGTCCATCTGACATCACCAATGATATCCCTTATTTCACTTCCTCTTCTGAATCTGGCTTGAATTCTGGCAGTTCCCTGTTGGTGTGCTGCTGTAACCACTTTTTTAATGATCTTCAGCAAAATTTTAATTGTGTGTGATATTAATGATATTGTTTGATAATTTCCACATTCTGTTGTATCACCTTTCTTTGGAATGGGATCTCTTCCAGTCAATTGGCCAGGTAGCTGTCTTCCAAATTTCTTGGCATAGACGAGTGAGCACTTCCAGTGACACATCCGTTCGTTGAAACTTCTCAATTGGTATTCGGTCAATTCCTGAAGCCTTGTTTTCTGCCAGTGCCTTCAGTGCAGCTTGGACTTCTTCCTTTAGTACCATCAGTTCTTGATCATATGCTACCTCCTGAAATGGCTGAACATCAACCAATTCTTTTTGGAACAGTAACTCTGTGTATTCTTTCCATCTTCTTTTGATGCTTCCTGCATCGTTTAGTATTTTTGCTGTGGAAGCCTTCAATATTGCAATTCCAGACTTGAAGTTTTTCTTCAGTTCTTTCATCTTGAGAAATGCCAAGCATGTTCTTCCTTTTTGGTTTTCCAACTCCAGGTCTTTGCATATTTCATTATAATACTTTACCCTGTCTTCTTGAGCCCCCCTTTGAAATCTTCTGTTCAGCTCTCTTCATCATTTCTTCCTTTTGCTTTAGCTGTTCTACATTCAAAAGCAAGCTTCAGAGTCTTTCTGACGTCCATTTTGGTCTTTTCTTTCTTTCCTGTCTTTTCAATGACCTCTTGATTTCTTCAGGTATGATGTCCTTCCACAACTCGCCAGGTCTTTGGTCATTAGTCTCCAATGTGTCAAATCTATTCTTGAGATAGTCTCTAAATTCAGGTGGGATATACTCAAGGTCATACTTCGGCTCTCCTGGACTTGTTCTAATTTTCTTCAGCTTCAACTTGAACCTGCGTATGAGCAATTGATGGGCTGTTCCATCCGTAGTCAGCCCCTGGCCTTGTTCTGACTGATGATATTGAGCTTTTCCATCGTCTCTTTCCACAGATGTAGTCAATTTGATTCCTGTGTATTCCATCTGGCAAGGTCTATGTGTATAGCCGCCATTTATGTTGTTAAAAAAAGGTATTTGCAATGAAGAAGTCGTTGGTCTTGCAAAATTCTATCACGTCATCTCTAGCATCATTTCTATCACCAAGGCCATATTTTCAAACTACTGATCCTTCGTCTTTGTCTCCAATTTTTGCATTCCAATCACCAGTAATTATCAATGCATTTTGATTGCACGTTCGATCAATTTCAGACTGCAGAAGTTGATAAAAATCTCCAATTTCTTCATCTTTGGCCTTAGTGGTTGGTGCATAAATTTGAATAATAGTTGTATTAACTGGTCTTCCTTGTAGGCATATGGATAGTATCCCATCACTCACAGCGCTGTACTTCAGGATAGATCTTGAAATGTTCTTTTTGAGGATGAATGCAACTCCATTCCTCTTCAATTTGTCATTCCTGGTGTAGTAGACCATATGATTATCCAATTCAAAATGACCAATACCAGTCCATTCCAGCTGACTAATGCCTAGGATATTTATGTTTATGCATTCCATTTCATTTTTGACAATTTCCAATTTTCCTAGATTCATACGTGGTACATTTCACGTTCCTATTTTCAATGGATGTTTGCAGCTGTTTCTTCTCATTTTGAGTCATACCACATCAGCAAATGAAGGTCCCGAAAGCTTGACTCCATCCACATCACTAAGGTCAACTCTATTTTGAGGAGGCAGCTCTTCCCCAGTCATCTTTTGACTGCCTTCCAACCTCAGGGTCTCATCTTCCAGCACTATATCAAACAATGTTTCACTGCTATTCATAAGGCTTTCACTGGCTAAATTTTTTTTCAGAAGTAGATGCTGATCCTTCTTCTAGTCTGTCTGGAAGCTCAGCTGAAATATGTCTAGCATGGGTGACCCGGATGGTATTTGAAATAACTGTGCCTTAGCTTCTAGCATCACAGCAACATGCAAGCCACCACAGTATGACAAACTGGGGAAAAGTTGTATAGTGGATATGAAATTTATATAACCACCGTATTTCACGGGGGAAAAATGCAAGCTTTTATTTTCACAAGACTAAGTGTATCAATTTAAAATAACTTTTGGTTTAAAATTCAGCCTTGTCTAAATAAATAGTCCATTTTTGGGTTTGTCCCCTTCCACGTGTCCCTTTCCCCCAGGAGGCCAAGTTCCTGCGGAGAGCACAGAGGGGAATGCAGCATTCAGCCATTGGTGAGAGGAAGTTTCTGGTCAACTAGATACCATCCAATTGCATCTACTGAGCTGAAACTTGTCATGTCTTGTCCTCCTAAGTCATGTGTTAGCATCAACCATGCTTGCCTCCAATCCCACTATGGCCTCTGGTCACCAAGTCCATGCATTCTGCATTCTCTTAATCCTAGTCACAGGCTCCTTTGGCTCTGCAAGCTTTCTGCAGTGCTTGGCTGGTTGGGCACTGTTATGGATTGAACTGTGTCCCCCCAAAAGATATGTTGAAGTCTTAACCTCTGGTACCTGTAAACATGATTTGATTTGGAAAAGGAGTCTTTGAAGATGCTATCAGTTAGGTTAACATGAGGTCATACTGAAGTAGGGGGGTTTCTAATCCTATATGAGTGCTGTCCTTATAAAAGAGGAGAATATGCACAGAGATAGGGAGACAGAAGAAGGACCCCATGTGGTGCTGCAGCTGCAAGCCAAGGAACACCTGGAGCTACCAGAAGCTAGAAGAAAGGCATGGAACAGATTATCCCTCAAAGCCTTAGAGGGAATCAACACGGCCAACATCCTAATCTTGGACTCTCAGCCTACAAAACTGTAAGACTGTAAGCCAATTTGGTCATCACACCTGTTAGACTCTTTGGGGATAGATAATGGGAGATATTATCTCAGCATTTCTGTTTTTTTAGGCCATCCAGATTGTGGTATTTTGTTACAGCAGCCCTGAGAAATGAAGCACACTTGGCTGCCTTCTCTTCCCCTTGTTGGTGAGTGTGGGTCTCTGACACATTGCCTTGGTGCCTCACTTAGCCACTGCTGGTGCCTTACTAGATGGGGGCTTCGCTCATATGATTGCAGAGCTCCCATGAAGCACAAGCTCCCCCTGTTTCTGTTTTCTCCTTAACCAATGTTGGTTTTTATTGTCTTCCTTCCCATACCCAAGCAAAGAGGCCAGTAGTGAGGACAGGACTTGGGGCCCTCTTGAAGACATTCATTAATGTCTAACTGTTTTAATCTCATCTCACAATCCTCTCTCCTCAGACATACCAGGTCTTGGATTGCATGAATTAAATTATGAAAGTGTCGTTAGGCAGGCCTATAAAACAAACAATAGCACACATAAAGAACGTGCTTTTTAGATCAATCAAGTATATGACACCAAATGGGCAACACCTGCCCAAAACAAAGACAAGGTGGGAAAGGACAGGAAAACTGGACGAATGGAACCGGGGAACCTGGGGTAGAAGAGGTAAGAGGGAGAGTGTTGACATAACGCAGGGATTGCAACCAATGTCACAAAAACAATTTGTGTATAAATTTTTGAATGAGAAGCTCATTTGCTCTGTAAACTTTCACCTAAACCACAATTTAAAAAAAATTATAAAGGTGCCAGTTATTCCAAAATCAATTTATAAACTCAATATAATCCTAATAAAAATTATAGTTGGAATTTTTTTTTTAGGACCTTGGTATACTCATTCTAAAATACACAGGGAAAAATAAAAGTTGCACAAGTAGCTAAATCCATCTTGAAATGGAAGTGTAAAGAGGGGGATTTGCCTACCACATGTCAAGATACTGTACAAGTCATTTTTAATGTGGCAGTGGAGTGGATAGAGAGCTCACAGGCAGCCCTATGTTTACCTGTGAACTTCATGTAACATAAAGTTAGCACCACAGAGCAATAGGTGGAGGATGGATTCTTTAGTAGATGGGAGTGGCAAAACTGGCAAAGAAAGAAAGGAGAAAAATAAAACTGAATTCCCATCTAACCCACATAAAAAGAAGTTTTCCAATGGATTAAAGACCTAAATACCAAAGGTAAAACAATAAAGGTAATAGAAAATGTAGGAGAATAGCATTGTAACCTGGGACAGGTAAAAATTTCTCAAACAAGACTTCAAAAGTGCAAACTAAAGGCAAATTGATAGATTTGGTTACATCAAATTTAAGGATTTCTGTTAACAAATGACACTGTGGATGAATTTAAGAGATGGACCGTGGATTAGAAGAAGAGATTTACCATGTCTAAAAGTGACAAGGGATTGATATCTAGACTATGCAAAGAACTCCTTGCAATTCAACAAGAAAAGACAGATCTTCTGAAGAAAAATGGGTAAAAGATACAAACGGACAATTTACGAAAGAGGAAACCCCAAAGCCTAACAAGGATATAAAAGAAACTGCTCAAACTCATTAGTAATCAGAGAAATGCAAATTAAAGCAATGATGAGAGATATCTTGCATTCTAAGGCTATGTAAAGCTGTATGGCTTACAGCTATTAGCCTGGCAAAGTTAGAAAGCTAGGTAATGTCAAGTGTTGGCAGGGGTGTGGGGATAAGAGGATTGCTCCTGCTGCTGGTGGGAGTGAAGGGTGGAGAATTATCTGGCACTAGCTAATCAAAATTAGGTACGTGCCTACCTTATGACCCAGAGATTCCACTCATAGATATAGGTCTTTTAGAAATTCTCACACAAGTTCATTAAAGGAACAGATAAGAGCAAAGATCTGTCCCGAATTTGTGGTGCTTGGAGTCTATATAATTTGGGGGACCCTCTTTAAGAAAAAGTACAAATTATGAATTGATGCAGAGCCTTGGAAGGAACCTGTGCAAGTGAGGAGCCCCAGAGCTTAAGCTTTATCAGCCTTTTTCTAAATTTGCCTCTGTGTATAGGGAGTTGGCAGTCCCTGGGTGGTGTAAATGGTTAAGGCACTTGGCTGTTAACCAAAAGGTTGGAGGTTTGAGTCTACCTCAAAAGCAAGGCCTGGCAATCTAATTCAGAAAAATCAGCCATTGAAAACCCCACGGAGCACAATTCTACTCTGACACACACATAGGGTTGTCCTAAGTCAGAAGTGACTTGACACAACGGGTATGAGTAGTTCACTGCAATGTTGTATGCAACCCATTGCCATCGAGTCCGTTCCGATTCATAGCAACCCTATAAGACAGAGTAGAACTACTCCGCAGGGCTGCCAAGCAGCAGCTGGTGGATACAAACTGCCGACCTTTTGGTTAGCAGCTAAGCTCTTAACCACTGCACCAGGAGGAGCTGAAAGTTCCTAAGCCAATTTGGTCAGCACACCTATTAGACTGTTTGGGGGTAGATAATGGGAGATATTATCTCAGCAATCCCCTTAATAATAAGACATTCACCTAAACATTAAAAAAATGTAATTCCCCAGTAATAGGAATCCAGATCCCAAACTGGCTAAAATAATCTCCTTAATCCCCTATCCCTAAAGCTGAGGGCTGCAGTTGTAAATATGCCAACGGACGCCTAGACGAACAGTCAGGATGTCCCCATGCCTCTGCATGGCAAGAACATTCAGTTGTACTTGTAGAGAGATACTATTTTGTAACACTTCCCAGTTTATTTATTTTTAGAAACGCCTTTCTACTAAGGAGACTGCTGGAAAGAAGAGGCTCCATGAGATTCGCTGGGGTGTGCTGGAGTGAGCTCCATGCTGCAGGCTGAGAGCCAGCATGTGTCAGCTCTGGGCAGTGTGCTGAGTTCACATGTCCCAGCCAGCTTCTCAGGGGAAATCTTCGATTTATTTCTTGTGACGGGCAATGAAAGCCAGAAATACTGGACTTCCCCATGAAGTAAGGTACCCAGAGAAAAGTAAGAAGCTAGAGGAGTACCCATCTCCATAAGTGGAGCTAGCCCTAGAGATCCTGCCCCATGCACTATAAAAGGAAGGCTTGGAGCAGTGTCCAGGATTAACTCCCTCTGCAGAGGTAAGATACCCACAGCAACAGACTCAAAAATACCAGCGCTCATGAGGATGGCGTAAGACTAGGCAACGTTTCATTCTGTTATACGTAAGGATACCATGAGTCAGAGGCGAATTGATGGCAACTATCTACAACAATAAGAGCAACAGAGGTAATAAGGCTGACGACCTGGCGGGGACCAAGCTACATTTCTATAGCTGTGGTCGGTGGTGTACCTGGACTGACACCCATAACAGATCAATTTTTATCAGTCTTATCTATATGACTACGAATTATTTTCAGTAATAATCATGAAATGGAATAAATAAATAACGTTGTCGTGTGCCATCGAGTTGATTTCTACTCATAGCGACCACATGTGACAGAGTAGAGCTGCCCTATAGGGCTTCCTAGGCTGCAATCTTTACAGGAGCAGATCTCCAGGTCTTTCTTCCCAGGAGCTGTTGGGTGGGTTCGAACTACCAACCTTTCAGTTACCAGCCGAGCACTTAACTGTTGTGCCACCAACCAAAAAAAAAAAAAACAAATCCATTGCCATCAAGTCGATTCTGACTCATAGCAACCCTGTAGGTCAGAGTAGAACTCCCCCAGAGGGTTTCCAAGGAGTGGCTAGTGCATTCAAACTGCTGACCTTTTGATTAGCTCCTGAGCTTTTAACCACTGCACCACCAGGGCTCCACTGAGCCACCAAACCAAAACCAAACCCATTGTCGTGGAGTCGATTGCGACTCATAGTGACCCTATAGGACAGAGTAGAACTGCCCCATAGGGTTTTCAAGGAACAGCTGTTGGAGTCTAACTGCCGACCTTTTGGTTAGCAGCTGTAGCTCTTAACCACTACACCACCAGTGTTTCTGCTGAGCCACGAGGGCTCCTTAAGTAAATAATAATGACCATTAAAGAAATACAGACAGTAAATTTTTAATGCCAATAAATTTCATGCCAGTAAAAAATTTAAAAAATGAAATAAATATTACAGTATAAAAAAAGAAGAAAAAAAAAGAAATGGATTATATTTTTAATTTACATCAATGTAGTTTTTTTTTTAAGGGAAAAACTTATACCTATATATTTGTTTGTTGCAGTATTGCATGATAATACTACAGTTAGTATCATTTAAATAATAAAGAAGAATAATAACTAAAGAGAAATAAATTTCAACTTTAAAATATTATTTAAAAATTAGTAAGGTATTTCATGTATGAACTAAAATGTGTACTTACCAATCAAAGACAGGGAGGAATGGGGAGTGACTGCTTAATGGGTACACGGTCTCCTCTTGGGGGTGATGAAAATATTTTGGAACTACGTAGAGGTGATAGTTGCAAAACATGGTGAATGTACTAAATGACACTGAATTATACACTTTAAATGGTTGATTTTATGTTATGTGAATTTCACCAAAAAAAAAAAAAGATTAAAAAAACTATACTTCATAGTTTACACCCTGTTTCACTGGTTTTAATTTTTAAAAGCAAATAAAAGCAGCAAGTGGTTACCTAGAATAACCAATTGAAGTAACTGAAGATCTATTTCTTCATCTTTACAATCACTGTGTTCTTATTTGTTTAAAAGTAGGTATGTAGAGAGTCCTTGAATGGCACAAATGGTTAAGTGCTAGGCTACTACAGAAAGACTGGAGATTAGAATTCACCCAGAAGGGCCTCAGAAAAAAGATCTGGTGAACTATTTCTGAAAAATAAGCCATTGAAAACTCTATGGAGCACAGGGCTACTCTGACACATATAGGATTGCCATGAGTCAGAATTGACTCAATGGCAACTAGTTGGTCCAGTAATATTATAAATTTAGGTTTGAGGTGAGAGCAGTAAAAGTAGCTATATGTAGTTCCCAGGAGTTGGACAAATGAACTGCCTCCGAGGCAACTCAGTTGGAAGGATTCTGACCTTTCTAAACTTATCCTGATGCAGCTGAGTTGGTGAGCTGAGTTTGGGTATGTCCAGGGAGACTGTATAAATGGGAGTTCTCCAGAATTAACTTTCATGTAGAATGCAATGCGTTTTAAAAGATAAGTAATACAATTTAATAATTTGAAGTGTAGATGCATATAATTAAAACTCAAAAGTAACCACAGAAATTATTTAAAATTTTGACCCACAAAATAATTTTGGAGGGAAGAATATTTTACCACTGCCACTATGCAGAATGACAGACACATTTTGTTGTACTGTGGAGGCTTGAGTGTTGCTGTGATGCTGGAAGCTATGCCACTGGTATTCAAATACCAGCAGGGCCACCCATGGTGGGCAAGTTTCAGCTGAGCTTCCAGACAAAGACAGACTAGGAAGAAAGACCTGGCAGTCTACTTCTGAAAAAAATTAGCCAATGAAAACCCTATGAATAGCAGCAGAACATTGTTTGATATAGTGCCAGAAGATGAGCCCCTCAGATTGAAAGGCACTCAAAAGACAACTGAGGAGGAAGAGCTGCTTCCTCAAAGTAGAGTTGACTTTAATGATGTGGATGGAGTTAAGCTTTCAGAACCTTAATTTGCTGACATGGAATGACTCAAAATGAGAAGAAACAGCTGCAAACATCCGTTAAAAGTTGGAAAATGGAATGTATAAAGTATGAATCTAGGAAATCGTCAAAAATGAAATGGAACACATAAATATTGACATCCTAGGCATTAGTGAGCTGAAATGGACTAGTATTGGCCATTTTGAATTGGACAATCATATGGTCTACTGTGCAGAGAATGACAAATTGAAGAGGAATGGCGTCACATTAATCACAAAAAAGAACATTTCAAGATCTGTTCTGAAGTATAACGCTGTCAGTGATACAATAATATCCATAGGCCTACAAGGAAGAACAACTTTCTAATAATACGACTGTTATTCAAATTTACGCACCAACCACTAGGGCCAAAGGTGAAGAAATTGAAGACTTTTATCAACTTCTGCAGTCTGAAATTGATCGAACATGCAATCAATATGCATTGATAATTATTGGTGATTGGAATGTGAAAGTTGGAGACGAAGACGGATCAGTATTTGGAAAATATGCTCTTGGTGATAGAAACGATGCGGGAGATCACATGACAGAATTTTGCAAGACCAACGACTTCTTCATTACACATACTTGTTTTCAACAACATAAATGGCAGCTATACACTTGGACCTTGACAGAAGGAATACACGGGAAACAAATCTACTACATCTGTGGGAAGAGATGAGGGAAAAGCTCAATATCATCAGTCAGAACAAGGCCAGGGGCTGACTGTGGAACAGACCATCACTCTCTCAAACGCAAGTGCAAGCTGAAACTGAAAAAAAATTAGAGCAAGTCCACGAGAGCCAAAGTATGACCTTGAGAATATCCCACCTCCATTTAGAGACCATCTTAAGAATAGATTTGATGCATTGAACACTAATGACTGAAGACCAGACGAGTTGTGGAAGGACATCGTACATGAAGAAAGCAAGAGGTCATTAAAAAGACAGGAAAGAAAGAAAAGACCAAAATGGATGTCAGAAGA
>NW_004443953.1:15688612-15689665 GCF_000243295.1 Trichechus manatus latirostris | reverse complement strand
AGATGAAGGTTTGAAGAACAAATAGTTTCTCATTAAACAGTACACGTATTGCCCTATGACAATGGTTAACAACCCCATGACATGTCAACACTGTCCCTTCTCAACCTTGGGTTCCCTGTCACCAGCTTTCCTGTCCCCTCCTGCCTTCTAGTCCTTGTCCCTGGACTGCTGTGCCTCATTAGTACCATTTGGTTTTATGGAGCTGTCCAATCCCTGGCTGAACGGTGAACTTCGGGAGTGACTTCACCACTGAGCTAAAAGGGTGTCCAGGGGCTATACTCTCAGGGTTTCTCCAGTCTCTGTTAGGCCAGTAAATCTGGTCTTTGTTTGTGTGTTAGAATTTTGTTCTACATCCTTCTCCAGCTCTGTCTAGGACCGTCGGTTGAGAACCCAGTCAGAACAGTCAGTGGTGTTAGCTGGGCACCATTTAGCTATACTGGACTCGGTCTGGTGGAGGCTGTGGTAGCTGTGGTCCATTAGTCCTTCAGACTAATCTTTTCCTTGTTTCTTGTTCTCTTCATTCTCCCTTGCTCCCAAAGGGGTGAGACCAGTGAAGTATCTTAGATGGCTGCTCAGAGTCTTTTAAGATCCCAGACACTACTCACCAAGGTAGAATGTAGAACATTGTCTTTATAAGCTGTGTTATGCCAATTGAGCTAGATTTTCCCCGAGACCATGGTCCCCACAGCCCTCTGCCCAGCAATGCAGTCCTTCAGGGAGTTTGGATGTGTCTATGGAGCTTCCATGACCTTTCCTTATACAAGTTGTGCTGCCTTCCCAAGTATTGTGTACTGTCTTACCCTTCACCAAAGTTGCCACTTATCTATTGTCTATTTAGTTCCTCCCCACACCCCTCCAGTCCCTGGTAACCAACAAAGATTGTTTCTTTTTGTGCGTAAACTTTTACATGAGTTTTTACAGTAGGGGTTTCATGCAATATTTGTCCTTTTGTGATTGACTTACTTCACTCAGCATAATGTCCTCCAGTTTCATCCATGTTATGAGATGCTTCACAGATTCATCATTGTTCTTTATCTTTGCATAATACTCCAT
>NW_004443953.1:15625973-15686415 GCF_000243295.1 Trichechus manatus latirostris | reverse complement strand
GGGAATCAGTGCAGGGCAGGTTCCAGTAGGCCGTGCCTGTGCTGCTTGGGGGTGTGATGTTCAGTTCACGGTGCAGGTAGGCAGGAAGGAGGGGGTAGATTGTGATGTGTGGAGCTAAGATGGACATGGGAAAGAGGAAAGAGTGGAGAGAGGAACAGGAACCAAAGGCAAACAAACAAACAAAAAAGAGTGTTAAGGGAGCTTGCTATTGGAGTGGAGAGATGAGAGACTGAGAAATGGGGAAAAACAAAAATGAAAAAAAAGAAAAAAATGAATAAATCAAGAAACTGGAAATGAAGAAAGACATAAAAAGAATAAGAGAGAGAAGAAAACAAAACAAAGAAACAAAAAGAAAAAAAAACACAAAAAAGGAAATGCCCCCAGAGATGTCCCTGTGTGTCTGCACAGAGTAAGGGAGTAGCTTCCAAGCTGCACAGTACTGCCTGGCTAGAAGGGGATCCCAAGCTGAGAAAAGAAAAAGAAAACAAACAAACAAATCAAAACAGAACAAATCAGAGCAAACAAACAAGCAAAAAGCCCCAGGGGTCCCACCAGCATGGCGGCACGGGCTGGAAAGCAGTTTCACAGTTGAGCGGAGTTTCACAGCCTTTCAGGAAGAAGCAAAGATGGCGCACAGAGCCAGGTATTTGACAGAAAGGAGGGGGAGGTGGTGAGAGGTATGGAAGAAATCTAAAGAAGCGGAAAAAAGCGACACCAGCAGCCAACAAAAGGCACTCAGGGAGCCAGCCAGTGCAGGCAGGTAGAATCCAAGTGACACTGGGGTGAAGCTGGTGCTTCCCAGCCAAGAAACTGTGGCTGCAGGAAGCAGAGGAGGCTAAGTGGGGGTGAAGAAGATTGAGGGGTGGGAAAGCCTATATTGCTGGTTACCAGTTGTTCTGTCTCCTGCTGGAAGCTCCGTGAAGCTGCTTTCTCATACCCCCTGTTTGCTGATCTCCGATAGGAGTCCAAGATGGCATATCCGTGCTGCTATAGCTGATAGGGGACCTCTGCATGTACCTCTCCTCGCTCTCTGTTCTCAGTCAGTTTCTTATTCCATTTGGTGCTTGGCTGAGTTCTTTATCTCTTCATTTGATGCTAAGGTTTTCAGGACTGATGTGTGACTCTGTTTGACTTAGTTTTTCTGATCTTTGCTGTGGAGGGATGGCGTGGTGCTTCTGACTGTAGCGGCATGTTGCAAAAACCAAACCTGTTGCTATAAAGTCAATGTTGACTCATGGCAACCCTATAGGACAGAGTAGAACTGCCCCATAGGGTTTCCAAAGAGTACCTGGTGGATTCAAACTGCTGACCTTTTGGTTAGCAGCCATGGCTCTTAACCACTGTACCACCAGGGCTCCACCTTTCCACTGAGTTGCTAGTGGATTTGAACTACCAGCCTTTTGGTTAGAAGCCTGAGCTCTTAACCACTGCACCACCGGGGCTCCACTATACAGGCAAAATATTAAACAATGCAGGAATCATCAAAAGAAGATGGAAGGAATACAGAGAGCCACTGTACCAAAAGGAATTGGTCAACTCTCAACCATTTCAGGAGGTAATATATGATCAGAAACCAATGGTACTGAGGGAAGAGGTCCAAACTTCACTGAAGGCATTGGCCTAAAACTAGGCACCAAGAATTGATGGAATACCAACTGAGATGTTTCAACAAATGAATGCAGCACTGGAAGTGCTCACTCGTCTATGCCAAGAAATTTGGAAGACAGCTACCTGGCCAACCAACTGGAAGAGATCCATATTTATACCCATTCCAAAGCAAGATGATCAAACAGAATACAGAAATTATCAAACAATATCATTAATATCACACACAAGTAAAATTTTGCTGAAAATCATTCAAAAGCAGTTGCAGCAGTACATTGACAGGGAACTGCCAGAAATCAAGCTGGATTCAGAAGAGGATGTAGAGCAAAGGATATTATTGCTAATGTCAGATGGGTCTGGGCTGAAAGCAGAGAATACCAGAAAGACTTTTACCTGTGTTTTATTGACTATGCAAAAGCATTCAACTGTGTGGATCATAACAAATTATGGATAACATTTTGAACAATGGGAGTTCCTGAACACTTAATTGTGCTCATGCACAATCTGTATGTAGACCAAGAGGCAGCTGTTCAAACAGAACAAGGGGATACTACATGTTTAAAGTCAGGAAAGGTCTGCTTCAGGGTTGTATCCTTTCACCATACTTACTCAGAGTGTATGCTGAGCAAATAATCTGAGAATCTGGCCTATATGAAGAAGAATGGGGCATCAGGATTGGAGGAAGACTAATTAACAACCTGTGATATGCAGATGACACAACCTTGCTTGCTGAAAGTGAAGAGGACTTGAAGCACTTACTGATGAAGATCAAAGACCACAGCCTTCAGTATGGGTTAAACCTCAACACAAAGAAAACCAAAATCCTCGCAACTGGACCAATAAGCAACATCATGATAAACAGAGAAAAGACTGAAGTTGTCAAGGATTTCATTTTACTTGGATCCACAATCAAAGCCCATGGAAGCAGCAGTCAAGAGATCAAAAGACGCATTGCATTGGGGGAATCTGCTGCAAAAGATCTCTTTAAAGTGTTAAAAAGCAAAGATGTCACTTTAAAGACTAAGGTGGGCCTGACCCAAACCATGGTATTTTCAATTGCCTCATACGCACGTGGAAGCTGGGCAATGAATAAGGACGATGGAAGAAGAATTGATGCCTTTGAATTACAGTGTTGGTGAAGAGTATTGAATATACCTCGAACTACCAAAAGAACGAACAAATCTGTCTTGGAAGAAGTACAGCCAGAATGCTCCTTAGAAGCAAGGATGGCAAGACTTCTTCTCACATACTTTGGACATGTTATCAGGAGGGACCTGTCCCTGGAGAAGGACATCATGCTTGGTAAAGTAGAGGGTCAGCGAAAAAGAGGAAGACCCTCAACGAGATGGATTAACCCAGTGGCTGCAACAACGGGCTCAGGCATAACAACAATTGTGAAGATGGCACAGGACTGGGCAATGTTTCATTTTTGTTGTACTTAGGGTTGTTATGAGTCAGAACCAACTCGATGGCACCTCACAACGACAACAACAACACTATGTAGATTTAGCTGTGCATGTTGATGATAAAAAGCAGACTACTTGTTACCTGGTTTTATCATTGCTTTTAAATCCCCTACTAATAATGTGCCCTTTATTACCTACGCCTGCAGCAGAGTACACCCACCCTCCTAACACCACCCTCTGTGGACATCTGTCTGCAGCAGGGTGCACCACTGAGTGGGTCAGTCCACTCTTAAAGGGCAGACATCATACAGTCCTTCCAACCTGTCCTGACCCTGAGCTTGGGACAGTATGTCTGGAGGAGCCGTTGAAAGAGTAGAGTCCACACTTACCCACTCCACGGGGGCTGCCTGGAGAAACCTATACACCAGATTATATTAAGAGTTAAGAGAGCAGATTTTTAGAGCTTTTTCTTACCCTCTCCAGAAAGATTTAAGTGGATCTCAGTATAGAAAGGGGCATCCATGAAGGCTGCCTCCAGTGGACGTGGTGGTCTTCCATGCCTTCGGGATTGATAGAGTTTTGATAGAGCATGTAACAGAGCACTGAGGAGGCAACTTTGCCCACATAGATGGGGCTCAGGACAGAGCCCCGGTGATAAAGAGTAATGAAGAGCCTGGCAGGTACTCAAGACAGAAGCCCATCCTTGTCGAAGGAACATCATGGAGTATGAGTCTATGCTATATGTGTGTCTGGTGTGTGTGCATGTGTGAGTTTGTGTGAGGGGTGGGTTGAGATTGGGAGGATGCTGCTTCAGCTTCCTGGTTTCACCTCAGGCTCAGAGCACAAGGTCAAAGGCAACTCAACAAATTCCTGCCGCCATCTGCTGGCACAGCTCAGCCTGCAACAAAGGAACCTGGAGGCTGCAGCTGAGCAGAACTGGACCAGGTTACCAGACCCTAGAGAGGTGATAAATTCTGCCTTAGTGGTTGAGGGCATTTAACTGGTAACATTTCACCTGGTCTTGAAATTTTCCTCTTGGATATGCAGTAGGGGAAATCTTTATGAGCCAAAACATGGAGGAGAGACATTTCATGGTCAGAGAAAAAGAACTCCCGACAATGGCTCTAAGTGATGGAAGAAGAACACAGAGGAAGAAGAACATGCTTGAGGCCACAGGGCAATGGGGAGAAAGAGAAGATTTTTAAAGACAAAAAAGATGGGATTAAATGTGTTTTAGAGATATAACTCTGGAGGTAATGAAAAGGGAGATTTGGGGAGAGGAGAAGTTGATGGAAAGCAGTAAGACCTGCTTTATGAAGGCACTTGCAGAAGTCCCTGAAAGAGAAAACAAGGTCCTAAGCTAGTTACAAGGATGAAAGGCCTAGGCCTCCACTCAATTTCTTGGGGGAAAGAGAGAAAGCAGATAAATATAACCATTAGATCAAACCATAGCGGCTAGGCAAGGCATAGACAAGCACCTCACTGAGCAGGGGGGCTAGGTACATCGTAGAGAGATGATACCTGAGCTGTTTTCTAAAGGATGATCCAGAGTGAGTCAGGCAAGAAGGCCAAGCAGAAGACATTCCAGGCATAGGGAACAGAATGTGTGAAGGCACAGAGGCCCACGAGAGCATGAGGCCTTCAGGGAACCACAAAGAATTTGCTGTGTATGGCTGGTGTGTGGGGTGTGGTTGGGGAGTGCTGGTTGAACTGGCTCATCAAGGCTTGTCACCCATGTCTAATGGTTTACTAAGGGCCATTGAAGGTAGCTGTTGAAATATGAGTATGGAGCTAAAAAGCCAAGTTAGGGCAGGAGTTATAGTCTGGACGGTCATTGTAAGCAAATACTGGTTTAAAATAGCTGGTAGAAAACTCCAGATTTCTTCTCTCTGTGCTATATTCTTTAAATTATATTTTATGTGGCAGTTGACTCACTGATACTTATTATCCGGTCTAAATAATTACTATATGTATGGATTTTGCCAGTATGAAATTAATCTGCTCTGGGGAGCAAATTGCTTGGGCAAAACAACCTTCAAACTTCGTTTTTGTCCTGGCAACCCCCACCGTCAGAGAGTCTCAGGATGTGTTGAACTTGGCCCTAAACCAAGTCCCAGACAGGCTACTGAGCCTCAGGCCAAGGCTGAGGATGAGGTTGGCACCTGCCCTCGGAGCATGGCCCTGTGAGGAGGCACACGGCAGTGCTGCTTCCACTTGGGCCCAAGGTCTCACTGAGTTGCTCAAAGGGCAAAGGGTCTTGCCAGGGGCATATTATGGGAAAGCAGTTAGGGAAGCAAGAAAAATGGAAGGAATGAAGTGTATTTCCTGCTGGTTTCGCAGTGATGGTATTGTTCTTGGGAGTTGAAAAACTTTTTCTAGCCCATAGGAAACTCAAAATCACTGAAAGAGATAAAACCTTGGCACTGCTCTAGCAAATTTCAAGTAGACTCCACGTTCCACCAGAACAATGTGGAATGCATATGCTTGCTTTCTTCTGTATTGCAGGTTGCATTCTCTGGCAGGCCAGCCTCACTTGGCAATAAGACATTTAAAGAGAAATTGCTTCATCTCCAGCTTCTATGCCCCAGGATTGCCGAAATGACAAAATTAAAATAGGATTAAAACTTTTTAAAACATTAAGGTTTGCTGAGCTGGCTCAATTCAGACAGATACTCCATCATCTTGTCTCTTTAATTTCATCTTCTACTCCTGTGAACTTCTGCCATATATTCTAGCCTAACCCATAATCTTACTGGCTTCCTTAGACACCATGCTCATTTTGATTTTTTGCATTCTTGTGTCTTTGTTTATGCAGCTTCTCCTAACTTCCCCTAAATGCCTCCTCACCTGGCCAAATGGGTCAAAATTCAGATCCAGACCCTGCCCTTCTGTAGCTGACTGTATTGGTGGCACCCAGTATCTGTGCTCTGAGTGGTGTTTTATAAAAGAGGAGAATAGACACAAAGACAGGGGAAGATAGGCACCATGTGATGATGGCGGCAGATGCATTCATGTCCCTTCTTCCTTGCTAACAGGACCTCATGCCTCAAGGGTCCAGCCCTCTCTGACTCAGGGAGTGGTGACTTGATCCCAGGTCAAGGCAAGTGCCAATTGGCTAAGTCAATCATTATGGTCCCTTCCCCTTGATTGTGACTAGTTGGGGAGGGCCAATGAATTGTGGAAATTAGTTGTAGGAATATGGACAATTCACTCTTGATTAACAAAGGAGGCAACTGGTATTTATCATTCTTGGAACCTTTAAAGTGTGAGAGGAGTCATAGAACCCACATCCTTGGGGGCATCTTGCTTAGAAGTGAGTTCCCCAAATACAGGCCAGTCTTGTGGATCTTATAATTTTTGTGTTTCTTGTTTAAATTAGTGAAGCCGCTTGCTTGTGTCAAGACAGGCACTTACCCCTCCAGGCCCTTGAGAGTCCTACATTGTTCAGACAGTGCCTGAACCCAGGTCCAGTGGCTGAGCTGGAGCTGCTGCCTGGGGATTGCTCTGAGCGGAGGCAGAGAGGAGCTGGGAATGCCTGTGCCATTGCCATACCTTCTGTGTAAGTTTCTCCTGGGACTCATCAGAGGCTCAGTCTATAACCTTACAGGTTCTCTAACTCTACTTTTTTTTCTCCCTGGTGGCTCCCAGCTCTGGCCCTGAAAGGACTGATTCAAGAAGGGAATGGGGCCAGGCACTGTTACGGCACTGCCTGTGGTCTCAGCACAAGTGCTCCGAGGGAGTTAAGAGTAAGGGAGTAGAAAACCTGCATATGGGAAAGGGCTTCCACTGACTGGCTGCTTTTCGGATCAATGCTGTAAAGTAATACAAACAATGAGAGTAAATTCTGTTGTTTATAGGTTATTATTTTGCTTTCCAGCATCCTGGAGCTGTAGGGAAAATTGTGAAGGAGCTGTTATTACTCTTCGATGCCTTCAAGTCTCTTCTTCTGTCCCTTTGCAATTGTCCTCTCTCAGGTTCTTAGGGCTCAAAATTGCTCATTTACACTTTAGCATGTTCCTTTGTTCATGCTAAAGTGTAAATGACTGTCTTAGTTATCTAGTGCTACTCTAACAGGAATACCATAAGTGGATGGCTTTCACAAAGAGAAATTTATTTTCTCACAATCTAGTAGGCTAGAAGTCCAAATTCAGGACGGAAGCTCCAGGGGAAGGCTTTCTGTCTCTGTTGGCTCTGGAGGAAGGTCCTCCTCATCATCAGTCTTCCCCCAGACTAGGAGCTTCTTTGCGCAGGAACCTCAGGTCCAAAGGACGTGCTCTGCTTGCGGTGCTGCTTTCTTGGTGGTATGAGGTCCCGCCTCTCTAGTTGCTTCCCTTTCCTTTTATCTCTTGAGAGATAAAAGGTGATGCAGGCCACACCCCAGGGAAACTCCCTTTACATTGGATCAGGGATGTGACCTGGGTAAGGGTGGTGTTACAATCCTACCCTAATCCTCTTTAACATAAAATTACAATCACGAAACGAGGACAACCACACAATTCTGGGAATTGTGGCCCAGCCAAAGTGATATACACATTTTTTGGGGGGACATAATTCAAACAATGATAATGACTAATAACACTTTAATGTGTTAATCCTATGGAGATATAGGCATCTTACCAGGCTCAACAGCCAATGGAAGACATGTAGCTTAAAATTTCTTGTATCTGCCATATGGGGAAAATACGTGTGTTTGTGTGTGTTTCTCCCTAAAATTCATTTATTTGTTCAATAAGTATTTATTGAGGCCTATGGTCACTATGAGTTGGAATCGACTCAATGGCAACTGGTTTATCCCATTAGGGAGATATAGGAATAGATATAAAAGGACACAGGAAATAATTCTCACAAATGGGGTAAATGCGGCACAGAAAGTCAACTGTCTTGCCCAAGATGATCAAATTACTTCTAGCAATCAATCTGTAAATCACTCAAGTGTTTATTGATTATTTCAAGATGTGCCCTTCCATGTGCAAAGAACCATGGGGGAATACTGGAGAAATGTAACTCAGTTTGTGACCTGAATTTGCAATCTAGTTTGGGTAGCAAAAATAATATACATGAAGCATTTAGGCAATGAAGTAAAATAATAATTAGATATTTAACAGTGTGGTATAAAAAAATAAGGGCATTAGCAGATAGGAAATAAGGCTTTGGTATGGGCATCTTTTCTACCTCTGCTCATGCACCATACATTTGCTTGTTTTTGTTTTTGGAGAGGGTGGATATTTTTTTAATGCTGAAAAGTACGAAGACTGATGTAACAAGCACTTGTGTTCCTATTACCCAGAATTAGCAAGTATGAGTTTTTCACTTTTGCTTCAGACATAAATTTTATATAGAACAAAAAGAACATTTTAAATAAAGTTGAAGTTTTCTGTGTTCCGTTCTCCATCCCTCCCAAAGGCAGTAAGACAATAAGCCACGACCTCCAAGCATCACACTTATTGCATGAAATACAAAATTTATGTGCCCATTGCACTGTTAATGGAAAAATATTATTCTGCTACTCCAGATTTCTGTTTTTTAAATAGTTGTCTAGCATAGCTCTTTCCAGCCATTAAAAATCTATCTACTTTATCAGAGTACAACGTTTACACAGAAGAGTACACAAATCTAATTATCACAAAATGATCACCCATGTAGAGCATGACCAACACCCCAGAATACCTCTCCATGCTGCCTTCCATTCTTATAGTCTTCTACTCCTTAAACCTTATCAACATCCTGACTTCCAACAGCAAAGATTAGGTCTGCCTGTTATTGAACTTTACATAAATGGGAATCATACAGTATGTACTCTTTTGAGTCAGGCTCCTTTTGCTTAACATTGTACTTGTGAGATTCATCTATGTTGTTGTGTGCAATAGTCATTTGTTCATTTTCATTGCTGAATAATGTTCCATTGTATGAATGTACCAACTTTATTTTATCTGTCTACTAGTGATGGACGCATGAGTTGTTTCCGTTTTTTGACTATTACAAATAATCCTTCTATGAACATTCTTGTGCATGTCTTTTGGTCAACAAATACACTCATTTCTCTTGAGTATATTCTTCAGAGTAAAATTGCTCTATCACTGGATATGACGTGTATGTTCAGTTTTGGTAGATTTGGTGAAGAGTTTTCTAAAGTAGTTGTACCAGTTGTTCCACATCATCACTAACATGCAATATAGTACATTTCTTTAAATTTTAGCCTTTGTGGGGGGTATATATTCTCATCATGAGATACTGGCAGTAAGGCTGGCTGTTTACTTCCAAAAAATCAGGCAATGAGAACCCTATGGATCACCACAGTTCTGACAGCTTTGGTTTTTGGTTGGCTTTTGGCCAGGTGCCACCTTCAGCCCCTAGAGTCCACGCCACATGAGGTTCCCCAACATGGCCACTTGCTTCCTCACAGCCAGCAAGGAAGAGAGAGGCTCTAGCACAGGAGCTACAATTTTATGTAACATAATCATGTAATTAAGTGCACATAATCATTTGTATCCTGTCACCTTTTCCGTATTCTATTCAATTCACAGATCCTGCCCACGCTTAAGGGGAAGGGCATCACACAAGATAACCCCAGGGGGTGGAATTACGGGGGTCACTTTATACTTTTGTCTGCCACCACAAGTATGAAAACTATCTACCAAAGTGAAGATGATCTCCAGCATATGCCAAATAGATACAGGCAGGGCCCCCTCAGGGCTTTCTGTATATCTTTATCCAAATCTCTTTCTTGAATTTCAGATTAGAGTATACAATGGGCTACTTAACATCTCTTGGATGGTTAATAGTCATCTCGTTCTTAACATGTCCCAAATCAAATTTAATTCTACTCCTCTCCCCAACAGTGACAAATAGAAAAAATTCTGCATTCTTCCATTTGCAAAAATCCTCGAGTTGTCCTTGACTCCTCTATTTCTCTCATAACTTTGTTGGTTCTATCCTCAAAATTTGTCCAGAATCTGACCACTTTTCACCACCTCAACAGCTACCAACTTTGTCAAGCCACCATCATCTCTGGCCTACCTGTCCTGTTCTGCACTTTAACCCCTATGGTCTGTGGCCAGAGAGATCCCTTTCCAATGTGAGTGAGGTCATGGCAGTTCTTAGGTCAAAATCCTCCAGGGGTTTCCCACGTCTCTCAGAGTAGAAGTCAAAGACCTTACATACCAACAAGGCCACCCCAACCTCTCTGTCATTTCCCCTTCCATTCTCCCCCCCTTCACTCTGCACCAACCACACTGGCTGCCTTGTTCCTGACTATGCTGAACACATTCCTGCCTCAGGGGTTTTGCAGTTTTCCTTCCCTCTGCTAGGACACTCCTCACCCTGATAAACATATGGTTCACTCCCTCAGCTCCTTCTGGTGTCTGCTTAAATGCCCACGTATTAGTGAGGCCTTCCCTTACCACCCTACATAAAACAGCACCCTATCCCCCTTAATGTTACATATTATGTATTTATTTTCTTATGTATTTACTGTTTATCTTCCCCTACTAAAATGTAAGCTTCCATGAGGATTGGGACTTTGTCTGTTTCAGTCACTATTGTGTCCCCTAGATACAGCCTAGAACAATGCTTCACATGTAACAGATGCACAATAAATAATTCTTAAAGGAATGAATGAAAGAAAAAACCTGCCTTGGAAGAAGTACAGCCAGATGCTCCTTGGAAGCAAGGATGGTGAGACTTCATCTCACATACTTTGGACATGTTATCAGGAGGGACCAGTCCCTTGAGAAGGACATCATGCTTGGTAAAGTAGAGGGCCAATGAAAAAGAAGAAGACCCTCAACGAGATGGATTGACACGGTGGTTGCAACAATAGGCTCAAGCATAACAACAATAGTGAGGATGGCACAGGACTGGGCAGTGTTTCGTTCTGTTGCACATAGGGTCGCTATGAGTCGGAAGCATTCGACAACGCCTAAAAGCAACAACAACAAAGAAATGAATGCTGCATCCCGAAAGAGACCTTAGAGGTCTCCTAAATCCAGAGAAGGGCCCAGACTGCCACACATCTAGAGAGCTGGGACTAAAACTCAGGTATCTTTTTTCTGGCACATCACTCTTCCCACTCCACTACTTTCTACACATCAGTGGACCCTCAACATCATTAGCTGATAGTTAAATAAAATAATTGGGAAAAGCACTGAATGTGTTCCTAAAGAGTTTGCCAAATAAAACTGTGGTGCTCTTTTAATCTATTAACTTACTGTCCAAAGCCAATGTCAATAGTAGGTAGAAGGGGGCAGGACATGAGTGATTATAACTGATAAAACTGGAGTTTTTTGATCGAGTGAGTCATTGTCCTACCCCAGGGAACATTGGTCTGAGTTGTTTGCAAAGGTAAATGACTCTAGTAAAGAACTCAGTTTGTTCCTTTGAAGAAGAGATGAGGGATGAATCTTGTTCTATTCAATGGTCCCTTTCACTCTGTTCTTTACTTGAGCCAGGGTACTTTTTTTCCACTATAAGCCTCTGTTAATTAGCTCAGGAGAGGAAATCCTTCCTCTACAAAGTGTCATAGTCTCCGTTTGCAGACAGAATGCTTGTGGAGAGGAATGCCCACCATCTGTGTCCCCATCCCTTCTCCGTCCCATCTACCAATGTCCTTTTGGCCAACTCTGTTTTGCTAACACCTCAAGCTGAAACAACGCCTTAGATCCCCAGGCAATTTCTTTCCCCACCTTGTTTTCATGTGCCTTCCTTTTTTCTGCACCACATTCAAATACATTTTCTGTAAAGGCTGGACATTGAGCTGGGATGCAAACTCAAAAATAATGGTGCCATTTTATTTGCATATTTTCATAATTTCTCTAGCTACGTGATGGATGGGAGTGGTGGAGAGGCTTCAGCTGTCAAATTTGCAGGTAGGCTATGTCAGAATATTATCTCTTTGCTGATTTAAAATAATTCAGTATAACCACTGTGATGTATGTATCTGTAAATTGACTGTAATCTTCACTCTAGGGGTCATGGATAGCATTTGAAGGAGCCTAGTCAGTATCCTAAAGTACAACACTGTCTGTGATAGGATAATATCCATATGTCTACAAGCAGGGCCAGTTAATACGACTATTATTCAAATTTACACACGAAACACTAATGTCAAAGATGAAGAAATTGAAGAGTTTTACCAACTTCTGCAGCCTGAAATTGATCAAACATGCAATGAAGTTGCATCAGTAATTACTAGTGATTGGAATGCAAAAGTTGGCAACAAAGAAGAAGGAACAGTGTTTGGAAAATATGGCCTTGGAGATCGCATGATAAAATTGTGCAAGACCAATGACTTCTTCATTGCAAATGCCTTTTTTCAACAATGTAAATCGTGACTATACACATGGGCCTCGCCAGATGGAATACACAGGAATCAAATCAACTACAACTGTGGAAAGAGATGATGGAAAAGCTCGATAACATCAGGTAAAACAAGGCCAGGGGCTGACTGCAGAACAGACCATCAATTGCTTATATGAAAGTTTAAGTTGAAGCTGAAGAAAATTAGAATAAGTCCATGAGAGCCAAAGTACGACCTTCAGTATATCTTACTTGAATTTAGACATCATCTCAAGAATAGATTTGGTGCAGTGAATGCTAATGACGGAAGACCAGACGAGTTGTGGGAAGACATCAAGGACATGATATATGAAGAAAGCAAAAAATCATTAAAAAGACAGGAAAGAAAGAAAAGACCAAAATGAATGTCAGAAGAGACTCTGAAAGTTAATTTTGAACATAGAGTAGCTAAAGTGAATGGAAGAAATGATGAAGGAAAAAGCTAAACAGAAGATTTCAAAGAGTAGCTCTGAGAAGACTAAGTAAAGTGTTATAATAAAATGTGTAAAGACTTGGAGTTAGAAAACCAAAAGGGAAAAACACACTCAGCATTTCTCAAGCTGAAAGAACTGAAGAAAACTTCAAAGCTCAAGTTGCAATATTGAAGGATTCTATGGGCAAAATAATGAACAACACAGGAAGCATCAAAAGAATATGGAAAGAATACACATAGCCATCGTACCAAAAAGAACTGATCAACATTCAGCCATCTCAGGAGATAGCATATGGTCAAGTACTGTTGGTATTGAAGGAAGAAGTCTAATCTGCGCTGAAGGCATTGGTGAAAAACAAGGCTCCAGGAATTGACGGAATACCAACTGAGACGTTTCAACAAACAGATGCAGCACAGGACGTGCTCACTCGTCTATGCCAAGAAATTTGAAAGACAGCTACCTGGCCAACCGACTAGAAGAGGTCCATATTTGTGCCCGTTCCAAAGAAAGGCGATCCAACAGAATGCCGAAATTATTCAACAATATCATTAATATCACACACAAGCAAAATTTTGCTGAAGATAATTCAAAAAACTTTGCAACAGTACATTAACAGGGAACTGCCAGAAATTCAAGCCAGATTCAGAAGAGGAGGTGGAAGGAGGAATATCATTGCTGATGTCAGATCGATCTTGACTGAAAGCAGAGAATATCAGAAAGATGTTTGCTTGTGTTTCATTGACTATGCAAAGGCGTTGGACATCTAAGGACTGGAGGGAACCCACAGGCTGACAATGTGTGACCTCTTTCTTAAGACTTTTAAAAGAGAAAAATTGAAATTTTCATCATACTGGAAATAGGTTAACGGGACAAGGACTCTTGAATTGTTGCTTGTGTGGCAGGCCCTGGCAATACCTGCCCAAGGAGACAAAGGCTTGGATTTACCCTTCTTGATGGACACAGTTTGAATGTAATCTCCTTGTCCTGCCTTTTTGATTTGCAATTATTTGCAACTATAAAAATACAAAAGCATTCAACCAGTCACTAACTATGGGATGAAAAGAGCCTATCATAATTAGTTGATTAATCATTGTTATCCTCTTGTCGTGTGCTGATACATGAGTAATGTATGTTCGCAATATTGATTGCATTCAAGCTAGGATTCCTTTGAGGCCGTCACCTGAAGGACACAGTGACCACAGAGGTGCACCTCAAGTTACTCTCTTTTGCAAAGTGATAATGGGGTGCACAGCCAGGTGTAATTTAAGCACATTTTCCTACAGCCAGTGGGTGGTTATTGCTGCTACTGCTGTAGCTGTATTGCTTTCAGCCTTAATGGGAATCTTCATTGAAACAGAAACCTAATTCCATTTGGGTTAATAATATGCTCACTCAAGCTTCCTTTCCAGAACCAGTCTGATCTTTAAACTTTCTGAGGGGAGACTAGCCGTGATTTCTCATTGCAGGTGGATATCTCATTAGATAAAACAGGATTCAGAAAGACTTACATTTTTACTCTAAGCCATTTTGATTGCTTTTTTTCATGGTGAAAGTGCAGTTACTCTCACGTATCTCTGGACGCAGTGCTCCTCAAAATGTGGTATAGAGCCACAGTTGTAGGCATTTGTCTCCCAGATGGGCCAGCCTGAAGCTCGGGAATGGGATGCGCTTGTATCCAGGTATTGAACCAAGACTATAGCTGTTCACTCTAATCTTGCTCTTTTTAAAATCCAAACTCCCCCTGTATAATTAATGGCTATGGAAATAATTTATAGGGAGTGGAGGGGGTTCTAGGAATATCACAACCTGCATGCAATTCCCACTTTCCCACCCCAACGTCAAAATTTCTTTCTTTCTAGAGCCAAACAGCCTTTGACTCCTATAGGTAGCTGGGTGCAAGTGAGGCCTTGGGCTTTGGTGGGTTCCAAGCACAAATTGTGAGGCTTTCTCCCAGTAAGCTGGGCAAGTGCCTAGAGAATAATGTCACAGACCAGGAGTGTAGACTGGAAGGCAGCAAATCCTGTAAAGAGGTGGGCAGTCAGGGCAAGAGTCAACACAGATGCAGTGTGGCTGTGCTGGGCATCCCTACCCCAGGGGGGAAAGAAAGAGCTGAATAGGAAAGCTGAGTCCTCTACACTGAGGCTGGGGCAGTGTGAGAAATCTGCAGGGCAGGCGGTTCCTGCAGGTACCTCTTCAGGGTGCTGGCAGCTTCCACAATTTGGCCTGCGCAACTGAAATTTCTTCATCTTCTGCCATCTTTGAGACTCCCACCACTCAGAACACATGATAAGCCCAAATAGAAAAATAACTTCCCATTTAAGAGAGGCCAGCAGTCAGAGAGAGGATAATCGGTTAGAAAAAGCAAAACACATTCCCAGCAAAATAAAGCTGCAAGAGGAGTGTCTGAGTTGGAGGAAGGTAGGGATGGGAGCTTAAGTAAAAAAATCATAACTGTTGGTGGGTGGAAAGAGAGGGAGAAATAAAAAAGATTTCACTGGGCTAAGGAGGGGAAGAGAGGGAGAAAGTAAAATGTCTTAGTTATCTAGTGCTGCTAGAACAGAAATAACACAAGTGGGTGGCTTTAATAAACAGAAATTTATTTTCTCACAGTTTAGGAGGCTAGAAGACCAAATTCAGGGCACCGGCTCTAGGGGAAGGCTTTCTTTCTCTGTTGGCTCCGGGGGAAAGTCCTTGTCTCTTTTCAGCTTCTGTTTCTTTGTCCCTTGAAGATCTTATGGTAGGTGGCGTGGCATCTATCTTCCTCTGTATGTGCTTGCTTGCTTAATCTGTTCTTTTACTAAAACACGAATACTGACTCATCAACGTAACAAAGAAAACTGATTTCGAAATAGAATTATAACCACGGGTAAAGGGGCTGAGATTTACAACACATATTTTCTGGGGGACAAAATTCAGTCCATAACATAAAATCATTCTAAGGGCCCTTTTTTTTGGAGCGGGGGGAGGGCATCAGGAGGAAGCTGAAGCATCTCTGTGGGGAAAATGATGCATATTTTGCTGACATCATTAGTATTTTGTTTTTAAATGCTAACAGAGAAATAAGTGTCAGAATGGAAAATGGAATAAATAATTTGTTCAAACCAGATAAAATAAGGAAAAGAAAAAAAAAATTATGGAAAAAAGTAAGTTGAAAGAAATAAAATCAAGTGTATCAGTCATACATAAAATGTGAAGACGGACGTCTTCCTTTAAAAGACAAACTACCACATTAGGTGAAAAAGAAACTTATCCACATAAGACACACATATAAATAATAAAAGTTGAGTAAATAAAAAGTTGAAATAAATAAAAGTTGAAGATTAAGGAGTGGGCAAAGATATATCGTGGCAAATGCAAAAAAAAAGTAAGAAAAACCCATTGCCGTCAAGTCGATTCCGACTAATAGCAACCCTATAGGACAGAGTAGAACTGCCCCATAGGGTTTCCATGGAGCGGCTGGTGGATTTGAACTGCCGACCTTTTCGTTAGCAGCCAAAAGCCTATCCAAAAAGTAAGTAGAAGTAGAAATATTAATATTATATATGGTGGAATTTTAGGCTAAAAGCACTAGCCAAACCCACTGCTGTGGAGCAGATTCTGACTCAAAGCAACCCCACAGGACAAAGTAGAACTGCCTCCTAACAGGGTTTCCCAGGCTGTAATCTTTACAGAAGCAGACTATCACAACTTTTTCCCATGGAGCGGGCTGGTAGGTTCCAACTGTCGATCTTTTGGTTAGCAGCCAAGGGCTTTAACCACTGTGCCGCCTGGGCTCCTAAAAGCACTACAGGAAGGTCATAATATAATGATAACCAAAAAAAAAAAAAAAAAAAAAAACCAAACCTATTACCATCAAGTCGATTCCAACTCATAGTGACCCTATAGGGCAGAGGGCAGAGTAGAACTGCCCCATAGGGTTTCCAAGGAGCGCCTGGTGGATTTGAACTGCCAACCTTTTGGTTAGCAGCCAAGGTCTTAACCACTGTGCCACCAGGGCTCCAATGTAATGATAGAAGACACTATCTATAAAGAAAATATAACAATCAAAAGTAATATATACCAAATAATATAGAAGCCAAACTTATAAAGCAAAAACAATCAGAAATGCAAGAATTACCTAACAAAAAAATGCAATGATTGTGGGAGATGTCAATATATATTCTCCCAGGATTAAATAGGTCTAGTAGATCTAAAAAAAAAAAAAAAAGTAAGGACATAAAGGAATTAATTAATTTGATCAATAAGTTTGATTTAATGGCTATATGTAGACATTACATTCCTCAAATAGAAAATGCACGTTTTTTGTTGTGTCCATGAAACACTAAAAAAGGAAAAAAAATCAATTCTGTACTTGGCCATAAATGAAGTACATTTCAAAAAAGTGAGATCTAACAGATCCTGATCATGATTTAATAAAACTATTTTTGTTGTTGTTAGGTGCTGTCCAGTCGGTTCCGACTCATAGCACCCCTACGTACAACAAAATGAAACACTGCCTGGTCCTGCATCATCCTCACAATCGTTGTTATGCTTGAGCCCATTGTTGCAGCCACTGTGTCAATACATCTCGTTCAGGGTTTTCCTCTTTTTCGTTGACCTTCTACTTTACCAAGCATGATGTCCTTCTCCAGGTGCTGATCCTCTCCTGATAACGTGTCCAAACTATGTGAGACGTAATCTTGTCATCTTTGCTTCTATGGAGAATTCTGGTTGTACTTCTTCCAAGACAGATTTATTCATTCTTTTGGCAGTCCATTGTATATTCAGTATTCTTCACCAGCACAACAATTCAAAGGCATCAATTCTTCTTCAGTCTTCCATATTCATTGTCCAGCTTTCACATGCATATGAGGTGATTGAAAACACCATAGCTTGGGTCAGGACTACCTTAGTCTTCAAGGTGACATCTTTGCTATTTAACAATTTAAAGGAGTCTTTTGCAGCAGATTTGCCCAATGCAATGCGTCTTTTGATTTCTTGACTACTGCTTCCGTGGGTGCTGATTGTGGATCCAAGTAAAATGAAATCCTTGACAACTTCAATCTTTTCTCCGTTCATCACAATGTTGCTTATTGGTCCAGTTGTGAGGATTTTTGTTTTCTTTATGTTGAGGTGTAATCCATACTGAAGGCTGTGGTTTTTGGTCTTCATCAGTGTCTTAGGCTGGGTTCTCTAGAGAAGCGAAACCAGTAAAGCATATAAATATACATAGGCAGATTTATGTTAAGGAAACGGCTCATGTGATTGTAGAGGCTGCAAAGTCCCAAGTCTGTGGATCAGGATAGAGGCTTCTCCTGATTCATGATGCTGCAGGAGCTGGCAAACCCAAGATTGGCAGATTGGAGAGCAAGGCTCTTGCTCACAGGCTGTGAAGATTGACGAATCCCAAGATTGGCAGGTAAGCTGCTAGCTAAAGTCCCAAGAACTGGCGGTCAGATGAACAGGAGGCAGCTGCAGGATCCAGAGCAGGCAAAAACCAGAACACCCACTTATATTGGGATGCAGTCCTCATGCCCAAGGAAACTCCCTTTCAACTGACTGGCTACTCACAGCAGATCCCATCATGGGGGTGATCACATATAAACACTGAGAATCATGGCATAACCAAGCTGGCACACAATCTTAACCATCACAATCAGTAAGTGCTTCAAATCCTCTTCACTTTCAGCAAGCAAGGTTGTGTCATCTGCATAACACAGGTTATTAATGAGTCTTCCTCCAATCTTGATATCGAATTCTTCTTCATATAGTCCAGCTTCTCGGATTATTTGCTATACAGATTGAATAAATATGGTGAAAGGATATAACCCTTACACACACCTTTCCTGACTTTAAACCATGCAGTATTCCCTTGTTCTGTTCGAACAACTGCCTCTTGAACCATGCATAGGTTCCTCATGAGCACAATTAAGTGTCTGGAATTCCCATTCTTTGCAATGTTATCCATAATTTGTTATGATTCACACAGTTGAATGCCTTTGCATAGTCTGTAAAACACAGGTAAACATCTTTCTGGTATTCTCTGCTTTCAGCCAGGAGTCATCTGACATCAACAGTGATAGCCCTGGTTCCACGTCCTCTTCTGAATCTGGCTTGAATTTCTGGCAGTTCCCTGTTGATATACTGCTGCAGCTGCTTTTGAATGATCTTCAGCAAAATTTTGCTTGTGTGTGATATTAATGATATTGTTTGATAATTTCTGCATTTGATTGGGTCACCTTTCTTGGGAATAGGCATAAATATGGATCTCTTCCAGTCAGCTGGCCAGGTAGCTATCTTCCAAATTTCTTGGCATAGGTGAATGAGCACTTCCAGTGTTGCATCCTTATGTTGAAACATCTCAGTTGGTATTCTGTCAATTCCTGGAGCCTTGTTTTTCACCAATGCCTTCAGTGCAGCTTGGACTTCTTCCTTCAGTACCATTGGTTCCTGATTATATGCTACCTCCTGAAATGACTGAACATTGACCAATGCTTTTTGGTACAGTGACTCTGTGTATTCCTTCCATCTTCTTTTGATGCTTCCTGCGTCGTTTAGTATTTTCCCTTTAGAAGCCTTTAATATTGCAACGCGAGGCTTGAATTTTTTCTTCAGTTCTTTCAGCTTGAGAAATGCTGAGCATGTTCTTCCTTTCTGGTTTTCTATCTCCAGGTCTTTGCACATGTCATTATAATACTTAACTTTGTCTTCTCAAGCTGCCCTTTGAAATCTTCTGTTCAAGTCTTTTATTTCATCATTTCTTCCTTTTGCTTTAGCTACTCGACATTCACGGGCAAATTTCAGACTCTCTTCTGACATCCATTTTGGTCTTTTCTTTCTTTCCTACCTTTTTAATGATCTCTTGCTTTCTTCATGTATAATGTCCTTGATGTCGTTCCACAACTCATCAGTGTTCAACATGTCAAATCTATTCTTGAGATGGTCTCTAAATTCTGGTGGGATATAGTCAAGGTCGTACTTTGGCTGTCATAGACTTGTTCTAATTTTCTTCAGTTTCAACTTGAATTTGCATATGAGCAATTGATGGTCTGCTCCACAGTCGGCCCCTGGCCTTGTTCTGACTAATGATACTGAGCTTTTCCATTGTCTCTTTCCACAGACGTAGTCGATTTGATTCCTGTGTGTTCCATTTGGTGAGGTCCACATGTATAGTTGCCGTTCATATTCATGAAAAAAGGTATTTGCAATGAAGAAGTCGTTGATCTTGCAAATTCTATCATGCGATCTCCGGCATTGTTTCTATCACCAAGGCCATATTTTCCAGCCGACTATCCTTCTTCTTTTTCTCAACTTTCGCAGTGGCTCATCTTCTGGCACTGTATCTGACAACGTTCTGCTGCTATTCATAAGGTTTTTACTGGTTAATTCTTTTCAAAAATAGAATGCCAGGTCCTTCTTCTTAGTCTATCTTAGTCTGGAAACTCAGCTAAAACCTGTCCTCTGTGGGTGACCCTGCTGGTATTTGAATATCGGTGGTATAGCTTCCAGCATCACAGCAACATGGAAGCCGCCATAGTTTGGCAAACTGATAGACACATGGGGGTTAATAAAATTAGTGGTAAATAATAAGACAAAAATTCTTAATGATTCAGAGGTTAAGAAACTCTCTACTAGACAGCAGGTGAATCAAAGAGAAAATTCAAAGGAAAACTACAAATTATAAAGCAAAGAAAGGAACAATTCATACCAAACCTATGGGACACATTGAAAGCTCATTCAGAGGAAAATTTATAACTTTACATGAATTTATTTTTAAGGAAAGAAGATAAAAAGTAAAGGAACTAAATATACATCTTAAGATATTAGAAAAAGAGCAATAACATAAACCAAAAGGAGAAGGAAAATAACAAAGATATAAGCTCAAATAGAATATATATATATATATATATAAAGAATAAATCAAAACGCTGGTTCTTCCAAAAAAAAAACAATTAAGTAGATATATCCCTCAAGAGCCTGGTAAGAAAAAGAGTAAGAGAAGAAAAATATGCAAGATTAAGAAGAGTAAAGGAGATGTAATAAAGATTAAATGGATTATAAGAGAGTGCTGCAAGAAACTTGGAGCAACAAATGTGACAACCTAATTAAAAATGGATGATTTCCTAACAAAATATAAATTACTAAACTGACCCAAGAACAAGTGAAAATCTTGAACAGATCAACCACAGAAGAGATTAAAAATGTGATTAAAAATCTATCACTGAAAAAAGAATCAGAACCTGATGACTTTGCAGCCACATTTTATCTAACCTTTAACACAGATAATTCCTATGTTATTTAAACTACTCCAGGCCATAGACAAGATAAAAAGACAGCCATTTTGTGAGCCAGCAAAACTCTAATACAAAAACCTGATAAAATACATTATAAAAATAGAGATTTGTAAAGTAATCTTACTTTTGAAAGGATGCAAATTTCTAAATGAAATACCAGCAACTTCTGATTAAACCTCACAAAGCAAACAGAAATATTGACTACTGCTCTTTCCCAAAATCCTAATAAAATTATAGTAAATGGATTAAAAATGCTGAAGGACGAAAAGAACAGGAGAGGAGAAATAGTAACAAAATTTTGGAAGTTTTAAAACAGATGTACAAGTGATAATTGACTCAGCAGACCACAGAAAGCTGAAAAGCAAGCCAAAAGTTTATCCTCAGAAGTGTTCAGTACCTGGAGGAACCAAATACCTCCGAGAATTGGGGAGGGGGGTACAGGAGAGCTGTAAAACAGGAAAATGGATTTAAGATCTGCATTAGAGGCTACTAGGATCCTAGGTCATCTCCCTCACCTTATGCAGGATAAATGGCTTTCTACTGCCCCTTGCAAAAGACTTTCTAGAGAGATTGAATCAGAGGGACTCTGGACTCAGGGACACCAGATGCATTGAGGCAAGGACATCACACTGAAAATGGCGATTAAGAAGAAGACTAATTACAGAAAGGTGGGATCCTTGGACCCTGATCTTCTTACATGTCTCATCTCTCAGAACACTGGTAGCCATGCTTATTTCTCCCAGGAAGAGGAATCCTCTTTAGGGACCTGGCCAGCCCAGGGGAGAAGACCTAAAGATATTGACAGTTAGAAACCCCCAATGAAAAAGACAGTGCGACAGTAAGGCCTACTAATCAACAGGTTCCCCCCATACCTTCTGGACTCACAATTAGCTTTTTAGTGCACCACTATTAAATATGAGTAGACAATCAAGGATCACCAGACATGCGAGAAAATCTAACATTAAAGGCAGAGACGAAACAAAGATGAAAAAGAAATTAAAAAAAAAAAAAAAGGAAAATAATGCAGGGAGCAGAAGAAAACTTTAAAAATCCCCTAACATCTTTAGAGACAAAAAGAGCAGATGTTTTATTTAAGAAAACAAAAAAACCAAACTCCTTGCCATGGAGTCGATTTCGCCTCATAGCAACCCTATAGGACAGAATACAACTGCCCTATAAAGTTCCCAAGGAGCAGCTGGTGGATTCAAACTGCCGATGTTTTGGTTAGCAGTCAAATGCTTAACCACTGTGCCAACTGGGCCCCATATTCAAGAAAGGAACTATTAAAAAGAAACATTTAGGAGGCATATGGGAACTTTCTGCACAATTTTTCTGTTAAACCTAAAATGCTCTAAAAATAAAGAAAAGAACATTTAGAGAACAATTAAAAGAGGCTTGGATATTAAAAACAAGATAGCAAAAAGGAAAACTCAATAGAAATGTGGCAAGTAATGTCAAATTTAGCAAATAAAAACACAATATGCCAAGTTAAATTTGAATTTCAGAGAAACAATAAGTAATTTTTAGTACAAGTAAGCCCTGTACAATATTTAGATCATCTGAAGTTCAAATTGGTCTGAGCATGCTATATTTTATCTGGCAATCCTAGTTGGAAAATAAAGTTGATGAAATCTCCAAGAAAATATAACAACAACAAAAAAAAGAGACAGAGAGAGAGAAAATATAAAAGAAATGATGACAAAATTCAAGGATCAGTTGAGGAACTCTCATATCTGAATGATGGAGTTCCAGAAAGGGAGAACAGAGAAAACGGAGGGAATAAATTATCAAAGACACTTCCCAGAACTAATTGAGAGTCCACTAAGAGCCAAGAACCATGGATTAAAAATGTCCAACACCAAAGGACATCATTGTGAAATTGCATATCACTGGGGACCAACCAGTGAAAGATCAGGCCACATTTAGATGATTAGAAATGAGAATAGCAAAATTTTTCTATAGAAAATAATGGAGCAATGCTTCTGAATTTTCAGAGTAAATTCATTTCTAGTCTGGAATTCTATACCCAGCCAAACAGACCATCAAATATGAAGGCAGAATAAAGATTTTTTTTCCCAGACCTTCAAGATCTCAAAAAATTTAGCTTCCATGTATCCTTTCTTGGGAAGCTATTAGAGGATATGCTCCATCAAAATGTGAGAGTAAACCAAGAAAGAAAATAATGACCCCGAGAGAGAGGAAGGAAATCCCTTGGATTATGATAAAGGGAGATTTTAGGAATATAGCTATACAGCAGGCCTAAAGAACTATCTGTCCAGATTGGAGCAAGACAGAAGACTCCAGATGAGCTATCATCTTGAAAAAGATGAGTTTGATAGAATATCTGATATTTGGAAGTATCGAGATGAGATTTTCATTCTGTCAGAGAGTTTGCATGTGAATTAGTGATCAGTACATAGGAAAATTTAAGAAAGTAAAATTATTATAAGAAATAATATGGGAAATAATTATGAAATATTATTACAACTAGAAAAAACCAAAAGTTGTACACGAAGGAAATTTAATCATAGTTCATCTCATGATTTAGTTGGAAATATTATTTAGATAGTCATATAGTGTAAATTGAACATTAACCAATCAAAATTATAATATAACCACATTAAGAGGATTGCACAAGAGAAGAGTGTGTTTGTATGTGAATATGCCTCTGTGTGTGTGTGAGTGCATGAATATGTAGGATTTGTTGTTCTTGTGTGCTGTTGAATTGATTCCAACTCGTAATGACCCTATAGGACAGAGGAGAGCTGCCCCATTGGGTTTCTAAGGCTGTAAACTTTATAGAAGCAGATCACCATGTCTTTCCTCCCTCGGAGCTGTTGGTGGGTTTGAACAGCCGACCTTTCCATAGCAGCTGAGTGCTTCACCAGGGCTCCTTGCGTGGGTAAACCCACTGCTGTTGAGTCTATTCCAACTCCTAGTGATCCTATAGGAAGGAGTAGAACTGCCCCATAGGGTTTACAAGGCTATAAACCTTTTACAGAAGCAGACTGCCACATCTTTCTCTTATGGTGTGGCTGGTGGGTTCAAACCACCAACAATTTGGTTAGCAGCTGAGCACTTTAACCACTGCACCACCAGGGCTCCTTAAGCTAAATCCTCATGTTTCATAGTTGGAGGTCACTACATGATATCAAAAGTTGATAAATCATCCCATACACATCCAAACACCTTTTGGAACTGAGTTACTGGGGCTGAGATGTGGGGACCATGGTCTCGGGGAACATCTAGGTCAATTGGTATAACATAGTTCATAAAGAAAATGTTCTACATCCAACTTTGGTGAGTAGCATATGGGGTTCTTAAAGCTTGTGAGCGGCCATTTAAGATACATCTATTGGTCCCAGCACGTTCTGAGCAAAGGAGAATGAAGAAAACAAAAGATACAAGGAAAATATTAGTCCAAAGGACTAATAGACCACATAAACCACAGCCTCCACCAGCCTGAGCCCAGAACAACTAGATGGTGCCTGGCTACCACCAACAACCACTCTGACAGGGATCACAATAGAGGGTCCTGGGCAGAGCGGAAGAAAGATGTAGAACAAAATTCAAATTCACAAAAAAAAAGACCAGTCTTACCTGTCTGACAGTGACTGGAGGAATCCCTGAGACTATGGCCCCCGGACACCCTGCTAAGTCAGAAATGAAGCCACTCCCAAAGTCCACCTTTCAGCCAAAGATTAGACAGGGCTATAAAACAAACAATAACACATGTGAAGAACATGCTTCTTAGCTCAATCAAGTATATGAGACCAAATAGGCAACACCTGCCCAAAAGCAAAGATGAGAAGGCAGAAAGAGACAGGAAAACTGGATGAATGGACACTGAGAACCCAGGGCGGAAAGGGAAAGGGAAAGGGGGAGAGTGCTGACACTTAGTTTTGGGGATTGCAGCTGATGTCACGAAACAGTTTGTGTATACAATTTTTAAATGGAAACTTAATGTGCCCTATAAACTTTTTCACCTAAAATACAATAAAATTTTTTTAAAAATTAATAAATCAAGAAGTAGCTATATGAGCATTATTATGGATAAAATTGTTTTCCCAGAAAAGATATGTTGAAGTCATAACCTCTGTACCTATGAATGTGACCCTGTTTAGAAATAGGGTTTTATTATGTTAATGAGGTCATACCAAGTAGGGTGAGTCCTAATCCTAATCCCTTCTGAGTGGTGTTTTATAAAAAGAGCAGAACAGACATAGAGACACATGCAGCAGGAAGACAGCATGTGAGGATCCTATATAAGACAAGGAACACCAAGAACTGCCTGAGGCTACCCTGGGTGGCACAAATGGTTAAGTGCTGGACTGCTAGCAGAAAGGTTGGCCGTTCAAACCCACCCAGAGGTGCCTCAGAAGTAAGGTCTGGCATTCTGCTTCTGAAAGTTCACAACCTTGAAAATAGTTCTATTCTGCACACATGAGATCACCATGAGTTGGAATCCGCTCTAAGACGACTAACAACGACAACCGTAAACTGAAGGAGACAAGAAAGAATCTTTCCCTAGAGCCGACAGAGAAAGAGCATAGCCTTGAGGAAGAGCATAGCACTGCCAAGGTCTGAATTCAGACTTCTAGCCTCCAGAACTGTGAGAAAATTAATTTCTGTTCTTTAAGGCCTCCCACTTGGTGGTATTTTATTATGGCAGCCCTAGGAAACTAAGATAAGCATGTCATTTAGAAAAAGGAGAGCAATTACCAGAAAAACAGATATGAAAGTAGCAAGTGGTTGTCCCCTAGAGAGTGAGGATTGAGGGGCAAATAGGGGTAAGGTGAGGACTACACTTTTGCATTGTAAATTTTATGGAACCATTTGACTTTTAAAAACTATTTACCTTAATAAAAACATAATTAAAAAATAAAAAGTGTAACACATTTTATTTTACATAGAATCTAGCAATGCAACCAAAGGGTAGCATCCTTGACCATATGGGATTTATTCTAGAAATTCAAGGGTAAGTTGATATCAGGAAATCTATTAATATAATCTATTATATCACAAACTAAATTTAAAAAATCAAATCAATATTGGAAATAATTCTTATAAAATTCAGCAGACATTCCTAATAAAAATGATAAGTAAATTAGAAACAGAAGAAAACTTATAAATCATATACAAGACCATTTATCCATCCCCCCAAAAGAGTAAATATTATCCTAAATGGCAAAAAGAGAATAGTAGGGGATTTTTCTTGAGAGATGGCAGCCCCAACATTTAGTCTATATCTTCCTGGGATTTCCAAAAATGTGAAGGACCACCTGCATTAGAAACATTTGCTTTAGGGTCTCAGGAAACTACATCTTAAACCAGATGCCCAGGTAATCCTGCCTTAGATTAACCTTTGAGAACCACGATTTAGGTCAACAGAATTCACCAGAGGGTTCAGAATGAAATCATATTTTCAAAAGCTTCCTCCTTCCCCCTTTCCTCTCAGCCCACTCATCCCTGAATCATTACAGTGGAGGACCAATAGAGCTGTTATTGTAAGGCAGGCACAACACTTCCTATGAAAAGACCAGGTCACTGCCATTCAATGCCAGAAAAGTGACTGGAAGTGGCCCTAGTTCCTGGAGCACCATGCTTTATCTGATTCACGGTAAACAGCCAGATAACATCTTCCTGGTACAGAGAAAAATAAATGCTATGTCTTGTCTGAGAACCTGAAGCTGACCTATCTTGGTGTTGAAAAATTTTTTTTTTTTCTTTTTTGATTCCATAATAACAAAACTTGAAATAACTCTCAGAGGTAGCCAGTGCCATTTTTGCAAGTGCTGGAGGAAGTAACCAGGGTAGAGGAAGTTCTCTGGGTGGATCTCAGAGCCTAGCTGGAGCCGCTTTCATTCAGAATTCAGTGACATCAGTCCAGGGAGGCAGATGAGCTTTATCTAGAGGACTCAGGGAGTAATAGCCATAGACATCTCATAGGGCATCTCAGGAAACTTAAAATAACCATAACAAACTGTCTTTCTGATAATGTGGTTCCATAGAGAACAAAGGAAATGACTGTGGTGACCTAGGGAAGTCTTCCCCGGCCCTGGAACCATACTAAGAGAAGAGAAACTCCAGGTTGGTGGTTCTTAAACTTTAGCATACATCAAAATCACTCAGAGGGTTTATTCAAACACTTGCTGCACCCCATCCCAGAGTTTCCAACTCACTAGGTGTTATGGATTGAATTATGTCCCCCAAAAATATGTGTATCAATTTGGTTAGGCCATGATTCCCAGTATTGTGTGATTGTCCACCATTTTGTCATCTGATGTGATTTTCCTATGTGTTGTAAATCCTGTCTTTATGATTTTAATGAGATGGGATTTTAATGAGTGGCAGTTATATTAATGAGGCAGGACTCAATCTACAAGATTAGATTGTGTCTTAAGCCAACCTCTTTTGAGATATAAAAGACAGAAGGGAGCAGAGAGATGAGGGGACCTCATACAACCAAGAAAGCAGCACCAGGAGCAGAGCGCATCCTTTGGACCTGGGGTTCCTGCTCAGAGAAGCTCCTAGACCAAGGGAAGATTGATGACAAAAACCTTCCTCCAGAGCTGACAGAGATAGAAAGCCTTTCCCTGGAGCTGGCACCCTGAATTTGGACTTCTAGCCTCCTGGACTGTGAGAGAATAAATTTCACGTTGTTAAGGCCATCCGCTTGTGGCATTTCTGTTAAATAGTAGCACTAGATGACTAAGACGGTAGGTCTGGAGAGGGGCTTGAGAATTCACATTTCTAACAAGTTCTCAGGTGATGCTGATGCTGCTGGTCTGGAAACCACACTTAAGAGATCTACTGCCCTATGGTAGGCAAGAGGTCCCTAGGTGGTGTAAATGGTTAACACACTCAGCTGCTAACTGAAAGACTGGACGTTTGAGTCCACCCACAGCTGCCTTGGAAGAGAGGCCTGGCAATCTACTTCTGAAAAAATCAGCCATTGAAAACCATATGGAACACACTTCTACTCTGACACACGTGGGGTCGCCATGAGTTGGAATCAACGTGATGGCAACAGGTTTTTTTTTTTTTTTTAAGTAGGCAAAGGAAATCCATTTAGCAATGATTTTTTTTGCTTGGGCAATGGCCTTACCACTCTACTGAAGGAGAAATGCTAGGGATGCTGATGGGATGTATGCTGGGGTCACATTTAGAGGTCTGGAGAGCTGTAATAAAACACTCCTCTTGAGGTTAAGGAACAGACTTGGGCCTACTCGGCCAGATAAACTTGCACCTGTTTATACCAATCAGCAACAAATATCTGATAAGTGACTACTGCAATTATAACTATCATTTATCAAGGGCTATCTTTATCTCAGAAACCCTGGTGGCATAGTGATTGAGAGCTATAGCTGCTAATCAAAATGTCGGCATTTCAAATCCACCAGGCCCTCCCTGGAAACAGCTATGAGTCGGAATTGACTCAGTGGCAGCGGGTTTGGTTTTTCTTTTTTATCTTTATGCCAGGCACTTGATATACATTCAATCTTCACAGCAACCCTCCTACTTCCTCCACACTGACCTTGTCAGGCATATTCCTATCCCAGGGCCTTGGCATGCGCTTTCGCTTTGACCTGGAATGTCCTTCCCCCAAGTAGCTCTCTCCCACTCTTCTTTCAGGCCTTTGTGCAAATACCATGTTCTCAGAGAGGCCTTTCCTGGCTACCCCACATAAAATCTCAATCCCTACTCACTCCTGCTCCAACAGCTCCTGTGCCACCTTCATTGCTTTATTTTTTCTGCTCAGTATTTATCACTAACTTTCTGCATATTTTGGTTATTTTATTTATTATCTGCTTCCCTCATTAGGCCATAAGCGCAAGGGCAGGGGTTGATGCTATTTTATTCACTGTTGTTTCCCTAGAGTCTAGAACAAAATTAACAGGCAATAATTATTGGTAAGTGAACAAATGAAACCTCTCGAGAACCAAGCCTTACTTTGCAGGGACATGTAGAATGTGGTAACATGATTATTAGAGCCCATTAGTTTAAAAGCATTCACATCTGGCATTATTTCATTGGAGCTGTTTCAATGTCAGGGAAGGAAGTAAGAAAAAAAGTAGAAATTAAAATAAGAGAAGATGGGAATTAGGGGGGTTGTAGGGAGAGCACAGACTGGGTCAAGAGGAAGCCCAGGCATGCACGACTCGCTTCAGCCCTGGGACAGTTCTCTCCTGGGTCCTCTGCTGAGGGTGGCTATGAGTGGGTGGCCATGCCCCCTTGGCTTTTACTGGGGGTAGAGAACAGCTGTTGCAATCAGAGATAGAGCCCAGGCACTAGAAAACAGAAGGATTTGTTCTCAAATGACAAAGAAAGGTGTTAAAATTAAGCAACTCCTCAGAAGCCTGGACATTGTTCCAAGACTTCTGGACATCTTATAATTAAATACATCCCTGCAAACCAACCGCATTTAATCCCTCAGGAATGCCCCTTCTTGTTTTCTCAATGAACTTGCTCACTTTGAAGTAATAGATGGTAGATATTTAAGCCAAAAGTTTCTTTTCCCTCAAGACCTGTATCTCTAGATTTTGTCTAGTCCATGTGTCTTGTTCTTCTGCACTACTGTATAACCTCTAAAAAACCAGTGGTATATTCTTTCTTTTATCACGAGATTGTAAGTGACATACAAGCAGAAAAATGCTCTGCCATAGATGTAACAGTTTCTCTAGAACTGCAAACGTCTCTTCCTCTCTCATCCTTAATAAACAGTTGATCCCTTTAACTGTCAGAGTCTTATTGTTTTTAACAAAGGTTAGTTGAAAAGTGCTTTCAAATTGCCAAACCAACTGATTCCGGAGGGAACTAGAATTTGAGCTTTCAGTCAGAAGTAACAGCGGACACAGCACTATGGCGGCACCAGCGTGGAGATGCAGGATCAAAGAGAGGAGATTGTACAGAAGCTGGCTGTGAGCCAGCAACCAGACAGACTTCTGAGGGGAAAGAAAGCAGTAACCTATACCTATGATTTAACTGTGTAAACAAGCCCAGTTTGATTGGAGACATTGTTGACAGAGTCCGTGCCACATGGAATATATCAAACATTTCCTCCCTTGGCACCTGTTTCTAACGGATTAGAGTGTTGATTATTTTGCAATGATATATAAATTCAGCTCTTTAATGAACTCCATGGATAGTACATGTGCTCTGGCCAGTGTGGCTTATCTCTTATTTGAACTTGAAAATAAAGAAAGTGCCTGAATGTTTCAGTTCCCTGGCGCCAGTGCACACACAGGCAGGTGCTCTGGACACGTTTCACAGTCTAGCACCCCAGTGAGGAAAAGGAACAGAAAATAATTTAAAAAGCAATACATAGACTTCACTCACAGTGATCAACTGACCAACAACTAGAGTCAATTCAATTTATTTGTACAAAAGTAATTGTAGAAATCTCCAAGTCCTCAAATTATAGAATAGGTAATTTGACAAACCCTACTTCTTATCTCCATCAAGAAAACTTCAAGGACCTATTGTGGACTGCAGAGAAAAGAGACCATGTTATGGGACTGCAGTCCAATGCTAGGTGGAGTCAAAGGGAGTATTAGGCTAAAGGCTTGGCCTAGTGTAGTTGAAATGTTAATAACCAACCAACCAACCAACTAATTGCCATCCAGTTGATTTTGACTCATGGTGACCCCACGTGTGTCAGAGTAGAACTCTGCTCTGTAGAGTTTTCAATGGCTGATTTTTTGGACATAGATTGTCAGACCTTTCTTCTGAGGCTCCTCTGGGTGGACTCGACTGCCGACCTTGTGGTTAGCAGTGAAGCACTTAAACTTTTGCACCACCCAGGGACTCTAGAACTGTTCCTTAAAGTTATTTAATACAGGGTTCCAAGGTCAAATATGTTTTGAATACATTGAGTTAAACAAAGTTAAACCAGTCTCTTTACTATATTCTTTAATAGGCTGATTTGTATTGGGAATCTCCAAAAGAAAAATACAGTTTCAGTGCAATGGGTTTCTCTTTATATATGGCCTCTCTGGCCTTGGGTTTGTAGTTCTGCCAAAGACAATTCGTTGGGCTGCAGCCTGCCCTGTGTTTGGTCTATTTTATGCATCCTGCAAGGATTGGACCATTTACTATGCAAATAAGGTGTGTAAAACTCTTTTGGGAATTGGTTGATTGCTATGCAAATTAAGTGACTGTGGCTTATCAAGGGGATTGGTCAGTTTTGCCATCCTATTAGGCTTTTAAGTACCAATCCCACAGAGGTTGAGGGGGACATCACTACCATCAAGAAGAAGAACGTGGAGTGGAGTGCATCTGTTGACCCGGAGTCCCTGCACTGACAAACTCCTAGACCCAAGAGACAGAGAGAGCTATAACACTGGAGACCACAGCAGCACAAGATGGCAGTGGCATGGGACCAACAGATGGCTGCAGTGGGCTTGCCGACCCACAGAACAAGAGAGCTGAGCACCTTTGGGCAGGAGGCTTGCTAGCAGAGTGGGGTGCTTCTGGGCACTTGCCAGCAGAGCTAAAGAATTGTAAGACATGCCGGGAAGAGACCAAGAGTGAGGCCTGCCTATTGGCATGGCCTACAGAAGGCTGAGAGCTGTCTTGGTTGGAAACTGTCCTGAATGATAAACTGTCCCCTGTCCCCTGAGTTGTTCCTATTACTTCCAAGTTGATACTGATCCCAAATTGTAACCTCTTGCTTTCCTAATGAGCCACATAATCGTGAGTATGGGCTGTGAGTTCTGTGTAGCCATTGCAATGAATTATCGCACCCAGCAGAGAAGTAGAAAGTGCCGTGGGGAGGACGGCTGGTGTTACAATTGGTAAAAAGTCGGAGAGGAAAGTCTGACCTCCACCTCATAGGAATCATCTTTGTGCTGATGCTGATCTGGATTTTTATCCCTCCTCCTCAAGTTAGAAGACTACAATAGTATAGAGTGTTTCTCAAATATTTGACTGTAGAAGGTCTTTTTCAAGGACCCCACATTGGAAAACGCTGCTCTGAGCTTATTTTCCACCTGCACCCATGATAGGGAATAAGGATATGGTCCAAGTGTGCATGTTTATAAGCAAATTCAGTTAGGTCAGTAGGGAAAGAGTTGGTCACAACTGGATTAGTGCATTATTGAAATGGAAACTTCCTCAAGCCCCTAAACCTGACTGTGACAAACAGTGACGGAAGAGTATGTCTCCCTCCAGCCAAGAGAACTCAAGGTAGCCCTTTGCTTGAAATGACCTCCCTACAAGCTTTAAACAGACCACCATCAGAGTCTAGTTCTTCTTAAAAAAAAAAAAAAAAAAAAGCCGTTTGCAACCTACCAGACTGATTTTATTAACCTCTAAAGGTTGAAATTTGCAGTTCAAAAAACACTAAACTCTACCTAATCTTAGAGTATTAAATGTTTATACCCCTCCCCCCGCCAAAATTTCATGCTCAATATTTCATGTGGCAAGAGAAGAGCAAAGGAGGGATGGAGAGGGCATAGGGCCATGCCTTTCCTTCAGTAAAGGTAGTACCTAATACCTTCAGGTGAGAGGCATTGCTGATTCAATGGTAGAATTCTTGCCTTCTATGTGGGAGACCAGTATGCCTCATGAGAAGCCACTACCCGTCTATCAGTGGAGGCTTGCATGTTGCTACGACGCAGAACTTCTAGACTAAGATGGACTAGGAAGAATGGCCTGACAATCTACTTCTGAAAATCAGCCAATGAAAACCCTATGGATCACAACAGTTCAATCTACAACCAATCATGGGAATGGTGCAGGACTGGGTAGCATTTCATTCTGTCGTGCATGGGATCACCATGAGTCAGGGGCTGACTAGACAGCAGCTGACAACAACAACAATATCTTCATGCAATACAAACTCTTGACTAAAAGCCTGATTTTGGAAAAGAACAGAGAGAATGGTTGTTGAAACCAGTGTTAGAACATTGCTTTTGCATTTCAAATGTGACTTCATATTCTGATCTCATTCTACAATCCATATTTATTCCTCATGCCTGTTCTAATCTAGATCACAGGTGAGATCCCAGATCACAGGAATGATAGGAACTTGGCCTGTACCAAATTGTGGGGCTCCCAGGCAATCACAGGGTAACCAGTAACCAGTTGCCATCGAATCCACCCTGACTCATGGTGACCCTTTATGTGTCAGAGTAGAACTGTGCTCCTTAGGGTTTTTAATGGCTGATGTTTTGGAAGTAGATTGCCAGGCATTTCTTCCAAGGGTGCCTCTGGATGGACTCGAACTTCCAACCTTTAGATTAGCAGCCGAGTGCATTAACTGTTTGCACCACCCAGGAACTCCAATCACAGGGTAGGTAACCTTATCAAAAGATGTTCCTCATTTAGACTCACTATTAATGTCTTACTATCAGCCCCTTGACATTGAGCCTGGGCCCAGCTTCTGAGGGAGCAATAACACCAGACCTCACACAGGACCCAAAAAGATCTCCTGATGTCTTAGGGAAAATGAAAAAGATTAATGGTTTAAAAAAAAAAAAAACAAGTTCTCTTAACTTCCTACCATATTAGAAAGTCCTGAATCTAAAGGTCCAGGCCCCCGCCTCAGGCATGTGGTTCACAAAGCTAGCAGCACATTCTCCTGCTCTCTGGGACACCAAGGGTACTTCCAAAGACTTAAAAAAAAAAAAACAGAAAACAAAAAACTAGCAACTTACCGTGATATTTTGCAAAGCACTGTGGATTTTCAAACTTTAATTTAGAGGGAACTAGAAAATATTTGTATGTTCAGTTTTTCTTTTTCACACACTTTCTATGCTTTTGACCCACTTGATTTCCTTCTGAACATTATGGCTGTGGAGCTCCCCATTATTGCTCCTTGGAGTTACATAAAATATATAATATAAAATATGAAATATAAAATACAATTTTGTTGGTTGGAAAATTAAAAGAAAAACGTAAGTGGGGTGCTAAGAACAGTAGGAGAGAAGTGGGGTGGCAGCAATGGCTGGTGGGGAGGGAGAGGGGGGAGGCACCCTAGTCCAGTCAGAATGGCAAATGTAATTTCAAGACCGAAAAAAAGTGAATTTTGCCATCCTAAATCAATTTAACTGTTATTGCTCCCCTGGTGTTTATAAACACATATAAAATGAAAGGAGACAGACTCACACAGATTGAAGAGTTTTCGGAAACCATTATACGCACAAAGTCTCTTTCTGTTTTGCCCAATTTTATGAAACCTAACTTATCAATTTTACTGTCTGCAGAAAAGAGACAGTAGAGCTTGGTGTTCAAGAGGACAGCTCCCAGCTCCATCATGGACGCACTATGAACTTGGCCAACTTCCTTCACTTCTATAAGCCGTGGTTTTCTCATCGTTAAGTGAGGATCCTTTACAATAATATTTAACCACTTAGGTTGTTGTGAGGACTTGTAATAATGGCTTGGGGGCTGCGTCTGACCTCCTCTAACTTCATAAGAGGAAAAGAGAATCAAGACTAGCAGCCCAAGCTGATTCCTATGAGGCAGAGGTCAAACATGCCTCCTCTTTCCAGCATCTTTACCAATTCTGACACCAACTGTCCCTTCCACAGCACTCTCTTACTTCTCTGCTGGGTTCGATAACTCATTGCAATGATCACACAGAACTCACAGACTATACTCATGATTATGGGGTTTATCAGGGAAGTAACAGTTACAATTACCTTATCACACAGTCCCACCCAATCACTTGGGTGGGAGTTACAAGATCATGGCTAGAAAGACCACACACATAAATGATCTATCACACCAAGGACTTAATGAAGTAATGCATGAAAAACATTTACTAAAAAATTTGTGATATGGTAGATGCTCCTTAACTTTTGTCATGAATCTCTACACAAGTAGAGCTACTGCAAGTAAACCAAGATTCCATGAAAACTGTAAAAAGAGGAGATCAGCACTGGAAAATCCACTGTAGATCTTTTCATCTATATTTCAACCAGGGGCTATTGACCCCTTGACCTCCAAGGGCCATTTTCAATGTCTGGAGACATTTTTTATTGTCACAGTGGGGGAGGAGATGCTACTAGCATGTAGTGGGTAGAGACCAGGGATGCTGCTAAACATTCTACAATGCACAGGACAGCTCCCACAACAAAGAGTTATCTGGCCCAAAATGCTAATTGTGCTGAAGCTGAGAAAACCTGACCCAGCACAGTCCTTTTAACATTTTAGGTCCAGGGATTATACTTTCCTTTATGGATAAAAGAAGCTGTAAATGAAGTGTCAAAAGAAAAAAGTTTCGATTCCTTGAGGGCCAGAGCCGACTGGGGCAGAGTTAGGAAAATGCATACTTTAGCCTAGTAGTTGAAGCTGAAGACAGAATCCTGGTATTTATCCATGTTCTGTTCCAGGCCTTCAGTGTTGTGGTGGGAGCCCAGACCAACGAGACGCTACCAAACTAAACCACACGAAGACCTCACTTTGCAGGGTTTAGTTTGGTAGGGAAAGAGAAATTTGATGCTAACTTGGGTCCTAATATTAACATACAGATGCACTGAGTCTAAGGGGAGTATCTTGACTAATAATTCCCTAGCCCTACTTAAAAAGTATAAGGGGTCCTGGAGGTGCAACGGTTAAGCACTCAACTGCTAACTGAAAGGCTGACAGTTCAAACCCACCCAGCAGCTCTGTGGGAGAAAGACCTGGTGATCAGTTCCCGTAAAGATCACAGCCAAGAAAATTCTATGGGACAGTTTTACTCTGTCACATGGGGTCACTATGAGTCAGAATCAACCCAATGGCACCTAACAACATCAACAACTTAAAAGTAAAAGGAATTCCTGGGTGGCACAAATGGTTAAGTGCTCAGCTACTAACCAAAAGGTTGATAGTTCAAGCCTACCCAGAGGCGCCTCAGGAGAAAGGCCTGGTGATCCAGTTCTGAAAGTTCACAGCTATGAAAACTCTATGGAGTGCAGTTCTACTCTGTGGCACATGGGTTCACCATGAGTCAGAAGCTACTCATCCACAACGGGACTAGAACTGGGACTTCAAAGTAAATATAAAGTAGGGTGGATCCTTCTGGGAAGTCTTGCTTTGACTCAAACAGATATACTAAATTGTGTATGATTTCCTCAGATTTACACAAGTCAGATCCAAAGACTTTCTGGGTTCCCATTGACAAAGCCTCCAAAGAGGAAACTATCTTTATGTCTTAATTGCACCCCAACTTCAATTTGGGATCAAAGCATAATAAGACAAAGCAGAGAAGAGGACTGCGACATGAGCTGGCATCCTGTCATATCAGTAGCTGTCATGTGAGATGACTGTCATCTTACAAGAGGCAGTTAAGCACCTTAGTTAAATGGATAATGGACTGTTTTCTCTGTGTTTATGATATGGAAACCTATGTGCTTCCATTAGTGCCAAGTTGGCTTCTTCCTCTTGTCTGGCAGAGACAGCACCAGAGAGCAAGTGTACTTGTAGGATGTAGGTTGGCAGGCCCAGCAGCCCTTCACTCCACAGCCCGTTCGCCATTTGTCTGAATTGCCTAAAGGCCAATCCTGGGGTTGGTGCAAGGGAAGTTAAAGGATGGTATATTTAATCAGAAAAGCAGAGTAAGAAAATCACAGCAAAATGGCACATGACTTTATTCTGTTCAACTTGGAAGGTTGTTGTACCACCTGAACTGCCATTATGGCTTATTCCTTTTTATGAAGTCCTCCTGAAATTTTTTTTCAAATTTAAGTTTCTGTTGCAGTTTAAACAAGTGTATAACTTTTCCAGTGGTAGTTTAAGGTTGAAAACACTTCAAAAGGGTACAAAAATTGAATCAGCCTGATGGTTTTGGGAGAGGGCGAAGGCAATAGAGGGGATACACTGACCTTGCAGCTTTACGAGCCAAAGGCAGGTTTGAGTTCTGAAATTATGTTTCAGAATATCCACAGGAAGTGAATAAAGATTACCCTGTCATCCCATTTAAATGCTTATGCCATTGTTAGGTGTGCCAAATAGCTTGATTATATAGTCACCTTTGTTGCAAGAATGGAATTCGAGTGATCTTCATAAAGCTGATGGAAGTGGATTCAATAAAATACTCCAAAACTAGAATGCTCACAGAGCACAGAAATCTTCAGTCATAGAAGGAAACATCTGCAAACAAAAGACTTTGTGAGAAGCGCTATATTTTATTTTTTTTTATTGTACTGCAGATGAAGGCTTACAGAACAAATAGTTTCTCAGGAAACAGTAGTACACATATTGTTTTATGACATTGGTTAACAACCCCACAACATGTCAACCCTCTAACTTCTCAACCTTTTTTTTTTTTGGTGAAATTACACATAGCCAAAGATACACCATTTCAAAAATTTCTACATGCACAGTTCAGTGACACTGACTACACTCTTCCAATTGTGCTGTTATTCTCACTTAAGACGAGGGCTCACAGAACAAAATAGTTTCTCAATTCACAGTTACTACAAATGTTGCCCTGTGACAATGGTTAACAATCTCACAACACATCAACAATATCCTTACCCAACCTTGGGTTCCCTATCACCAGCTTCCTTGTCCCCTTCTGCCTTCTGGCCCTTGTCACTGGACTACTGTACCTCGTTAGTCTCATTTGGTTTTATGGGGCTGTCCACTCCCAGGCTGAACAGTGAACCTCGGAGATGACTTCACCACTGAGCTAGAAGGGTGTCTGGGGGCCATACTCTCGGGGTTTCTCCAGTCTCCTTTAGGCCAGTAAATCTGGTCTCTTTTTTGTGAGTTAAAATTTTATTCTACATCCTTCTCCAGCTCTGTCCAGAACCCTCTGTTGTGATCCTGGTCAAAGCAGTCAGTGGTGGTAGCCGGGCACCATCTAGCTGTACTGGACTCAGTCTGGTGGAGACCTTGGTAGCTGTGGACAACTAGTCCTCCGGACTAATCTTTTCCTTGTATCCTGTTCTCTTCATTCTCCCTTGCTCCCGAAGGGATGAGACCAGTGGAGTATCTTAGATGGCCACTCACAAGAGAAGCGCTATGTTTTGAAGAGCTCCCTAACTGACTGTGATATAATATAATAACAACGATCTCTGTCTTACAGAGACTTAGCTCGAGAGAGGCTCCAGTGAATTTGTGGATCTGTGTGGTAGGGAAAAATTCTCCTTGACACCTACATGAATAAAAAAGTCAGTATGGAATAATGCATAGTTAGAGAGAGCCCTGGACCAGCAACCAGGAGACCAGGCCAGCTTTTTATTTACTGACCAACTGATCTCAGTGATCTCGGAAATTCCCCTTTGAGTTTGGTCCCATCAGGAAAATGAGGATAGATGATGGCATCTGCTCTGTGTATCCCACTGGGCTGTGAACATTTGAGAAAGCTTCATGAACCGTTGACTGAACAACCAGTGTCTTATTGCTCTTGTCAAAAGGTAATGAGAGAATCAAATTGTATCCTATTAAGGAAATATGTTTATAACCAAATTACTTCCTGAGAACTTCTTGTTTCCTGGCTTTGTCTTTCATTTCTCTCCTGATATAAAATCAGTCAGAAAACCTAGGTTTCTCTGAGTAGAAAATTACATAGCCAGTAAATATAGTTTTAAATGTTTTATTTTATGGTGCTCTCCTTTGGTCATCTAGATGAGACATTTTGGAGGGGGTCTTATCCAGAGATCTCTTTATTACAAGAGACAGAAATCTATCCAAGTTAATTCAAATAAGAAAGAATTTTCTACAAAAGTACAGGAGTCCATCTGACATGCATTCCAGTCAAACTAGAGCCAGTCCTCATGCAACTGGGCTGGGAAACCTCCAAAACCCGAAGTGTTTTCTTTTTTTTTTCCCTCCAAAAATCAAAGTGGTTCTTTTTCTGCTTTTTCTGGAGCTTCATGGTTTATTTTTCTCTGTTTTTCTTTTATACACACCATGTACCCACAAACAGACAAAACCGGCCCAGTCAATACACTCAAATCTATATGACCTTACTGATGTCCAGTACATATCATGCATGCACTACAATTTCTCTGTCTTTTAGTTTTTCTTTCTTCCTGCCTGGAATGCAGAGGCAATAATGCTGTTCTCTCCACGTAAGTTTCCTTTTTAGTACTTACAGCTCAGAGTGCTTGTCACCAAAGCAATAGACTGACAAGCATATTTGGAAGTGTATTTATACAGAATCACCTCGGGCAAGTTATATAACTTCTCTGTGCCTCAGTGTCCTCACCTATAAAATGGGGATACTATTACTCCCAATCTCATAAGCTGTTGAGAAGACTTGTTGTTATTGTTTTTAGCTGCCATCAAGTTGGTCCCTAACTCTTGGTGACGCCATGGACAACGGAAGGAAATATTGCCCAGTGCTGCATCATCCCCATGATCGGTTGCAGATCAGACCACTGTGTCCATAGGGTTTTCATTGGCTGATTTTCAGAAATAGATCACCAGGCCTTTCTTCTTAGTCTGTTTTAGCTTGTACGTTCCACTGAAACCTGCTTAGCATCATAGCACATGCAAGCCTCCACTGACAGATGAATAATGGCTGTGCATGAGGTGCAATGGCTGGGAATTGAACCTGGGTCTGCTACATGGAAGGCAAGAATTCTACCACTGAACCACTACTGCCTCCCATATTGTGAGAATTAAGCATGTAAAGTATTTACAATAGTGCTGGTACATGATGCTCATTTTTAGCCGTTATCATTATTAGTTTTACGAAACTGATCAAAAGCAGAGACAGACTAAATAATCCAAACTCTGTATCAAGTTCTAAAGCAAGATGATATAGACACTGCATTGAGTTTGTCAGGTAAGCTTCCAGGTGTGGTGCAATGGATCACTTTTGTGTGGCCTTTCTAGCCATGGTCTTGTAACTCCTACCCTGTGCAGATATGGTAACTGTGGCCCACCAAGGGGATTGGTGAGTATTGCCATCCTGCTGGGCTTAAAATGAGCAATGCCAGAGGCAGAAGAGAGAGGGTCCTACCACCACCCAGGAAGAACAGCCAGGAGCAAAGAATGAGTCTTTTGGGCCTGGGTTCCCTGCACTGAGAAGCTCCTGGAACCAGGAGACCGACAGACAGAGAGCTGTAACACAGAAGACAGTGAGAAGCAGTGGCAGAGAAACAACAGCAGGAGAGACTGACAGGAGAGAGTAGAAGGAAAGGTGGCAGGAGACAGTGCAGTGGGCTCCCCGGCCTACTGATCTAGAAAGCTAAGTGCCATTGGGCAGAGGCTGAGGGCCAGAGAGAGGTGTGCCTGCGAGCACAGCTGGAAGGGGGCTGTCCTGAGGGAGGAAATGTATCCTGAGTGTTCCTGAGCCTGAATTTTAACTGTTACTGTTATAATCATTGAGTATTGTCTGTGACTTCTGTGCGGCCATTGCAATGAATTATCGAATCCAGCAGAGACGCAAAGAGTGCTGTGGGATGGACTGTTGGTGTCAGAATTGGTACGGAGGGTGGAGACAGGAGGTATGCCTGACCTGTGCCTCATACATATCAGCCTTGGACCGTTGATCTTGATTCTCTTTCTCCCTTGTGAATTTAGACGAGGTCAGACGCCACCACCCACATGCCATTTTTACACCAGGTCTTAAAGGAAGTTTGAAATGACTTGGTGGAGAGAGATCTTTTGGTTTTCAATGGCTACGTAGTAAACCACCCCAGAACTTAGTGGCTTAAAATAATAACAATTATTTATTTGTTCACAATTCTGAAATTTGGGCAGGAGTCAGTGGAGAGAACTCATGTCTGCTCCACAAGGCATCTATTTCCTGGAACATCTAAGATGGCCTGCTATATACCTGGCACATCAGATGGGGGCTGGCCAGGCATCTCTCTTTCCATGTGCCCTCTCTATGTGCCTAGCTTCAACTTTCCTTCCTCACGATAGTGTCAGAGTGGACAGACTTCTTACAATGCAGCCAGCTTCTCCAAAACACAAACAGAGAAGCTTGCAGGGCTTCTCAGTGCCTGGGCTCAGAAATTCTAGGATATCATTTCTACCACATTCTATTGGTCAAAGCAGTCCTAGGTCCAGCCCAGATTCAAGAACAGAGGACTACACAGGACTTCAGTATCAGGAGATATAGCTCACTAGTGCCACTGATGAGAGACTATCACCAGAGGTTAACACGGAAGCTTAGCTGCAAGAGATAGTAAATGCAAAAAATAAAAACAAAGCAAATAAGACAAACCAGAAGTGAACTCAGTGAGCTTGGGAGTCAAGAAAAAGACTGGCCTGGCTGTTGTTTTGAAGGGTAGGAATAGACTCTACTGGTTTATTTGGACTCCAGATAATTGTAACATATCCCCTATTGTGTAAGATTCAAAGGTTCAAACTATGAAGTAGTAGAACCTGGAAGCCATCATCTTTGTAGAACTTGAATGAACTCTGCCTTCAACTCTATGTCAAATCCATTTGTTTAACTCATGTCAAGCTTTTAAACTGGTATGTACATAGGCAGAGTCCAACAGAAGCTCTGGGTCAAGGACTCTAATAAGAAGTTGATTCCTGTGGTTGTGACGTTCATCTCTCACTGTTAGCAGTTTTCATCTTTATTTTCCTCTCTATTGCTCTGTTTCCTGAGAAGTCAAATCCTTGATTTTCTGTGAGCTGATGATGTTCCGTTTGAGCAGATCTGGAAATTTCCCAAAGAACCAGCTTTTGGTTTGGTTGATCCTGTGTGTTGTTTGGGGGCTGCTGTCTGCATTCCTGTTGGATTAGGAGCTGGTGTAGAGAGGTCTGAGGTTGGTGTCGGAAGAGTGCTGGACACTCACTGTGGTTGCCCAACAGGGGCTTCCAATTTATGCTTCAGTGCTTCTCTGATCAGTTTCTTCCTGTCCTAGAAAGGAGAGCTCAGGTTCGTCTAAAGTTACTTCTCTTCTCTAAAGGACTGACAAAGCTCAAGAACAGCAAGGTGTTCCTATCCCAGAGAAGGCATTGGCAGTTACGTGTTTATTAACGAAGAAGACGTGGTCCAACATCACGTCACTTTGTCAGAACTGCTTTGCTACAGAAAGAAATGCTGGAGGCCCAGCTTTGGGGAGGGAGGGATGGGCTGTCCCGAGGGTACAGCTGAGAGAGAAGGTCAGTGCCTCTTTCATTCACCAAGGCTTGCTCTTCTTAGCCCTTACACCCCCCACCCCGTGGTCCCCAAACCCCTACTCCCCTAAGGAGATCACCGCTTCCCTCTTTTCCTGCCACTTAGTTCTCTGAAGATTATACTCATGTTATAACTTGAATTGTGTCCACCCAAAATATGTGTTGGAATCCAACCCCTATACCTGTGGAAGTAATCCCATTGGGAAAAGGGTTTTCTTTGTTATGTTAATGAGGCCATACCAGTGTAGGGTGTGCCTTAAACCTAATCACTTCTGAGTTATAAAAAGAGCAGATTTGACACAGAAACTAGCACAAACAGGCAGAAGACAGATGTCATGTGAGGATCGCCAAGGAACAGAGGAATGCTGGAGCTACAGAAGCTGAAAGAGACAAGGATCTTCCCCTAGAGCCAACGCCCTGAATTCAGACTCCTAGCCTCCTAAACTGTGAGAAAATAAATTTCTCTCCTTTAAAGCCACTCACTTGTGGTATTTCTGTTACAGCAGCACTAGGAAAGTAAAAGAATCCTGCTTCATCCTGACCCCCAAACTTCTCTGTGGCACCTTCAGAATGTGGTTTTTGGTTTGCTTGTTTTGTTTTGTTTTTGGTGCACATAACTTCATTTTAAAGCAGCATTGGTCTCAGGGTCCATTAATTAGGACATCCCCCTGAACTCGAATGTTAACTCATTCATGGCTAATTCCTCACTGCCAGCACAGGACCTGGCACAGGGTAGGAGCTCGGTACACAGTTCTTGAATGAACATCATCCTGCGAGAATCACAGACTGTACCAAGGGAAAACAAGACATGAGTTTCCTAGAAACAGCTGCTGTCAACAGTGAGCCTCCCTCGCTCTACCTCCTCTGCCAAAAGTGGTGAGGCTGGAAACAGCTTTTATCAGAAAACTGGCACTTAGGAAATATAAAACCAATTAGGAAGCTGTGAAATGACTCGGGGGCATTGTCAGAGAGTTAGAAGGGAGAAAACACACATATTGGACAAGAACCTTTAAGGTGTAACCTTTTGGAAGACAGTGTTGATTGTAAATAGTCAAGCTTTAAGCTTGCTCATTCAGTAGTTACTGAACTTTAGATATGTCTTTTTGTGCGTTGTAAGATTGCTGTACGGAGGGGATTTATCAAGAAGCAAGTCTAGATATTTCTTCAGGGAAACATTTTACATGATATACTTTTGCCTTGTTTGCTGTGGAGGCTTGCAAAATCCTTTGGGTTGGATGAAAAACAACATCCTTTCTCCCCACTCCCACTGTTTTTGCCAGTTCCTAGGATTGCTTAAATAGGAACTGGCTCTAAACAGATGAGGGGCTTTGTACAGGGAGCTTCAAGAGGGAACGCACCATATGGATGCCATGGTCCAGAAGTCCTGAGCCCTGTTTCTGCTTTGCTTCTCCCATGAAAAGGTCAATGGATTTTCTCCTTCCTCTATGTGTCAGAAGAGAAAGAAATTGGATGTCAGAGTTATTGCGGTAGGGAGGGAGGACAAGAAAACAATTAGCTATTAACTATCTTTTCCAAAGTCCTGTGAGGTTTACTACTGAGAAACCCTGTAGGAGGTTGTGTTACAGTATTTTCATTTGAGTGTAGGACAGGGAATTGGCTTGCTGCTTGTCATTTCTCCCTGAGTCTTGGGATGCATAACATTTCCAGTCTTTTGTCTTGAGGAATCTTTTGTGTGGCATTAGAAGACAAAAATTAGCAGACATTAAAAAGGAGAAGCTAGAGCAAATTGTCTTGTGATCCTGCTAATTCGCAAGGTCAGGAATTGCTGGGTTTCTCTGCCCTAGGTGCCTTGGTGGTTCCCTTCCAGGATTACCTCGGCAGCCAGCTGCCCTTTATTTACCTGCAGAAACCAAACGACAGGCTTTGCTTTTCAAAGGAAAGGATCACATCAGGACCTCTGGGACTAAAGCCCAGATTTTATTATGATTTCTGGAATTAAACTCCAGATTATTTTTAAAGGGATAGGATATAATACTGGTTTTTTTTTTTTTTTTATTTTAGTTTTGTTCTATATTAAAACACACACACATAGGTTTTTTTTCTAGGTGCATAAGATTATACACTAACCTAGAAGAATATACACTAAGAAAACAATTCCTGTTTTCTCTGGTTGGTGGGATTACAGATTTCTTCTTTTAGTTCTCCTGTATTTTGTAATTTTTTTTTCAATGAGACTGATATTCTTAAGTAATAATAAGAATTTTTTTCAAGGATGGGAATATTTTTGATTTATTATTTTAGTGTCTTATTTACTCCACTAGCACTTGGCAGGCTAGAAATATGACCTTTATTTAATGAGTTTGCTCATCAATGCCACAGGTTAGAATCTGATGAACTATCTATGTTTCAAATGAGAGTGAGTAGAAGAAATGCATTTGGCACAGCTTGGAGAGGTAGATTTTTGGTATGGCTATGGTCATGGGAGCTTTATATTTCACTTCCAGGTCCCAGTTAGACTGTCTTATTTCTCAAAAGGAAGATATTCCCTGATATTTTAAAAATGGATTGAATCTTAGCCAACCAATAAACTTTATTTGAAATGCAATTGCTCTTTCTTTCTTTATGAGGATGGGAAGTGGCATCAGAAAGCAACAATGTAGTGTGGTTTTGCCTTTACTTTTACGTCAAGAACTACTTCAATAATTTAGTTTTAGAATCATTTTATGAATAATAAACACTGTGACAACTCAGGTTTACATTTCCTTTTCAAACTGCCTAAATACTTTTCAAATAATAGCAAATGGAATTATTTACATAATAAAAGCCCGTTGCCGTCCTGTCGATTCCGACTCATAGTGACCCTATAGGACCGAGTAGAACAGCGCCTTAGGGTTTCCAAGGAGTGGCTTGGTGGATTTGCACCGCCAACCTGTTTTTGGTTAGCAGTTGTAGCATGCCATAGCTTTTAACCACTGTGCCACCAAGGCTCCATTTACATAACTGAAGAAATTATTTAATACTGAATGTACAAGTTTATCAAGCTTTATTTATTGAGATTTCTCTGGTGTTTTTGAAAACCATGAGATTTTTCGTGGAAAAAAATTACATCCAGAAATGTTGGGGGAGTGTGTGTATGATTTTCAAACAAAGAGTTAACTTTTATAAAAGTCAGCTCTGATAGAATCAAAATGTATACAATTTGTATTTATATATGCCAAGGCCCAGTGGTTAAGAGCTTGGCTGCTAAACCAAAAGGTCAGCAGTTCAAATCTACTAGTTGCTCCTTGGAAACCCTATAGGGCAGTTCTACTCTGTCCTATAGGGTTGTTATAAGTCAGAATCAACTCAGCGGCAAATGGTTTGGTTTGGTTTTTCAATGCCTAGTAAAAATAAAAATATTTATTGACTAAAAATAAGACAACACTGAATTAAACAGAAAAAATATCTTAGAAAATGAATTTACAAACTGCTTCTTAAAGCCTCGTTTTAACCTATATGGTATACTTTTGGTTCTACAAAAATTCATCAAGCTTACCTTGCAAAGGCATACAAAATTTATTCTTACCACAATGATTGATTCTTTTACTCAGTTTGATAGGTTGATGTTTTTCCTTCATGCATAGAAAATGTATTAATTTCCCAAACTACACTGGAAAAGTAAAAATGGTAAAACTGTGTTTTTAAAACTTCTAGTCCATAGAAATGTCTAATTAGACTTTGTAAAATAGTTTTGATTTCATTTAAATAAATAAATGGGTTTTATTTATTAATTTATTATTAATTTAATTTTAATACTTTTAAATGAAATGCTGGAATAAAAGAGCAAGACACACTAATATGTTCAATTCCAGCTTACTGTTGGCACATGGAGCTTTTAGAAAATGATGGTTTTCATCACTGTGGAGGGAAGGGAGTCTCTGATTACAAATTAAAGAGTCTCCATTCTGTATTCTTAGACTTAGTTACTTAAAAATCTCTTCATTCATGGTCTACTGGACTCCTATCTCAAGATTCAGAATAAATGCAGGAAGTTTTACATAATCTAACTGCCAACCTTTTGATTAGCAGCTGAGCTCTTAACCATTGTGCCACCAGGGCTCCAATCTAGCTTCAGTTAAAGTAAATTATTCCACTAACCAGAACAGCCAATGAGAAATAACTCTCCTAGGAAAGCATGGGAAGTTTAAAAAACAACACATGGAGTGGCAGGTAAGGTGGTCAAATGTTCTTCACAAAAATTCTGGTCGATCCCTAGGAAGATTATAAAATGTTTATACATTTCAGCTGATAATGTGTAGCTGTTGAGGATGCAGCCTCTATTTATTCATTTTTTTATTTTTAGAAATAACTGGTATCCTTCAGAACTGTATGAAATGTTACCTAAAACACAAAGTTCATGTGTAGCTGATGCTCCATACATTCTGTTTCACTTTTTTTGGTCACACATTCTTCCTAACACTAGAAAATCTCTATGCCAGCATTTGAGACAACAATTGAAATATTTTCAACAAATATAAATTCAAATGCCACCATGTGAGTTCTGTCTAAATGTGCCAATTGAGCAATTATGCTCAGTTATGTTACTATCATTCCCTCTGGAAATAACTCTAAAACGACAGTAAAAGGCTAAAAAGGGCATAAAACTGCAAAAACAGAATAGAAGAAAAAAGATGAAACAGTATTAAAAAACAGGAAGCTGGAAAGTATTAGGATGAAATGATTAGGGCAGGAGTTTTCAACCTCAGTACTATTGACATTTTGAGCCTGATGATTTTTTGTTGTACGGGGTTGTCCTGTGCATTATAGAATATTTAGCAGTATCCCTGGCATCCACCCATTAGATGCTAGGACCAATCCTCTCCCCACCACCCCCACCCCCAGTTGTGACAACCAAAAATGCCTCCAGATATTGCTAAATGTCCCCTGGCAGCAAAATTGTCCCTGATTAAGAGCTACCGATTTAGGAAATCAGAACTATCTAAAAATACCTCTAGGGAAAGTACAGAAGCAGGCTTATTCCGGCCTAAGAACACCAGAAGGGTCCAGGAGGTAGAAACCCCCCAGGCAAAAAATGGAAGGATTGGCTGAAAATTTGTAGAAGGGGTAGGTTAGACCCTCTATAGCCTGGATAACACAAATGGTTAAGCGCTCGGCTATTAACTGAAAGGTTGGCGGTTCAAATCCACCCAGAGGCACCTTGGAAGAAAGATCTGGCTATCTACTTCTGAAAATCCTATAGATCACAGTTCTGCTCTGAAACACATAGGTGGCTGTGAGCTGGAATTGACTCAAAGGCAACTGGTAACTGGTAGGCCGTCTGTAATCTCTGTGCTGGAGATTAATTATTTGAAGAGGTTGATTCTGGGAGACTCCAGGTTTGAAAACACAGGCACAATGGAGGATGAAGATTCCATACTGAATGTGAGTATTATGTGAAAACCTACCAATAGCAAATGGGACTCCTAACCCCTCCCTCAACTCAGCTCTAAGAACACTGGCACCCAGGTATACATATTACCAGGCAGGAGATTGAAAACTCTTCTGATGAAAAACTGACCAAGCCACGAAAAGAAAACAATCTATTGTTATTCAATGTTAGAGAATTGAGCTAGCTCACCTTAAAATCTGCTATTCTATAATCTCCCCCACCCTCCCCATTCACAATTTGTAATCATAGGTTTTCAGTGCCTCACATGCAACAGACAGCCAAAGAAGCCCAGGCATTTGAAGCAAGCCTCCAGTATAAAAGACGGGGGGCGGGTGGGGGGGGGGGACAGAAGGAAAGAAGGAACTTAGAGAAAACAGAAATATTGTGGGGAACAGATGAAAACTTCAAGAAAATTATAAATGAAACTTCCCTTCCTAGCTCTTGGTTTCTAAATACCATTCTCTGTTGGACTGGGAACGGGGAAACAACCTCTTGTGCTAGAAAATAAACAGATCCCCCAAGAATGATGAGGCCATGAAAAAACACAGGAGCCAGCTTGAAGGGGTGTACTCTGGTCAAACGGGGGACACTTTCAGCATAAAAGTAAATAATGAGAGTATTGTATTACAACCCTAGATTAAAATAGGAACCCATGAGTCCATCATGATATAAATAAAGAAAGGAGAGGGGAAGCTCTTCCTTTCAGCAGAATATCAGCTAATAGTTGGAGAAGGAATAACAGAAATGATAATCACCATTTGGCAACTGAATTAGTGGAAGCTGATACAGATGGAGGTCATCAATGGATTCTAAGGCTGGTGGGTGAAGGTTTGGTGAGGAAAACACATTTTCACAATCTCAGAATATCTCTTCATAAAATATTACTAATCAAATACAAAGCTGGAGATAGTGACTTTACAGTGGAGAAAACTGGCAGACAACAAATGACAGGTGATCAAGGTTAACATCATCACTGGTGGGACAGGCTGATAGTATGTGCCTGATGGGATATACCAAGAAGAGCACAGCAACATTTTTGTGGTATTCCTTCCAACAGCGTATGACCCGAATCTGGTCAAAAGGAAACATTGGACACACCGAGGCTGACGTTCATACTACAGAATGAAAGGTTTACTCTTAAGATTGTCAATGATTTGAGAGACAAGGAAAGACTGAAGTATTGTTCTAGACTGACATGCACTGTGTATTCCCATATGAGATTCTAGACCTTAAAGGAAAAAGGGGCATTGTTTAGACAGTTGGTGAAATTTAATGGGGTCTAGCAAAGATACTGCGTCTGCCACAGCACTGTAATCGGGGCTACTTCTTGGCTGAATTTTTTTATTGTTGTGCTTTAAGTGAGAGTTTACAACTCAAGTTAGTCTCTCATACAGAAAAATTTATACATACATTGTTATGTGACCCTTGTTGCTTTCCCTGTACTGTGACAGCACACTCCTCCTTTCCACTCCAGATTGTAATCATAAGTTTTCAGTGCCTCACTTGCAAGCAGACATGCTGGTGGTAGATCTTGGTCTGGTGAGGGTGACATCATTTTACAATCCCACCAGCAGTGGATGAGGGTTCCAATTTCTCCACCCTTCCCATGTTATTATCCATTTTTTCTGATAAGAGTCATCCACCAGAGAAAGATGTGGCAGTCTGCTTCTGTAGAGATTTACAGCCTCAGAAACCCTATGGGGTCGCTATGAGTTGGAATGGATTTGATGGCACTGGGAAAGGGGGTGAAGTGGTACCTGATTATAATTTTGATATGCATTTCCCTAATGACTAATGACATTGATCATCTTTTTGTTAGCTTATTGGTCATTTGTATATCTGCTGCAGAAGATCTCTATAAAGTGTTAAAAAGAAAAGCTGTCATTTTGAGGGCTAAGATGTGCCTGACCCAAGCCATGGTATTTTCAATTGCCTCATATGCATGTGAAAGCTGGGCAATGAATAAGGAAGACTAAAGAAAAATTGATGCCTTTTAATTGTGGTGTTGTTGAAGAATATTGAATATACCATGTGCCACCAGAAGAACGAACAAATCTGTCTAGGAAGAAATACAGCCAGAGTGCTCCTTGGAAGCGAGGATGGCGAGACCTTGTCTCACATACTTTGAATGTGTTATCAGGAGGAATCGGTCCCTGGAGAAGAACATCAGCTTGGTAAAGTAGAGGGTTAGCGAAAGAGAGGAAGACCCTCAATGAGATGGATTGACAAAGAGGCTGCAACAATGGGCTTAAATATAGCAACGATTGTGAGGATGGCGCAGGACCAGGCAGTGTTTCGTTCTGTTGTACGTAGGGTCGCCGAGTCCGAACCAACTCGATGGCACCTAACAACAACGTATCTTCTTTGTGAAATGAATGCATGCAGGTTTTATAGTAAATCATTTGACTTATTTTTTAAGTAGTTAATATTTGTACGTTGTGCAAAAATTCTATGGTCCAAAAGGGTCATCAGTGAAAGCTGAGTCTCCTTCTCACTCCTGTCCCAGAGCTACCTAGTTCTCCTCCCCACAGGCAACTGATTTCTTGTGTTTCCCTTTCCAGGGATACTCTTTACATGCACAGGCCTATACACATATTCTACACAAATGGAAGCTTACTACATATACTCTTCTGCAATCCATAGCAGAACATAATACAGGTACAAATTTTTCTTTCCCACAGCTAAATAGCAGTAAATTTAATGGATGTGCCATTATGTATTTAATCATTATAGGACACTTAAATTGTTCTAATCTTTTAATATTACAAGCAGTGTTGTAGTACAGTATTCTTTTATGTTTAAATCTTTGCTACACTTGGAATTTATTTTGAAGTAAAGTAAGGATACAAATTTTCGTGTTTTCTAGATGGCTATCAAGTTATCTTAACATGATTTATTTAATAATTCATCCTTCACCACTAATTTGAAATGCCTTCTTTATGACCTGCTAAATTTTTGTAGATATTGGAATGAATTTCTGTTCTGTTTCGTTTATGTCTGTCTATTCAAACATTTTAATTAGTATAGCCTTGTAATGTGTTTTAATATCTGATAGGGTTGTTCCCCTTATCATTCTTCTTTTTCAGAATTTTCCTGGACTTCATTGCCTATTTATTTTTTCATGTGACCTCTGGAAAATAGCTCCAGCTTATCTATTTCCCCCCAAATTTCAAGTGGCTATTGAGCACTTGAAATACGGCTACTGTAACTAATGGACCAAATTTTTAATTTCATTTATTTATTTTCTTCTAAATTGTATTTATTTTGTTGTTGTTGTTGAGACTATACACAGCAAAACATACACCCATTCAACAGTTTCTATGTCTATAACTTAGTGACATTAATTACATTCTTCAAGTTGTGCAACCATTCTCACCCTCCTTTTCTGAATTGTTCCTCCCTCATTAACATAAACTTATTGCCCCCAAGGGTAAATTTTACATATTTTTAATTAATTTTAATTAAAATTTAAATAAGTACCCATGGCTAGTGGTTGCTGTATTGAACAGTGCAGTTCTAATAGATTCTTATTTGTATACAGAAAGATTTTTGATTTCTGAACATTAGTTTTGTACCCAGCCACCTTGCTCAATTCTTCTATTATTTGTACAGGTAATCCTCAACTTACAACATATTCAAGTTACAACAAACTGCATTTACGACCGTCTGTTTTTTGGTTTTTGTTTTTATACATCTTATTGTTACTAATATGTACTATATACAGTGTTGGAGCGTGTAATTTGCTGATGGTGTCGTTCTCAGATGTTCAATCACAGATGTTCAATTTTATGACTTACTGTTCAAAACATTGCTGTACAGTAGAGGAAAGAAACGCTGGAGAAGAAAAATAACGAGGAAGAGGAAGGAGAGAAGTTGTCAAAAAATTTTACAGGGAAGGATTAGCTGCAGTTTTTTCTAAACTAAATCAGGGGCTTCAGTTGCTTGAAAACATCGACCCAAACATTAATCGCTTTGCTAAAGGCAGATCAACAGGCAGATTCAAGAAGCAGTGAGATGTTACCGAGAAATATATGAAGAAAACAAGAAAAGGAACATAGACAACTCTGACTAATTTTCTGACTAGGAACACCATCCCCATTCCCAAGGATAATCCAGATGATTGAAATATGCCTGATCAGTATGTTATATTTGATCACTTTTCTATACCATGACAAAAAAACAGAAAGAAAAGTAATACGAAAATATATACAGGTAGTCCCTGACTAACAACATGGTTTGTGCTGACAACTCTGTCGTAAGTTGGCTCTGAGAAAAGTCAAATACTTCCTTTTTTTTTTTTTTTTAATTTTCAAAACTGTATTTGTAGTTTGGAAAGTGTAAGTTTTCATAAAAATATTGGATGATAAAAATAAAAGGATCCTGGAGAAACCCTGAGAGTATGGCCCCTGGACAGCTTTTTAAGTCAGTACTGAAGTCGCTCTTGAGGCTCACCCTTCAGCCAAAGATTAGACAGGCCCATCAAACAAAACGAGACTAAATGGGCACACCAGCTCAGGGGCAAGATTGAGAAGGCAGGAGGAGACAGGAAAGCCGGTAATGCGGAACCTAAGGTCGAGAAGGGGAGAGTGGTGACATGCTGTGGGGTTGGCAACCAATGTCACAAAACAAGTACGTGTATTAATTGCTTAATGAGAAACTAATTTGCTCTGCACACTTTCATCTAAAGCACAAAAAAAAAAAAAATTTAAAAATAAAAGGACTATTTTTTAGGGAAAGAATAGAAAGTGATATTTTCAACTAATGTTCAAGTCGCCTGCCTATAATGGTGGCTGGTAGATTAATTTAGCTCACAGATTAATTTAAAAGTTAAATTAATAGCAGTCCTAATTTCTCTGCCAGTAATTATTTCATATTGACAAATCATTATGTCTTAAATATATGATCCTTTCTTAGTGAAAGCACTCTCACATAGGTATGTTTTATGTTACATACAGAGCCAAAAGGGTAAACTTAAATTTCCTTGGAAACTCCTAGTTAATTTATTTCTTCTAGAAATGTTGAGATTCTAATTAATCATTGTTTAGTTAAAAAAAAATAGTTTGTACCGAAATTCTTTGATACATAATGCTACTCCTTTCTCTTACTCTCATATTTGTGTTACGGTTATAAAGGCTCTAGTATTATAAAAAGGACCCCTGGTGGTGCAATGGTTAAGTGCTCAGCTTCTAACCAAAAGGTCAGCGGTTTGAACTCACCAGTGGCTCTGCAAGAGAAAAGACCTGGTGATTTGCTCCCATAAAATTACAACCTAGAAAACCTTATGGGGCAGTTCTACTCTGGCATACAGGGTTGCTATGAATCAGAATTGACCTCACTGCACACAACAACAGTGTTATAAAAGGGAGTCCCTGCGTGGTGCAAACAGTTAGGTGCTCGACTGTTAACTGAAAGGTTAGTGGTTTGAGTCCACGCATAGATGCCTCAGAAAAAAGACCTGGCAATCTAGTTTTTGAAAAATCATTTGTTTAAAACTTTGTGGAGCACTGCTCTCCTCCAACACACATGGGATACCATGAAAAGCAAATGACTCAACAGCAACTGGTTTTAGTGATATAAAAGCTCTAGATCAGGAACAACTTACCAAATTATTAATTTATCAAATTATATGTATGCTTACATTCTTTTATATTAATTACATATAAAGTCTATAGCAATTTATGTTTTGCTGAGGCCTCAATGTTCAGTGTATTTGGGGAATGGGCATATCCTGAAAGTTAAGGATATTGTAAAAGTCCATAAAATAGAAGCAGAAAAGGCTATGGAATGGATCGAAAATTGTAAATATATATCACATTTGGTGAATTTATCTCACATTTCTTAATAGTGACTTTTCTGAGCAATGGTGGCATTTTCTTTTTGGTGCATTGAAGGTTTTGCCCTGGACTAAAAACTAACTTGCTTTTCCTATAAATTGTTACCTAATCAGTGCAACTTAAAAGAAAAAAAAAATTATGAGAATGTTAGTTTCCCAAGCATTTCACTTTTTGGACATTGGAACACTCAACTTCCATAGACAACTAACTGGTGGGCTTACCCTAAAATGTAGTTTAAGTTGTTATGCATATGGGAACGGTGAGGACACAAATGTGAAATCATTTCCAGGCCCTTCATATTCTACCTGGAGCTCTTCCATTCAAGAAAGACGATCAGTGAATTAAGATAAGTAGGAAGAACAGTGACTAGTGCATTGGTTGGGACACGCTGCATTGTGCTGCGCTAACAATCCACCCAAAATTTCGGTGAGCTTAAAGCAATAAGGGATTAAAAATTGTTTTTTAAAAGTTTATTTTTTGCGTATGCTCACCTCTGGTTTGGCAGCGGGCTCTACTAACCTTAATCACTCAGGGACTCACTCAAATAGTGCTGCCACCATTTTGAACATTGCTGGGGAAAAGACAACTCTGGAGGGTATCAACCCTGCTGACTCTGGCTTTGAACACATGGCACTTCCCTCACGACTCGCCGGCTAGAAGTAGGCACATGATTCCACTTAACCTCAAGAGTGCCTCAAAGTGGAGAGAACCAGATATACTTGACAAATAACACTCATGATCACCACAATTGTATTGAAAATGTGTTGAAAGAGCAGTTTTGGCAAGAGCAAAGATGACCTCAGCAAAAATGGGAACAAGGTGCATAAAGCTGAATCACAGTGTTGGCTATTCCATGATTATTTTTACTCTCCTGCTACTAAAATGGTTTTCCAATTCAATTCAGTTCAATTCATTAAACATCTAATAAATGCCTCAGGAGCAAAACTGCAGGCTTCAGGGTTTCTCTTGAATACTGTACTCAGGCTACTTTGGGGTCACTTTAAGAAAAACCAAAAAGCCCCAAATCAGATCTAAGTACATGTAAGCATTTGGACTATAAAATGATGGAGAAAGGTACTGGAATAATTGATATTTAGAAAAAAGATAAAGTTAGATCCCTTTCTCACACCATTTACTAAAATAGATTACGGTTACATTTAAGATTTAACTATGAAACTATAAAAGAACTGTTAAAAAAAGACTGCTGTTTAGCCTTTCCTCAGGTGGGGATTGATAAAAGCTGGTAGATTTGATGAAAATGTAACTTGCACATCAAAAAATATATTGCAGAAAAAACATTACAGATGAAATTAAATATTTAACTGAAATATATGAGATCATAGAAGAACCACCGTATTTTTACACAAATAACGCACACCTTCTGCGTTTGTCAGCTGCACCCTCCCCCTGCAAGGTATTTTCATAAGCGCAGTATGCTAATTGTTTTTAGAGCAACACATGGAAGAGGATTAATATGGCGGAGCTTGTGAGGGTGCCTTGCAGGATGCGGTGAGGGGAGGGCACAGCCAGCAAACAAAACACAGAAGGTGCACATTATTTGTGTAAAATGTAGTATAATAAGATATAGGTCACTCTAGCTGATCCTGGAGAAGGAAAGGACTTTCCCATTTTTTCTGGAAGATTGGAAGATTTGACTACACAAAAATGACAAAAATAGTATATGAAAATATAATAAACAGTTTTTAAAACCTATGATAGACTGGGAAATATTTGTAACACGTATCACAGGCAAAGATTTGCTATCCAAAGTATACTATACAAAGTTCTGATAAAGCAGTTAAGAATAAAGAAAAAAAACATTCTAATTAAAAATAAACAAGGGACACAAAAAGTAATTCACAAGAGAAAAACAAATGACTAATATATTCAAACTAATTACTAACCAAAGGAATACAAACTAAAACCAAAAAATATTTTTTGACAATCAAACTGTAAAAGATTTACAATGCTGATAATAACCAGTGTTGGAATGGGTTCTAGGAATGGTCTATATCTCGATAGGGGTTTGTCAAAACTCAGGGAATGTACACTTGAGATTAGTGCAGTTCATTGTATGTGAATTACATGAAAAACTAAACAAATATTGGACTCAAGTTAATGATGAAGATGCTGAAGTATTTAGGGGAAAGAGCACCTTGAAATGCATAAAAAATAAGGTGGATTAATAGATGGTGGATAGAGGAATAGAGGTATCAATATATGACAAAACAAGTATAAAACAATAAAATGTTAATGATAGAATCTAGGTGGTGTGTATCCAAGTGTTCACTGCTTTATGTTTGAAAACTTTTGAAAAAAATATTGGAAACAAAGGGATCCGATATAAAAACTTCAGTTATCTATCCTTCTGACTCCCAAAACATCATCTGACTTGCCTCTTTCCCACTGCCTGTTGGGCTGTTCCACTTGGTTGTGAAATTTATCTTCAGACCCTACAAATCATACCTGCTTTCACTGTTTCTATTAATGGTAACACCATTCTCCCAGTTGTAGGCATTTCCCAGGATAAAAATCTTTTTTGATACTTTCCCTCTTCTCCCCTACCCTCTAATCCATTAAACATTAAATTCTTCTGATTTTCTCTTGATAGCATCTCACTCGATTTCCTGATGGACCACCTTAATTCTGCACCAATTACTGGCATCTTACTAGCCATTGCTATGGAAAAATAAAGTGGTACAGCTAAGAAAATATTTTGCATGTAATTTGATGCTGTATATCTTTTTACATGCTTATCTGCAGGATGATTCAGACAGATTACTGTCCGAATTTACTTGGTTATTTGTAAGTATTCAAACTCTTAATTCCAGCCTCACTTCCTTTTAGTTTGTATGTTAATGACTTGAAGCCAGTTTTGGATGATTTAGATACATACAGCCCAATCACAGAAATAGAAGGGTAAGTACTGCTATGCGTGGCCTCTATAGACAATTGGTCCTGCTAAGTGAACTATGCTAAAATATTCAATTATCATGCTGGCAGACATTGGACACCAGTTCTGTCAAATTACTTATTTACCTGCAGGTCAATTTTGCAGCTAGTTTACCTTGGAAGATCCACGAAGGAGTGAAAGTGCTTAAAATTAGATGCCGCATGGGTACTTCATTAACTTTTTTTCCTGATGGCTATACTAGTAGGTCATTGGTAACATCTACCTTAAAAATTTCCCAGGTTAATTGCAGCTAAGCTAATTGCAGCTAAGATACAGCATTTTGGGGCTTATCTGTCTATATGTTTGAATGGAATTGATAGTTATGAGGAAGAATTTGGCTCTGTCAAAGGCATTTTCCCTCTAGGAATATGGAATGGCCATTTATTTGGGAACTTTCATTCTTGTAAGAGCATGTCAGTTCTGCCCTTTGTTTGATTGGTAGAGCACAGGGGCCTTTTGAAGATCTCCAGGTGTTTGAACCCTTTGTTAGCCAATTCTTTATCAAAAGCCCATGGAAATTGCTTTAAAAATATGCAGTTCATCAATTCTTCCAGATATTTTAAACTTTGTCCTCAGAGGAAGCCAGATCATAAAGGAGCTATCTAACTAGTCTTTAGCATAGCATAATAAGCTTTTGGTAAACTGCAATTTGGCCATATGCCATTAGTTTACCATAAGGTCTCTATAAGAAAATGACTTAAATCCATAAGTGCATGCATTTATTTATAGCTACAAGTTATTGAATGCTTATTCTCTGTCAGGCATCATGCTAGGTACTTTCAGTGCATTGTGGAAATAAATGAAGATCAGCCAAATGAGGATAAGCAACAGCTATTTATTCAGAGCTTGCTGTAGCAAGAGAGTCAACGACCATCACTGGCACTTGGCAGAGATTCAAAAGCAGGCAGAGGAATGGGAAAACTTTAACAGTAGAAAAAAGGGAAGGCTTCAGGGGTGCCGATTGGAGGCTGTTGGCCGGGGGAAGCTGGAGATGGCTAACTAGAAGCGAGGCATTCTGTGTGATTGGTTAGAAGAGCATATTTGGCTATCTCTAGTTGGTCCTAAGTTGGAAGTGGAGACAAAAATGAGAAAAACTGTCAGTTGTTGATCATATCCTGCTGGTTCTGGGTGGATAGCTATAGAGGTTGTGCTTTGGCTTCCTGAACTGGTTGGTGCAGATTGTGGTTTGGCTTCCCAGGCTGTTTGCTGCAGGTTGGGGTCAGAGTTCTATTTTAATATATGGTCTGGCTGCTATTTGTATATTTGGTCTCTCAGTATCATTTAAATTTAATCTTCCCAACTGTCCCATGGAGTGTATGCTATTCCCATTTTACACATCAGGGTACTGAAGCGCAGCTAGGCTACACAACTTGTAAATGGCGGTAATAGGATTCAACCCCACGTTTGTCTGATTTTTTTACCCTAGTGGTTTTGCTCCCACACTATAGATCATCTAGGAAGGCTATTTGGAAATTTCCCATATAGCACACTGTACAGCCTTAAGCATCTACTCTACAGAACCTTGACAGGCATTTTTGTATTTTTACTAACTTCCTGACTTTATTCCCTCGTTTATTTAAATTTCACTATGATTTCAACTATTTACTTTTACACCATTGTAATATTACATTTTAAATAAAAGGCCTAAAATTCTTTTGGATTTATATCTCATTGAGCTATAAAGAAAAAATAATAATAATAATGCCACTCTGAAATTCTGTAATTACTTTTATTTAATCTTGGCTGTTTTTTTCCCGTGTTATTTGCCTTTATTAAATTTTCAGTATTATGTTCTAGTGTACACACTGCTTATGTTATGAAATAACTAAAGAAAACCTTATATTTAAACTCTCCTCTGGTGCTTCTAAACACAGAGATTAAATTTTACCCTAGGTTTGCACAGCTAACACACATTTAGCTTTGGTGTAGATAATCAAATGTTTGAGGAAAAGGAGGGAGACTAAAAGCAGTTAATGAAAGTTCATAATAAAGCTGTTTGTAAAATTCCATTAGTTTGTCCTTCTGCTTTGAACGGAACAGGATGTGACACACAGCTTGCAGAATCTCTGAGGTCCGTTTGTTGGTGCTCCATAAATATATCTCTTTTCACTGTCCTTCAGATTCTGTTCTGAAATTCTAAAGTTACTTCTTGCTTGCATTAGAACCAAAAAAAAAAAAAAAAAAAAACCCGTCGCTGACGAGTCGATTCCAACTCATAGCGACCCTATAGGACAGAGTACAACTGCCCCACAAGGTTTCCAAGGAGCAGCTGGTGGATTCCAACTGCCAACCTTTTGGTTAGCAGCTGAATGCTTAACCACGGCACCACCAGGGAAGGTGTAAGCTATTTTCTAATAAAAATCATTAGAAGCTCCTCTTCTGTACCATGCTGTCTTTTTCTAGATGGCCCACATTCCTTTGTCCTAATAGAGGACATGGTATCAAATAGCTATTCAAAAGGAACATTTTGCCTCCGTTTTCCCACTTGCTCTTTTGGCTGTGTGGCATCAAGGTGCCAAGTTTTGTGATCTCATCACATTTTTTCACTCTGGCAATGCTTTTGTTGTTGATTTCAACTTTTGCTTTTCTTTTCTTTTTTTGGTTTTGTTTTGACTTGCTAGGTCTTGTCAAGGAACTCATCTTACACTTGTAGCTACCTTTGCCGTTCGAAGCACCCTCCTCTAGCAACAGTGATGCTAACAATTTCAGGGTTTAATTAGCTGAGACATAGAAACCATTTGCCACTTAAATTCCCAGACAGCTGCTTGGCAAAATGAGATCTATTAGATTTAGGGTAAAGGTGGAGGAAAAAGAAAAACAAGTTCGGTATTATTTCACGCTAGTTGGGTATTATGTGAGAACGTTAACTGTTTTCACTTCCCTACTTCCATATTCACACCATTAGTGCAGCTCAAGCAGATACAGGAACAAGAGAGTAAGTGATCTTTAAAAAACACACACACACACATTTCAAATTATACACACATAAATAAAAGTCTTGGGCAAAGATTTATTTGCTTGCTTTTCACATCATACTAGCTCCTTTGTCGACTAAGATGGTCTCCTCTTGTTATAATTTAGGTATCTCTTATGGATCTCTTCCTTTTTCAGGGATTCAGAATCAAATTTATAAGAATATTGGTGGGCTTGGCACATCAAGCTTTTATGTAAACTTTTAACAGACTGAGTATTTGGGAGTGGGAGGATCTCAGGGAGGAGAGAAAACTATTCATAAAAAGTAAATCTAATGTTTCGGTATTGTCTTATAATATACACACACAGGAAGGTTAAATTCCTACAACACGACATTCTTGTGGTTCTGAAGGTGGTCAGCTCCTTTTAGTTATTTTTCCCTCATGTATCTCACGTGTAGAAACATTTTTCTTATTAAACAGAGTGAATTTATTAAATGATAATTCAGCTTCCTCTTTTTCTTCAACAATAATGTGTAAGAAAGCCTGATCAACATGAGATAACAGAATCAATAGTGTTCTGGCAGAAGACGAAAGAATCCAATGATGAAACCTTACAGTGGGTAAAAACATGATTTTCCTTAGACTATTGCAAATATTGAACACAGAATACAGATCCCCACTACCGTCTCTTTGGCACAAGGGGACCAAATAGGAGGCCTTGAAAAGAAAGTCAAGGGAGTAAGGAAACCATGAAAAGTAGAGAATTCAGAGTAAGCGAGGGTTGGCGGAGGACCTGCCACGGGCCTCATCTCTGTGGCATCCTCACCAGACTATCTGCGAGTTTTTCAAATTGTGTGTTACTTGTGTGCATTTAACCTCGCTCACTAAAACCACCCTTCCCACCCTCCAAGTTTCAAGTCCAGTGTGGTCTGTTAGGTTATAACAAATGCTTCTGTGGCCTCAATTAGCTCATCTGCAAACAGTCAACAGGATAATGAACTCAGTGTAATGTGGAAGTTGTTCTGGTTGCCAGGCAAGGGGTTCCAGAAAAGTAAAACTAAAAATTTAACTGTTAGCAGGAAATAAGAAAAGTCTTCAGTCATTTCAGCTCTATTTTTAAAGAAACAAAAGGAGCACCTGCACTGGGGCTCCTCCCCAGAGAGGCATCTCCCCAGTTTTGCATGACTCTGGGCTCTGACAGGTTGCACCTCCTCCTGTGCTCAGAGCTTCTCTTCCATCTGTTTTGCCCAGCATCCAGAAGCTAACATTTCTACTT
>NW_004443953.1:15622592-15625570 GCF_000243295.1 Trichechus manatus latirostris | reverse complement strand
AGTATAAAATCTCTCAGTCATTTTAATTTGCATTGTTTTTATTACTACTGTTTTAGAGAAACAGAAGCTAACTTTTCACTTTCAAAGACTGCTGAACAGTCATCCATTAGTTCTTGAAGTTGAATAACAGGAAACTGTACTTGTTTTTCAAACCATTTGGCAACTGTAAGAAGCTGCTGATCACAAAATGCACGTCCAATAAACTGTAGCCCTACTGGCAACCCTTGGTTTGACAGGGCCACAGGAATGCTTACTGCTGGCAATCCTGAGGAAAAGAAAGAAACCTATTAGTTGATTAATTCTCCATCCTAAGAGGCAAAGGCCTCTTCCACTTTCAAGAGCTAGTAGGCACAAGAAAGTATAAGGTTTAAAAAATAACCAAAATATAATATTATACTACATACATACTTTGTACCTTGTTTTGTTTACTTAACAGTATATCTTAGAAATCATTCTATATTAGTTCACAGAGACCTTCTTCATTTCTTTTCCTTCTTTCTTTAAAATAGCTACATAGTACTCCATTATGTGGTTGTATCATAATTTATTCAACCAGTTCCCTATGGTTGGGCATTTAGATTGTTTCCAGTATTTAGCTATTTCATACAATGCTTCAATGAATAACCTGTGCACATGTTTCCTGGTATTCTTAGAAGTTTCTCAGATGAAAAGGGACTGCTTTATCAAAGGATAAGTGCATATGTAATTAGATATTGCAAAATTCCCCTTCAAAGAAACTGTACCATTTTGAATTCTCACCAGCAAAATGACTTCTTTTCTTACAGCCTGGTCAACAGGGCATGTTCTTGAGCTTTTGAATTTTTGCTAATTTGTTAGGTGAGAAATAGTAGCTCAGGGTAGTTTTTAATTCCAGGCTTGGGGTAAAGAAAATACAAGATAAACTTGGGATATGCGTTATGTCACAAAACAAGAAAGTTTTCAAAGATTAATGGGGACAGGTCTAAAGGACATACAACTTCAAGGAGTTCCTACTGGCCAAATTTGGGACAAACTGAACACCAAAAGAATATTGACAGTAATTGTTTATATTCCATTAATTTTTTAAAACAGAAAACTCTTACTAGAGAAGACTGCTAGCTAATAAATGTAGAATGCTAAAATTAGAAAAGTCAGCATTTTGCAACTCCCTAGGTAATAACTGAGTCAGGCAAGGATCATCGATGGATGCTAAAACTGAATACAAGATTCTTGGGGAACAGGATATTCACATGGTCTTAACGTATCACCTCACAAATTGCTTATAAATGACAAAGGAACAAAATGTATCTTTACCAAAAAAAAGAAAAAAGAAAATCTGGCAGTTACCCCCTTAACCAAGTGATTGACATATTTTCCAAAAGTGGGACAAACTGACATTAACTGTTTCCTAATCTGAAGAGTATGCAGTATTTCTGCCAAAAATGTTTAATCCAACCCAATCACAGTCAGACAAATCCAGATTATGAGTGGGACATTCTATGGGACAAGTGACCTGGACTTTTCATAAAAAACAAAATGAAAAAAGGTGGGGAATTTCTCATCAGAAACCATTCAGATCAAGAAAAATGTGGCACAATATTTTTGAAGTGTTAAAGAAAAGAGCTATCAAATCAGAATCCTATATATAGCAAAAACATCCTTTAAAAATATAAGGGAAATTAAGACATTCTCAGACAAAGGAAAGCTAAAAGAATCTGCTGCCGGAGACCTATCTTAAAAGAATGGATAAAGGAAGTTCTCTAAAGAGAAAGAAAATTATAAAAGAAAGAAACTGGGAACACCATTGCGAGGTATGGAATTACCTTACAAAAAGCAATTTGGCCTTTGTTTTTGATTCTTTCAAGTCAGACCAATACCTCAGGCTAATGAGGGGAGCTGACTAGACCAAGAGGGACCTCCTGAGGGGCTGATACTGATTAAGCCTCATGAGGAATGATTAATCTATCATGGTCATATGGTAAGGCCATAAGAGCCCTGAGCCCTAAGGCTCACGGGAGCTTCCTGGTTGGTGATCATGTGTGGGAGAGGGTAGCACATCCCTCTTTGGGCCATGGAAGCTCTATGCTGGGACCCATCCCAGATCTCATCTAATGCATCTCATTGTTTGCATCCTTTTTGGTTGTAATAAATCTGTACCCATAAATGTGGTGTACTCCTCGTGAATTCTGTGAGTTGTTCCAGTGAATTAACAAACTCACAGGGGCAGTGAAAGCAAGCAGGGGCTAGTGTCTACCTATTGGGCAGTCTGAAAGAAAGTGTCCTTCTAACTGGTGAGCTCTTACCCAACTTCGGGTGGCTACGGTCAGGGAAATGCTGCATTGGCAGCTGGTCTGAAAGATGCTATCCATCTAACTTGTGAGTTGTGACCCAGCTCCAGGTAGCTAGGATCGGAGAGAGAGAGAGAGAGTGTTCTGTTTGGGTGTGATGACAAGGATGGAGAAGTGAGAAGGTGAGGACTGGATCCATTTCCACACTTTGGGAATTGGATTTATGATGATCATACTAGGCAGTTAGCATAGAAGGTGACATTTTACCACTGTGCTTCTTGTTTAGTGTAATCATGAAGGGAGAATGAATACAGTAAGCAAAGATATGAAAACATACAGTAGGCTTTTCTTTTCCTGTTGAGTTTTCTACATTATATTTGATGATTAAAATAAAAATTGTAACACAGCCTGATGTGATTATTGAAAAAAAAAAAAGACAGAGAGAGGGTTGGAGGATTGTTCAAGATTTTAAAAATACACTGTAAACAAATATAATATATATAACCTTGATTAGATTCTGAATCAGGGAAAAAACAATTATAAAAGACATTTTTGGTACAGTTGAGAAAATCTGAATATGGATTATATTTGGATGCTATTATTGAATTAGTATTAGTTTTCTTAGATGTGATAATGGAATTTTGGTTATGTAATAAGAAGGTCATTTTTCTTAGAGGACTCATACTGTAGAATTTAGGGGTGAAGTGTCAT
>NW_004443953.1:15621478-15622335 GCF_000243295.1 Trichechus manatus latirostris | reverse complement strand
TTAAAAATATACTAAGTGGATTGCTTCAGAATATATATGTGTGTGTATGTATAGGTACACACACACACACACACACACACAAACATTCCTAAGCATTCCAGAAGGACAAGCTATTGCTTTTAGGAAACAGTACAGCTACAGTGCAAGTTGAAAACCAGGGGCCTACCCATGAATTTGAAAAAAACCAAAACATTCTTAAGGGATCCTCACCTGCCATATTTACTGCTTGTGTAAAAATATCATCCTGGGCACTTCGGGTTCTGTTGTCTTCTTCGATGAACTCCAAGTATGGTATTGCCTCACTCAAAGTTGTGGGAGTTAACAAGACGTCAACTCCAGAGTTAAAAACATTCACAAAATCATTAGCAATGAGTCGTCTCACTTTCTGTGCTTTGATGAAATAATTCTCATAGTTTCTGTGGAAAAAAATTAGATGACATTTTAAGGGCTTTTTGTTTTTCTTTTAATCAATTCTCGTACATTAGGGTTATTAAAGAACCACTGGATTCTTGGTCTTTATGAGCAGACATCATAAAGATTCTTATAACACATAAAAATAAGTTTTGTTCAACTGTGCTGTATTCTATCAGTTTGTTATCTGAAATAAAATCAAAAACAGAATGCAGTACTAGATGCACTTCCACACATATAATCACAAAATACTAACACTTCCAGAGAACATCACTAAACCAGCAGCCTCATTTTCAGGCAAGGAAAATCAAATGCATAGCAATTAAACAACTTTCTGAAGGTTACAAAGATAGGCAGTGGTAGAGGTAGGACTAGAACTAGGTCACCAGAGGCTCATTCCAATCCTCTTTCCCTTACAATGTCTTATTTCTTTGATACTAAAATAG
>NW_004443953.1:15617975-15619185 GCF_000243295.1 Trichechus manatus latirostris | reverse complement strand
AGGTGAGTCCTATTCAGATTATAAATCAACTTATATTGTAGACAATCTAAGTAGGAGTCAAGTTAATTTAGCATTCTTTCTCAGAGCAAATAGATATGTAATGCAAGGGAAAACCAAGTTGACTCACTGCATTGCTCGAGAGACACCTTGCATAAGGTTCTAAAGCAAAAATCTAATCTGTCAACAATAGCCAAGGGAAGCTAAAATCCTCCAGGGCTTCCTGCTTAGTTTGCACCAATCACTTAGCTAGAGCATCAGTGGTTTTTTTCTTTGTTTGTTTTTGTATAACCAGGAACCAAAGGTGACATAAATAGGCCTTCCTAATTCAAATTAAATGGGATTTTCCTTCTTTAGAAAATATCTCAACTTCTAAGACCTGACAGTCATGCTACTATTTCACTCTTAAGGTTTCAAGAAAAGAGAAAAATTATCTTACTCTTTTAATAAGAAGAAGTTTCCTGAGAGAATTCTTCCTCTCACCACATCATTGAACCCTTCTCGCCTGGTTGCAGCATACATAGCTTCAGTAGACACATCAATGTTACATCTGTGACCTGAAAACAAACAAACAAAGAGATAAACATTACTTGAAAAGAAAGTAAACTTTTGGCTAACAATCAGGTCTAGATTCACGTTTGTGACCAGTACTAGAATCTTGGCAGAGTGCCCTTAATAGTGCTTCTTCTCCTTCATTTGCCTTGTGTCACACTACCTTGTCAGGAATCAAGGGAAGAGAAGAAAATAACCAAGAAAGAAAATTCATTTGTTCACTCCCTCAACCATTCATTCAAACATTTATTAAGCTTCTACCATGTGCCAGGCAGGGCCCTGGTGGCACGGTGGTTAAGCATTTGGCTGCTAACAAAAAGGCAGTTCGAATCCACCAGCCGTTCCTTGGAAACCTTACAGGGCAGTTCTACTCTGTCCTATAGGGTCGCTATGAGTCAGAATCAACTTGATGGCAACGGGTTACGTGCCAGGCATTACATTAGAAGGTTGATGTATACAAAGATAAAACACTATCCCTTCAAGAAATTTATAGTCCAGAATGGTGAATTGAACATACACATTTATGATGAATAGCGTAAGTACAAATGCTAAACCGACAAAGGTAAAATGATTCCCTGATTTATTTTTCTTGATCATTAACATTATACCAGACAATAATTTTCTTGCCACTAACAACTGAACCTTTCGAATGTTTGCGGTA
>NW_004443953.1:15615054-15616046 GCF_000243295.1 Trichechus manatus latirostris | reverse complement strand
CCCTTTACAGAAAAAGTTTGCAGACCCCTGATTTACATGACTATCTAATTTAATCTTCACAACTTTCTGAGGTCCATACTGTTAATTATCCTCATTTTACAGATGGGGAAATTGAAGTTAGAGAAATTAAGTCATGTGCTCAAGGTCTGATAGCTGAAAGTGGCAGAGCAGGGATTCAAAGTCAACCAGTTTGCCTCCCAAGTCTATGCTCTATATTTGATTTGACAGTATTTCTATAAAGTAAGGAATGGAAAGAGTTACCTTCGGAATTCCTATACATAGTTTGCTCATATCTGTCAAACTAGGAAGCATAAATGGTTTAACAGGGTCTTGTACTGTGGTAGAATCTTTGGGATCATGTCCAGCTAGTACACCTGTAAGGAGAAATACTTATCAGCAACAGACATATTATTTTATAGTGAAGTGATAATGCTTTGAAGCTATATGGAATCATATAAATACCCAACACAATTGCTGCATCATCCACACATCTGGTTAAGATTCCTGGCACATCCATTGAATTCACCAGGGGAATGAGACCATGACGGGAGACTAATCCATAGCTTGGCTTTAAACCGACAAGCCCACAGTGGGCAGCTGGATTTCTGGTTGATCCTCCTGTATCGGATCCTAAAGCCCTGGAATTTAAATGGGATTCTCTTCAGAAGAATGACATTTACTAATTATAATTGGAATCTATCTTTTTAAATGTATATTTTTAAACTGTATTTTCCCCTGGTTATACAAAAGTAACACATGCTCATCACGGAGAATTCATAAAGTGTAGAAAAATGTAAGGAGTTAACAAAATATTCCACTACCCAAAGGCTAACACTGTGCACACTGTGGTGTGTTAACATCATATCTTTTTTTAATACATTTTTCTTTCATAGTTGAGGTCATTCTGTGATCATAAGTTTCCATCTCTATTTTGTTTATCATGAGCCTTTCACTATTTTTTTAAAATCACTATAAATTTAAAACCAAAAAAA
>NW_004443953.1:15611683-15613876 GCF_000243295.1 Trichechus manatus latirostris | reverse complement strand
TTTTCAGTAGATTGCCTGGCCTTTCTTCCAAGGCACCTCTGTCTGTACTTGAACCTCAAACCTTTCAGTTAGCAGCTGAGCGTGTTAACTGTTTATACTACTCAGCGGCTCCTCTTACAGTCAGGCCCTCATAATAACCCTGCTATCAATTTCTATACATGTTCATCCAGACACTTCAATGTAACTAACATATTTATTACTCTTATCAGAAATAGGGTCATACTATACATACTGTTCTGCAACTTTTTTTTCACTTAACAGTGAATCTTGGTATCATTCCATGTCACTACATAGTGCTCTATCTCATTCTTTTTAGCAGCTGCATAGTATTCCAAGAATCTTCCTGGCTTTAAAACTATTATAAAAGAAAGAAATCAAAGGGAGGAAAAACAAAAGAACACAGTTTGGGATATATTCAATCTGAAGTTACTTTTGGTCTGTGCTTCTATTGATTGTATTTAAACTGAAGCTTTGAATTTAACAAGCATCCTAACAATAACATGACAGTTGTGCCCTATAGAAAATGTAAATTATATTTCCTTGCTTACCAAATCAATTTAAGATACAAAATGAGACTGTTGCTTTCACAATTTCTAAAAGGATACATTTTCTTATTATTAGGATTCACTGACAACTGTGTAATAAAGTAAAACCTACATTTCCATAGTTATTATGTGTCAAAGTGCCATCTTCTCAAAGCACATTCAGAAAGCCGAACACTAAGTGGGGTGATGAGGATAGGAAAAAAGTGCCTAATCCTACAGTCCTAACTTGTCAGAACTCTCATTAATATTAATGAAATGCTATAAAATTCCAGAGATAAAATGAAATGGTTTTAACTTGTTAACAAGATTTCAAGAAAACTTAAAAAAAACAACAAAAAAACCCCTAAATTGTAGAATTTAAATTTCCATAGCTTTAAAAAATATAATTTATTGGTTGCAATGCATGTGAAAGAGCTAAATTTTAATAGATAATTAAGAAGAGATAAAATACATGAAGTATTAGTAAAGAAACACATTCAATTTCGTTAATTCGAGACAAATAAATTAAATATAATAACAGTCACATTTATTCTTCTTTAGGTGGTAAGCAAATGGGACTTAAAGTATGAGCAATGGATTCTTTCAAAATACAAGTATGACAGATGAACTGATCAGCTCCTAACAAACTAGAAAAATCTTTACTCACTGATACACAATTTTAAGTATGGGTTTATAAAGTACTATTTTAAATATCCTATTGATACACGTTAGAAACATTTTTTTCTTTTTTTTTTTTGCAAAAGTCAGTTTTATTTGAAGAGGAAATCATTACTAACAGTTCAGTTCAGCAGGACTCAAAGTCAGGATATGTTAGTCCATCAATATTTCTACAATCAGGACAATAAATAGTAAATGAATTATTGAAAAAAAGAAATTCAGTGAAGTCCATTTATGCTAACTAGTTTATTCTGGAAGATCCATAAAATTATATTTTTAAGAGAACTAGATACTATAGAAGAAGGGTTCAAATATTATTTTAAAGTTAAATGTATAAAATATACACGGTATACTGTACAGTTGAGTATATTTATAAGATAATTTTGATATGTATTGAGCACAAACAGCTCAATATCAAGGTATTAACTACTCTGTGGTTGGATTTTCCATATGACTGTTTGTATTTGGTTGGTTTTTAAAAAAACAAATAGAAAAAGCATCTTACACAAAGCATGTGAACGCTGATACAGCAGCTGCACTACCGCCGGAGCTTCCTCCAGTTATTAGCCAATCTGAATCTTCATTTTCACCATGGGGCTGCTGCTTCCTCTTTTCTCTATATTGCTTTGAATAACTCCAAGGGTTTTTAACTGGTCCAAATACACCATCTGTACTTCCAGATCTGAGATAAAGAGGTAAATACCTTAGTAAAACTTTAATTTTCTAATTTGCATCTCCTGGTATATTACTTGCTTCTGATACTCATTGAGCTGTTAATACTTTACTGTAGCTTGAACTGGGAAAGGTGGGACGCCTGCTCAAATATAGCTTTTGTTAATTAGAAGGTTGAGGAGGTGGAGGATGGGATATGGTAAAGTAGAAAACTAGCGTGCTAACAAACGAAGATTTTATCCCAACTGATCATTCAATTCTGCTAACCATGATTTCCCTTGTAAATTAAAGTCTTCTTGTTGAAAAATGTCATAAACAT
>NW_004443953.1:15582651-15608790 GCF_000243295.1 Trichechus manatus latirostris | reverse complement strand
CAATTCCTGGAGCCTTGTTTTTTGCCAATGTCTTCAGTGCAGCTTGGACTTCTTCCTTCAGTACTATCAGTTCCCGATCATATGCTATCTCCTGAAATGGTTGAATGTCGATCAATTCTTTTTGATATAATGATTCTGTGTATTCCTTCCATCCTCTTTTGATGCTTCCTGAGTCATTTAATATTTTCCCCATAGAATCCTTCACTATTGCAACTTGAGGCATGAATTTTTTCTTCAGTTCTTTGAGCTTTAGAAATGTCAAGTGTGTTCTTCCCTTTTGATTTTCTATCTCCAGCTCTTTGTATATGTCATTATAATACTCTGTCATCTTGAGCTGCCCTTTGGAATCTTCTGTTCAATTCTTTTATTTCATCAATATGTCTATTAGACAATCACATATAGTCTCAGAGAAGAACTGAGAAACTGGACTTAGTTCTTGTTGTTAAATGGCATCGAGTCGGTTCTGACTCATAGCAACCCTATGAACAACAGAACTGGCATTAGAGTCCTCAAAAAAATCATCTTACTGCTTTTAGGTACTTTCATTTAATGGACTTAAAGACACCAGTGGAAGGAATATAAGAGAAGAAAATTTCAATTTTACTTACCCCATAGCAAACTCATCTAAATTTGTTTTTCCCATAAGTAGAGCTCCTTGATCCAACAACTTCTGAACTACTGTGGCATTATAAGGTGGTACATAACCTAAAAAAAATTCAGTTCTTTTTATTATAAGAGAAAAAACAGTGAACATGTAAATCATAGGCAGAGAGCAAATACAATTTCAAATAGTGACTAAGCAGTTTACTCATACTTGTATTTTTAAATTTTCCTTAATTTGAGTAGTAGGCTGCACTTTCTTCCAAGAGTTAATTTTTTCTATCACTACCTATTATGTTTTTTCAAAAGATAGTCTGTTACTGTATTTTTTCCAAATGATAGTCTGTATAGTCATCATTTTTATAATCTAAAAACACTGACTTCAACAGCTGTTGTTATTGCTGTTAGGTGCCATTGAGTCAGTTCTAACTCATAGCGACCATATGAACAACAGAACAAAACACTGCCTGGTCCTGTACCATCCTCACAATCATTGCTATGTTTGAGCCCACTGTTGCAGCCACTGTGTCAATCTATCTCGTTGAGGGTCTTCCTCTTTTTTGCTGACCCTCTGCTTTACCAAGCATGACGTCCTTCTCCAGGGACTCCAAACTACATGAGACAATGTCTTGCCATCGTCGCTTCTCAAGAGCATTCTGGCTGTACTTCTTCCAAGACAGATTTGTTCGTTCTTCTGGCAGTCCATAGTATATTCAATATTCTTCATCAACACCATAATTCAAAGGCGTCAATTCTTCTTCTGTCTTCCTTAGTCATTGCTCAGCTTTTGCATGCATATGAGGTGATTGAAAACACCATGGCTTGAGTCAGGCACACCTTAAGTCTTCAAGGCAACATCTTTGCTTTTTTAACACTTTAAAGAGGTCTTTTGCAGCAGATTTGCCCAATGCAACACACTGTTTGATTTCTTAACTGCTGCTTCCATGAGCACTGATTGTGGATCCAAGTAAAATAAAATCCTTGACAACTTCAATCTTTTCTCTGTTCACGACAATGTTGCTTATTGGTTCAGTTGTGAGGATTTTTGTTTTATGTTGAGGTGCAACCCATACTAAAAGCTGTAGTCTTAGATCTTCATCAGTAGTTAAGTGCTTCAAGTCACTTTCACTTTCAGCAAGCAAAGTTGCGTCATCTGCATAATGCAGGTTGTTAATGAGTCTTCCTCCAATCCTGATGCCCCATTCTTCTTCATATAGTCCAGTTTCTCAGATTATTTGCTCAGCGTACAGATTGAATAAGTACAGTAAAAGGATACAACCCTGATGCACACCTTTCCTGACTTTAGACCACACGGTAGCCCCTTGTTCTGTTCAAACGACTGCCTTTTGGTCTATGTACAGGTTTCTCATGAGCACAATTAAGTGTTCTGGAATTCCCATTCTTCGCAATGTTATTCATAATTTGTTATGATCCACAGAGACAAATGCCTTTGCATTGACAATAAAACACAGGTAAACATCTTTCTGGTATTTTCTGCTTTCAGCCAAGATCCATCTGACTTCAACAGTTAGTACTATAAAATATTACATGACAGTCAGTGATGTACTTAATTCATTTGGAACTAATAGTAAATTATTATTTTGTTCACTGTACTGGACTTTTTCTTCCTAGAGATGCTATATATATATATATCACAAAGCAATTTTTACATATTTTCTGGTAGAAATAGATTTTTATTCTCAATTAAAATCTCCTCTATCTATTGGAAAGCTTTAGTGCATATTCCAAAGCAATTAACAAAAGTCCACACTTCAGATTTATTTCCATGTTATCAATGAGCTGGAGTTAGAAGGTGACTTAATATATTTGTGGTGATCAGGTATTGGGCCTCCAACTTCCAAAGTCAGATTCATTCACTAAGCTGGTTTGCCTCTGAAGAATAATTCTGCATTTTGAAAGAGTAAATAGTAAAAAAGATGATATTCTATCCCAAGTATTTCCTTGGAAGATATAGCTAGTCTGAGGTTATCTTGGCATTTTAGTATTTGGTAATTTAAACTGAATAGTACCTATTTTTTTTAAATTGTTAATACTCAAATCAGTTATATCTTACCTTTCAGCATGTTTGATGCACATGTTGTCTCAATGCCAGATGTGCTGAAGTTGTCTTTTACTGCAACAGGAATTCCATCTAAATCCCCAAGTGACTGACCTAGGTTAAAAAGCCATGGGAGTGACAGGAGATAATAGCCCAAAATATAAAGACAATAATACTAGATGTTACAATAGCTACTAAATACATATAAAAATGTGCCTTAAGAAATCAAATTTTGGTTAGAAATTGTTACAGTTGGACATTACAAAGCGTCATATATCTATTAGCCTCATTTTTATTATACCTCATGGCAAGTTCTTTAAATAAGAGTATATTATATGTTGAAAGCTTCACTTGCCAAATGGAGACTGTTACATCCAGTTAAACTCCTTCTCTGGAGGTATAACAATTAAGTATAATTAAAAGTCATTTACCTTTTGCATATCTCTTCTCTGATTCTTCAGCTTGCTTTAGGGCCACCTCTTCTGTTACAGTAATGTAAGCATTAAGAAACTTCGTCTTCTTGATCAGAGAGAGACATTTCTGACAGAGCTCTGTTGGAGTAATTTGGCCTTTCTTCAGACCTGCAGAAACCTACAGTACACATAATTCAAAAACCCTTTAATGAGTCTGCAGAAGTTTCAAATATTATACTGAGGGGGGCAGAAAGAGTGGTAAGTAAACTTTGAAGTGAGGTTTGGGTTCAAAATCAAGAGAAACTATCAACTCTACACTAAGTGTAGTGAATTGAAAGGTAATGCATTGTTCAGTTTAACGGTTTACACTCACCTACTAACCTAAAGGCTGTCAGTTTGAACCCACTCAGCAGCACCACAGAAGAAAGGTCTGGCGATCTGCTTCTATAAAGATTACAGCCAAGAAAACACTGTGAAGCAGCACTACTCTGTAACACACAGGATCGCCATAAGTCAGAATCAACTCGGTACCTGGTTTGGTTTTTTGTTTTTTAGGAGGACATGACTGTCATCTCCCTAGTTGAACAACTTTTTTTCTAAATCATGCTTATACAAACAAAAGCAGTAGTTTAGGTTAGCCATACTGTTCAAAGGAAGTAGGGGCCCAGCACAGGTAAAGGATGGGTTGGGATAGATCACATATGGAGGGAAGCTTAGCTACAGCACAGGCAATCCAGAATGAAAAGAGAGAAATGAACTAGACCCTACAAGATTTTATGGCTCTAAATAAGATCTTCAGACCTACTGCAGAATTCAAGCAAGAGCCACTATCAACTAAGAGAAATGTTTATAAAATATGGGTTTAAAAGCAAACTGGAAACAAACTTTTCAGCATTCTGTCTTTGATGCACTGGTAAGGCTAGTAAAGAAAGCATTAAAATAAGCTGCATTACAAGTGACCAGAAGCTGTATATTGAAAGTAAGTGAAGTATGAGGTGAAGTGATGACTATTTAGTATTTCCTATTAAACCCCAAACCCAAATCTTTTGCCTTGAGGTCAATTCTGATTCATAGCAGCCTCACAGGACAGAGTAGAACTGTCCCATAGGGTTTCCAAAGAGCAGCTGGTGGATTTGAACTGCTGATCTTTGGTTAGCAGCCATAGCACTTAACCACGGGGCCACTGGAGCCCCAATATTTCCTATAGAAAGTAGAAATAATATGTAGTAGTCACTAATCGGGGCCCTAGTGGTACAGTGGTTAAGAGCTACAGCTGCTAATCAAAAGGCTGACAGTTTGAATTCACCAGCTGCTCCGTGGAAACCCTGCGGGGCAGTTCTCCTCTGTTTTACAGTGTCGCTGTGAGTCGGAATTGACTTGATGGCAGTGGGTTTTTGGTTAGTCACTAATCAGATAAAGACATCCTTGGGTGGTACAATTAGTTAAAGTCTGTTAACCCAACGGTTGGTGTTCAAGTTCACCCAGAGATGCCTTGGAAAAAAATGCCTGGAGATCTACTTCTGAAAAAACCAGCCATTGAAAACCCTATGGAACACAGTTCTACTTTGACACGTATCGAGTAGCCATGAGTTGGAAAAGACCTGATGGCAACTGGAAAAAAAAAAGAAATCGGATAAAAGGAATGAGTAACAAAAAGTCAAAGATGATACCCAAGCTTTGGAGATTATATGAAAAGGTAGGTGGCTAAGGTGGGAGCTCAGAGGCAAGCGGGCTGGGAGAAGGAATAATATTGAGAGTGTTTAACCAAGAGCCAGGCATTGTTGCTTCATAGCAACCACCTAAATTAGGTATTCTTCACTTACAGGTGAAGAGACTGAGGTTCAGAGAGGTTAAGTGATTTGTCCAAAGTCACAAAAATAGTAAAGGTTAGAAGTGACTTCCTAACCCATGCTCTTAACCATTTCTATCTCTACACTACTGGAAGTTTATGCTTAGTTTTCCTCCAAGTTGATTATGCATTTTTGCATGGACATGTCCTATATGCACCAAGCAACAGAGTTTGTATTTGAAGGGAAAATCTGTAAATGATCTGCTCTCTGCTGTTATGTCATCAAAGCAATGCCAATCTTAGGGTTGAGGGTTTTAAATGAGAAAAGCAGTGGGAATAGGCCATCAAGAGGACCCCTAATGCTAACGGACAAGTGGAGGAAAAGGAACTGCCATAGGGCGCCTGCCAGGAGTGAATGAGGAATGTAGAGGGGCAGCTATGTTTGGCTTAAAGGAGGTAAGGTAGTGAATAGTTTGCATGAAATGTAAACTGTTTAGAAGCAAAGGCCTGGAAAGAAAGAAAAGGCAACAGTGTATTCTAATACTGTGAATGTGGAGTGGGAAGAAAGGGGGCAGTGGAGGCTGTGGAAGAGAATAGAAACTAGCAAAAACCCAAAGTCGGAAGAGACAGAGAGCTATATAACCAGTTGCCATCAAGTAGATTCCAACTCATGGTGACCCCACGTGTTTCAGAATAGAACTGTGCTCCATAGCGTTTTCAATGGCTGTGATCTTTAAGTAGATTGCCAGGTCTTTCTTCCAATGTGCCTCTGGGTGGGTTCAAACCACCAACCTTCCTGCTGGCAGCCAAGTGCTTAAACCATTTGTGCCACCCAGGGGCCCTAGAAAGGTATATAGGCATGCCTATCCCATGGTAAAATTGTAATAATGAGGGAAATTGTGTCTGTCACTTTCTCTTCTTCCTTGATTCCCCTCAAGTCCTCTAATGCCTACTATCCTCAAGCTGTTTTCTGACTTGCCAAATGGCATAATAATAAGAGCTAGGGAGCTACAATTGTGGTTAAAAGCATAAGAAATGAGATTGTCTAAGAGCACTCCATTCAAATAGTGCAAATAGTGCTGATCTTTGTTAGGACCATTTTCAGGACACCCGTATCTGTGAGAACTAAAAAGGAAATTGGAGGAGAGAAACGAAAACATAGTGAAAGGATTCAGAAGATGCTAAATTGCTAGAAAGGAGTGAGCATAGGAGTACGGACTATGAATATACAGCTCTCATGGGAAAAACTGAAGGGTTCATATTTGAATAGAGACAAAGTCAACTTGAAAATTTTTTCTTTTCTTTCTTTCTTTTTTTTTTTTTTTAAAAAAAAGAGTTCTCTTTACTTTCTTTTCTCCAATGGAAACCAGGCTTTCCTGTGCAGCCATATCAATGTTTCCTCCTCTTCATCTCCCATTCTCATTCTCCTTCCACTTCCCTCCGTTTTTACTGAAGTCATTTGAAGACACTAAGAAGGTTCTTCTCCTTTCTTAAGGGATGGCTGCTTTCTCCTACCTTCCATGTACCACAGAGTCTGGTGGTAGTGGAGGTAGGGATGTGGGCAGGTGTCCTCCTTGTTTCTCAATGCCTTGCAAAATGTATCTACTCTCTTTTCCACCAAAAATTCTAGCTCACCTGAAGCACCTGGAATAGCTTATATCACTCTCCCTGGTGTGTTAATCTACAATCTCCCTGGCACTGCCTTTCGTTCATTAAACATTTTTGCATCTAATGCACTGTAATCTTTACTATGGCTCTCGTTATCATTCTTGTTGACTTTAAACTCCAAGTTCATGTGGACTGACACCTGACCTCCTCAATTCCTTGACCTCATTTCCTCACTTCCCATGGTCATAGACTAGACTACACTGTTACCACTAACTATATAATCATCTGAGTCTCGATGCTACTCATCAACTCTCTGACCATCAACTCCTGTCCTTCCAGCTCATTTACTCTACTCCATTCCAGTAATTATTTGACCTCATAGAGACCTCTGAGGTCATACCATTTTGTCACTAATCATCACTGTTCACTCTGCCCGGTCCTATGCCATCCTCACAATTGTTATGCTTGAGCTCATCGTTGTAGACACTGTCAATCCATCTCATTGAGGGTCTTCCTCTCTTTCACTGACTCTCTACTTTACCAAGCATGATGTCCTTCTCCAGGGATCATTTCCTTTAGCTCCTTATGCAGCTGAGATTCCATAATCTATCACTACAATTATCTATGACTACATACATAACCTATTACTACAATTACTTTCTTGCATACGGTCTCAACTGTCTTGCTCCTTTATCCTTCCACGGGTAAAACCTTAACTTTGCCTATACTGTATCTGCACCTAAACAGATAAATATGATTGGAGTAAACGAGACTATTGTGCTAACTCATTTCACATTAAATTTATGACCATTAATGCCAATACTTTTTTCAACAACTATGCACATGGACCTCACTGAATGGTTTGTACAGGAATAAAATCTACTACATCCGTGGAAAGAGACGATGGAGAAGCTCAATATTATCAGTCAAGGCAAAGCCAGGGGCTGACTAGGGAATACACTATCAATTCTCATATTCAAGTTGAAGTTGAAGTTGAAGAAAAATCAAGTTCAAGAGAACCAAAGTACAACCTTGAAAACATCCTGCCTGAATTTAGAGACCATATCAAGAATAGCTTTGACGCACTGCACACTAATGACCAAAGACCAGAAGAGTTGTGGAATGACATCAAGGACATCATAGATGAAGAAAGTAAAAGGTCATTAAAAAGACGGGAAAGAAAGAAAAGACAAAAATGGATGTTAGAAGAGACTCTGAAACTTGCTCTTGAGCACAGAGCAGCTAAAGTGAACAGAAGAAATGATGAAGTAAAAGACTTTAGCAGAAGATTTCAAAGGGCAGCTGAAGATGACAAAGCAAAGTGTTATGATCAAATGTGCAAAGACTTAGAGTTAGAAAACCAAACGAGAAGAACATGATCTGCAATTCTCAAGCTGAAAGACCTGAAGAGAAAATTCAAGTCTTGAGTCACAATATTGAAAGATTCTATGGACAAAAATTGAATGACGCAGGAAGCATCAAAAGAAGATGGAAGAATACACAGAATTATTATACCCAAAAGATTGGTCGATGTTCAACCACTTCAGGAGATAGCATATGATCAGGAACCGATGGTACTGAAGGAAGAAGTCCAAGCTGCACTGCAGGCACTGGTGAAAAACAAGGTTCCAGGAATTGACAGAATATAAATTGAAAGATGTTTCAGCAAACGGATGCAGTGCTGGAAGTGCTCACTCATCTATGCCAAGAAATTTGGAAGACAGATACGTGGCCAACCAACTGGAAGAGATCTATATTTGTGTTCATTCCAAAGAAAGGCAAACAAACAGAATGCAGAAATTACTGAACAAATATCATTAATATCACACGCTAGCAAAATTTTGCTGAAGAATTGCCAGAAGTTCAAGCCGGATTCAGAAGAGGAAGTGGAATGAGGGATACCATGGTGATGGCAGATGGATCTTAGCTGAAAGTAGAGAATCATAAAGATGTTTACCTGTGTTTTATTGACTAAGAAAAGGCATTCGACTGTATGGATCATAACAAATTATGGATAACACTGGCAAGAACGGGAATTCCAGAACACTTAGTTGTACTCATGTGGAACCTGTACTGGATCTAGAGGCAGTCATTCGAACAGAACAAGGGGATACTGCACAGTTTAAAACTGGAGAAGGTGTGTGGTAGGGTTGTATTCTTTCACCTTACTTATCCAATCTGTATGCTGAACAAATAATCCAAAAAGCTAGGCTACATGATGAAGAATGCAGCATGAGGACTGGAGGAAGACTGATTAACAACCTGAGATATGCAGATGACACAACCTTGCTTACTGAAAGTGAAGATGACTTCAGGCCTTTACTGATGAAGGTAAAAGACTACTGCCTTCAGTATGGATTACTCCTTAACACAAAGACAACAAAAATCCTCACAACTAGACCAATAAGCAATATCATGATAAACAGAGAAAATATGGACGTCGTCAAGGATTTCATTTTACTTGGATCCACAATCAATGCTCATGGAAGCAGTAGTGAAGAAAACAAACAACAAAGTACTGCATTTGGGCAAATCTGCTACAAAAGACATCTTTAAAGTGTTAAAAAGCAAAGATGTCACTTTAATGACTAAGGTGTGCCTGACTAAAGCCAGATATTTTCACTTGCTTCATATGCATGCAAAAGCTGGACAATGAAAAAGGAAGACAAAAGAAGAACTGAAGCAGTTGAACTGTGTTGGCAAAGAATACTGAATACACCATGGACTGCCACAAGAACAAACAAAACTGTCTTGGAGAAAGTATAGCCAGAATGCTTCTTAGAAGTAAGATGGCAAGACTTCGTCTTACTTACTTTGGACATGTCATCAGCAGTGACCAATTGCTGAAGAAGGACATCATGCTTCGTATAGTAGAGGGTCACAGAAAAAGAGGAAGAACTTCAGTAAGATGGATTGACACAGTGGCTGCAACAATGGGTCCAAACATAGCAACGGTTGTGAGGATGGCACAGAACCAGGCAACATTTCCTTCTGTTGTATATAAGGTCACTGTGAGTTGGAGCAGACTCGATGGCACCTAACAACAACAACATCATATGAGTACTTAGCCCTACCCAAAAAGCCTACTACTTTGGTCAACTTGCATTCCTATTCTCCCAGAAAAGGATTTCACACATTTTCCTTTCTCCTTTAATCTCTAACAATGCTTCTCTACCTCACTTTTAGTCCATGTCTTGGGAAAAATGGAGGCAATCAGAAGAGAAGTTTGTGTCTTCCCAGTATCAAATCTACCAACCTACCTTCATCTATATCTATATACTCTGCCTTCTGTCCCATAAAAAACAACAAGCTGCCTGTGTTCCTAAGACCAAACCTCCCATCTGCATAGTAGATCCCAACCCCTCTTGCTCCCATTATCTCCTCTCTCTCTCCTACATCAATTTCCTCCTTTGTTGTTGTTAGGTGCTGTTGAGTTGGTTCTGACTCATAGTGACCCTGCGTACAACAGAATGAAACACTGCCTGGTCATATGCCATCCTCACAATTGTTATGCTTGAGCTCATCGTTGTAGACACTGTCAATCCATCTCATTGAGGGTCTTCCTCTCTTTCACTGACTCTCTGCTTTACCAAGCATGATGTCCTTCTCCAAGGATCATTTCCTTTAGCATATAAATATTCTTGAATATTGCCCATCTTAAATATACTCTCACTGGACCCCACTGCCTGCCTGACTTGCCTGTTTCTCTGCTTCTTTAAAGCAAAATTTCTCAAAGAATCTGTCTATATTTAATGTTTCCACTTCCTCATCTCCTATTCTCATTCTCTTCCCTCCCCTTGAAAACTAATGTGAGTCTTTACTGAAGTCATTTGAAGACAATAAGAAGGTGATTTTACAGGTCAAATAATAAAATTTCTTTAAAGTTCTTTAGACAGTTCTCTTTCTTTCCAGAGTTCCAGTCCTCTTAGAAGGTACCCAAATCTCTCCTCATGCTCTGTGGTATCTGGCTTGTCCCATTTGCATGGCCAGCTAACACCTGTGGGAGGCAGAATTCTAAGATGGTGCCCTAGATACACTGGGATCATGCCACAGAAGAGGAAGGCAAAAGGGAGACTCTCCCTTCCTGATGTATCTGGGTAAAATTTACAAATAGGAATTTTATCTCCTATTTGACATTTTACCTCCTCTTAGTGCTCACTCCCAGAATTCCTCTGTTGCCCTATATCTCCACCTAGGTTCCCAATATTGCCTCAAAACTCCCTAATTTCCAGCCCCTCAACCCTAATTTCCTCCCCAGTAAAATTTTCCTGTCTTTAATTGATTACCTCAACTGAGTGTTAAGAAGGAGATAAATCTGATTGAACCATTATAATTTACGACAACGGGTGAATAAATCATTCAACCATCCCTGGAATCTTTACATATTTAAAAGAGAGAAATGTGTATTAAATCAATCAGCCTCTAATTGGTAGAATTTGGGGCAGCAGTGCAGTGATATGGGAAAAAAAACTAACAGAGTAGACAAAAGATATTTGGGGGGCTGTGAAAATAACGACCAAGTAATGCTTTGCACATAGCAGGCATCAATAAATATTTGTTAAAGGACTGATTAAGTTGAAGAAATCATGCCAAAACAACCTAGTGGTCTTCCCTAGGGGTAGCTCACCTGCATAGTTCTTTTTTTTTTCCCCCATGAAGCTAAAGTTGGTTTTTACAATGGCTCACTTAGCAAGGTTAGGAAGGGGTGGCACAAAGAAGGTGGTGTTTAAGGTAAGAGGGCAGGAAAAGGAGACACTGTACCATATTTTTATAGGTTGGGTTTTGTTTTAAAACAAGTGTTTTTTTTTTTCTTAGAACAAATTGGATTTTTCACTGACAGTACAGGCCAGATGCAATCTAAAATGGTAAAGCATTAACGTATTTTGGGCAAAAACTATTTATTATTTAGTCTGTGGATTTAAAGTTCTCATTACAATTTATACCTTTTTAAGACTGCCAACCTGGAAAAAAAAAGACTTCCCAGGTAGAGGTACAAAAGGAATATTGAAGGCAAGATAGTTTACTTGGAGGCCGAGTTAAACCATATACACACAGATCTAAGTAGGTCTAGTGTGGAACAAAGTTGTAGTTTTAACCAGGGTCTTAGGTGATTCTGACAGCAGTTGGCCTGCAGACAGTTCTAGAGGTTAGGAGATCTGGGCTAGTGAGGAAGGAGACCTGAATTAAAGCCACAGTAGCAGGGACAAAGTAAGAGAAGAGATTTCAGACATATTTACAAGACAGAATTAACGGTCATTATGAGTTGGAATTGACTTGACGGCAACATGTCATGCATTGAATTGTGTCCCCCAAAAATATGTGTCAACTTGGTTAGGCCACGATTCCCAGTATTGTGTGGTTGTCCTCCATTTTGTGATTGATGTAATTTTCCTATGTGTTGTAAACCCTAATCTCTGCCTGTAGTTAATGAGGCAAGATTGGGTTATAATAAGGAGGATTAGGGTGGGATGTAACACCCTTACTCAGGTCACATCCCTGATCCAATGTAAAGGGAGTTTCCCTGGGGTGTGGTCTGCATCACCTTTTAGCTTATAAGAGATAAAGGAAAGAGAAGTGAGCAGAGAGTTGGGGACCTCATACCACCAATAAAGAAGCACTGGGTGCATAGCCTATCCTTTCGACCCAGGGTCCCTGCACTGAGAAGCTCCTAGACCAGGGGAAGACTAAGCACAAGGACCTCCTGCAGAGCTGACAGAGAGAGAAAGACTTCCCCTGGAGGTGACACCCTAAATTTGGACTTACAGCCTACTAGACTATGAGAGAATACATTCTCTTTGTTAAAGTCATCCACTTATGGTTATTTGTTATAGCAGCACTGGATGACTAAGACAAACGGGTTTGATTTTTTTTGGTTTTGGTGGTGCAGTGGCTAAGCCCTCGGTTGGGTCGGTGGAACACACCAGCCGCTCTGCAGGAGAAAGATGTGGTAGTCTGCGTCTGCAAAGATTACAAAAAACCAAACCAAATCCACTGCTGTCCAGTCGATTCTGACTCACAGCGACTCTAAAGGATAGAGTAAAACTACACTGGCTCCATGGCAACTGGTAGTGATTTACTAGACATGACTGGGACAGTGGGATAATTGTTCCATTAAAGCGAGATTAAGAACTCAAAAGGATCAAGTTTTCTGGGTTTAAGATGGGAGTTGAGAGGGTAACGGTGGTTCTGTTACAACGATGGATTCCACCTTAGACAAGTTTGAGAAGCTTATGGGATATTTGGAAGGCATTCATAAATATAACCTAGAGTTTCAAATACAATATCCAGGAAGTGCAAACACGGTTTAGGGAGTCACTGGTACCTGAACGGCAGTTAAACCCTAGAAATGAATACATCAAGAAAAAAAAATTTTACTTGTTTGCATTTTGCAAAATACGAATTTGCATCAGATGAGCGTCGGAAGAGAGACTAAAGACGACCAGCAAAATCTCCGTTATCTGGCAGACCCCACTCTGAGCCACCACCCGGAGGCCGACCCCACCCTGAGCAAACGAATAATCGCGAGAAGCCGGGTGAACGGTTCCCCTCTACAGCTCCGTGGTGCAGAGATCTCCTCTGCTGAAGTCCTAACCTCAGAAAGGTTATAGAGAATACAGCCGGAGGACCGAAAGGTCCAGATCCCTCACCCAGTTCAAGGGAAGTAGGCGGCAAGCCGGACCGAAATACGTGGTCAGGCCGGGAGACAGCTCGTCCACGGAGTCCACGAATCTTTCCGCCCTCCCCGGACCCTCAGTAGGCCAATCCCACTCACTTCTCGGAGTGTCCGGCCCAGCATGGTCTTCGTGCTCGGCCTGCCACCACAGGGGCTAGGTGACAAGGAGGAAAAACGATCGACGGCCACTGCCGATATTACATGCGCGCAGCCATCTTTGATTGTCGCTGAACATTTTAGCACCAAGTACTTGGATTGGTTGAATTGCAGCCTAGCAAATGATCCTTGCACGCGATTGGTTGGCTCTGCAAAGCGGACCCGGCAGCGAAGGAGAGCCGACCCGACAAGGAGACTCCGAGCTAAGGTCGCGGCGGGAACGCGGGACGGTCCGAAACTCGGTGGCGTCCGGGTCGCGAGCAGTGTCTACTTGTCCCTCCAAGGGCTCCTAGGACTGGAAGGGGTTTGGGGGGTGGGGTGCACACCTTTTTTTTTTAAGAGAGGTTAGGTCGGGGCGTAAGGGAAAATAGAATACGAACTGGAACGTTAAATGGAGCATTTCAGATGGCGAACAACAGGATAACAATTTCTTAGTCTATTTTCTTCAGTTGCTTCGTTAGGTTAACTTCATTTTTTGAATGCTCAATTTTGAAATCGGCTAGCATGTTTGGCAGAATTTGACGGAATTCAGGAGTAAAAGTTTTATCGAATACAAGTGCATTTTAGTTGGGACACGCATGATGGAATTTCTGAAGAACTGTGTACTTAGAAGAAATGCATGCACTGCGGTTCACTTCTGGAGAAGCAAAACTGTACGAAAGACATCAGTAATTAGAAAGATTAGTACTACTTCTCCAAAGTGCACTGTCATGCCCGCTTGGGTGATAGATAAATATGGGAACAATGAAGTGCTTCGATTTACTCAGAACATGATGTTCCCTATCATACACTATCCAAATGAAGTCGTTATCAAAGTCCACGCTGCAAGTGTAAATCCTATAGATGTTAACATGAGAAGTAAGTTTTCAAAAGACGTTCTTCTCTACCTTTTTTTTTTTTTTTTAATTTAGGTTCTTCAGAGAATTTCATCAGGGATACAGTTTTAAAAGATCAATTGTTATTTGATTATACTTCTTTAACACAAAGGAATTATTTAGGTTTGTGACAGTATCTCAGCAAATATTTCCAAAATTTTTGAAATTGCCATGTTTGTGGTATACTTTAATCTTCTCAAAGTATAAGTTTGTATTGTTCCCATTCTTCTTTTTAAAATGTAAATTAGGACTTGAGAGTTGTGTCTACGGCTAACTTTCTGGCATACCCTTGTGGGAACTTTGTGATACCCTGAGTTCAGTCGCAGGTTTTGGAAGCAGGCTCATGTTTTCTCGTCAGCTCAGAATTTGTACTTTTTATAATAATTTCCTTGGCCTCTTTGCTCACATCTTCTTTTATTGACCTATGACTAAAGCAGCAGAACAGGAGGCCAGGATATGGACACAGTACTTTCCTCATTTCTGTGGTTGTCTCTGCCTTCAGCTATTTCCTACTCTGCTCCATCCTAAATGGTAATAATGTTATCTTCATTTCTGTTGGGAGATATTGACAAAATTTGGAGAGCACTATATTCCTTAAATATAGACTGTGCAATTGTATTTATTGAAGTACTGAAAAGACTGATTATTTGTGAATTATTTTAATTTCGGAAAATAATGACAAAAAATATTGCCAGTCTTAATATGGGAACCCAGCTACATCTTCTGAAGAAATCAAAAAAATGTCTTCTGGGATGATTGGTCAGTTAACCTCAGTGTTTTAAGTGCACTTCTGTATGCAGTTTAATTTAACAATGGGTCTGTGTTTTGAAGGGCTTGTGTGTAGACCTAAATTCTCCGCAACAGATTACCTCAATAATAATTCTGATGAACTATGTGAGATGAATTAAATTTCATTTTATGTACATATCCAATTACAAAATTAAAATTAATTTTGTGTAATTTATAGAAAAGTTGGAAAGTGTTGAGATTTTTACTTTTTATTTCCTTTTTTTTCCCCAGGAGTATTGTGATAGTTTAGGGCAGCAATTTTAAAATTTTTAGGTCTCAGGACCTCTTTACACCCTTAAAAATTGTTGAGCTTTTGTTTATGTGAGTTATAGCTATTGATATTTACTTTGTTAGAAATTTTAATACTTATTTATTAATTTGTTAAAAATGCAGTAAACACCTATGTGTTAACATTACAACATCAAATCAGAATAAAAATATGAAATGACTTAAAAATAATGACTGAAAGACAGCTACATATGTGAAGTGCTTAAACGTAATAATACTTGACAGAACATGGGTTCTACCTTGAAAAACCTTATAATGAAAAATAGCTGTATTTTCCAAAATAAATGTAGAGGGAAGTTTTGACATTTGCAAATCTCTTTACTGTCTAGTTTAATAAGATAACTGTATTTTCATATCTGCTTCTCCATTCAATCTATTGCAGTACGTCATTTGAAGTATATGAAGAAAAGCCAGCCCCACACAGATAGGTAGTCAGAAAAGAAAGGACTCCTTAGAGGTCTTGAAAATGTCTTGGGGACATACCAGACTTGGAGGACTGCCGGATTAGGGAAATAAAGTTGCGTTTCACGGTGGTTAAATCCTTTGATGACTCCAGCTTTGAATACCGTTATTGTTAATTTAGTGAATGTATCTAGACCTGTGCTGTCCACTGTAATAGCCAGTAGCCCGTGTGACTGTTGTGTATTTGAATTGACTGTTGTGCTGTGAATTGAGATGTGTAGTCAGTATAAAATGCACACTGGATTTCAGGGATTTAATACCAAAAAAAGAATGTAAAATGTCTCATTAAAAATTTTGTATTGATTACATGTTGAACTGATAGTATTTTGGATATGTTAAGTAAAATATTAAAATTAATTTCACTTGTTTTTACTTTTTTTAGTGGTTACTAGAAAATTTAAAATTACATGTATGGCTTGCATCATAATTCTATTGGACAGTGCTGATCTAGACAACGTGATGGAATAGCTATTACACATTGCTTTGAGGGAAAAAAGTGGGGAAAGACTTTAACTGTTACGGTAGATGTAGTTAGAAAGCTCTTTTAAGAATGAATTGAAATGATTTACTGTCATTGCCTCATGAAATCCACTTGTATTTTTGTTTCCTTTAAAGTAATAATTGCTACTAGTAGTTGGGCATGTTATTTTAAATTACATTATTTCTTTTACATTGGCCCTAGAGATAGTTTTTAAAGGATATGTCTTTAAGTGATAGCTTTATACCCAGTGATCAGTATTTTCTTCATCTCCTTGACTGTCGACTCTTGAAAGTAGATCCCATGCTCTGTCAATTACTACCTGTTTCAGTGCATCACAGATGTAGTCATTCAGTCATTATTTTTATGTCATTTTACATTTTCATTCTGACTTAATATTATAAACTTAAATTAGTATTTTATCTAGGGGTAGTTTTCGTATTTTGTCTTCATTTAGATTTGTTAGCTTTTTATTTCTTTGAATGTACAGTATGTGTGTAGGTTGTAATCTCAGTGGAATGGTTGCATTTGTATTTTTCTCGGCTGCTATTTAATAATATAATATTGTAACACATTTTGCTTTTTTATAGCATTCTTATGACATCTCAGTTTTTTTATGACTTGACTGAATAGTATTATTTGTAAATTATCCTGTTTTTTTTCTGCCGATCGATTCTTTTTGAGAATTTGTTATTGTTGTTGCAGAAGATATCTGCAATGACAGCTTGGGGAAATAAAATAATGAGTAGAAGATTGTAAACTGTAGGAGGCAGTTATTTCCCTTGACAAAGAAGCAAGAGACATGTCTACTTTATTTTGCAAGATGAAGGGCAGGCTCTTTTTTGGAGATGGCCACAACTGCTGAGTATAAATAATAAATCATAGAAATGGCTAAAGAAATGGATGGTCTTAAAAATAGGAGAGGGAAAAAAAACAGCCAACAGCATCATACCAACAAAGTTTGGTTTCTATAGATAGGATTAAAGTCTTTGAAAGTCTGATGACAGATACAAGATTTTTGAAATCATTTGTCCCAACTTTCTGAACTAGTCAAACTGGCAACTTCTATCAATGGGTTGAAGCTCTAAGGGCCCCTATTCATTTGTGTCACCAAGCAGGTTCTCAGTCACTACCAGCTGCATTGTGGATTTTAGAATCATTTAGACAGTACTAGTGAGCTAGCTGGAGCTACTCAGTTAAGACATCAGTGTATCAGGGTGACCAAGAAAACTGTTTAAGCAGCCTTGAGCTGTGAGCTCTGTATCTCATCCCTGAAACCTTTTTGTGGCTCTGAAACGGCAGCTAAAATTTGACATGGCTAAATGCCCACTTCTGTTGCTCAAATCACATAGGAATAATTGTTTAATTATGTTTCAGTAATGGAAAAGGAATGTTTCAGACAGGGTAAGTGAGACATATGACTTTTGTGAGTATTACATGTGAAGTTGTTCTTTTCTTCTAATGGAGTACACTCGTAACTAGCCAGTTGGCAAACGTGTAACGTTGGCATAATGGCCATCAGCTTAGATTTTCTGGGATGACCTCAACTTTCAAATACTTTCTCCCATGTGTCTTGATTTTTTTCTTAGAAAAACAACTTCTGTAAGCTACCCACCTGTCAGCACCTCTCCTCATGCCTTCTTACTCTCCTCCTGCTATGGGGATTAACTGTCTGGGCTACTCTCTAAATTCAACACTTCACTTGTGCGGTAGATCCCATCCCTCTCACCTACTCGGGTATTGGTCCAGCAATTCTGTCCTGCGTCATCAGTCTTTTCCTTTCTACTGCATGCTGTCATTTCTCCCCTCTTACAGATTAATCTTATAGATTTAAACACACACACACACACACACACACACACACACATACACACACTGAAAAATCCTCTCTCCATCTCATTTGCTGTCCTCCAGCTACGGCTCCAGTTCTCTGCTCCCTTTTATAGTAAAATTATTTGAAAGAGTTGAATTTTCTCCTGGTCTCCAATTCCTTTCTTCTTATTCTTTCTGAAACACACCATTCCACAGCAACTGCTCCAGTCAAGGTCACCATGGCCTCTATGTTGTTGAATCCAATCTTTTTTTTTTTTTTTAACCTAATAGCAGCTTTTGAGCTTATTTGAAAAACTATCTTCCGCATGAGCAGCATCTGACTTCTTTTAATGACCTTTACTTGGCTTTCAGGACACCTGTTACTTCTCTGGCCAGACCTTCCCAGGCTCCTTTTCTGGTTTCTCCTCATCCTTGGGGTCTAATGTTGTACGGCACCCAGCAGTGGGTGGAAGAGAAGGGAGACGTACAGAGTGGTTTAGTGATTCTGGAGCATAAATTGTGGGGCAGGGAGTGGTGCATGAGACTGGTGAGGTCCACAGGGTCCGTATCTTAGAGAGCCTCCCATACCAAAAATAATCTCCTAAATGATAGGGAGCCTTAGAAATATTTTAAGCTTGGGAGAAAATAACAGATGCTTTTGTGTTTTGGGAAAAGTCATTCTATATGATGAAGCCATGTAATAACCTACTTTGGATTACTGTAGATGGAGCAATTGATTTATTTAGACAAAATTATGATCAGAAGAATATTTTCAGTTCTATTTAACTGATAAGCAAATGTTCTTAAAATAAAAAAGATATATAATAAAGTAATTAACCTGTTTTAGCATATCAGAACACATACAGCCAAGTGGTTCTTTTCCACTTAGGAATCTATGCATAATTCCAAAGGTGTTCTCAGAACATTTTTTGAGGGGTGGGGACCATTACTTTTAGACCAGTGTCAGCATCCAATTATTTATATCCATGCCTTATTGTTTGTTAACTTCAAACAGCTTTAACATTTACCTTCTTCACCAGACTTGGTACCAACCAAACAAAATTTAAAAAGTGAGTGAATAAATTAATAAGGAACCATCTTCAAACTACAAAGTAAAACTGTATAAAAGAAAATACTTAAAGGTTCCGAAGACAGTTTCAAAATTCGAATTCCAAAAACATGTTGAGGAATGGTTAGCTTGTTAGCTGCCACTGAGTCAGCCCCCAACTCATGGTGACCCCATCCCGTGCACAACAGAATGAAACACTGCCCTGTCCTGCATCATCTCAGTGGTAGCTTTAGTTTAATAAGTGATTATAACTTTCTGACTAATTTTCTTTGAAGGGAGCAGCACTCACTGTTTTCCTGTGTAGTGGTAAATTGATTATTATCTAGAGGATCTAGAATTGTACCTGGCCTATAATCCTGTGGTAGTTTAAAAATTCTTACTTTAGGAGAAAACAGATAAATTGTGTTTTATAGGTGGTTATGGAGCTACGGCTTTAAATATGAAGCGTGATCCCTTACATATTAAAACCAAAGGAGAAGAATTTCCTCTGACTCTGGGTCGAGATGTCTCCGGTGTGATAATGGAGTGTGGTCTTGATGTGAAGTACTTCAAACCTGGAGATGAGGTGAGCTGTGAGTGCTGCTGCTCCTTTTCTAAATGTGGAAATTGCATTCTGCTTCTGAAAGTATGTTCCATAATGTTGACCTTTTTCTCTTTTTCAACCAGTGTACTGAGATTTGGCTAGAACCCTCATTTTCTCGATTCTGTTATTACAGTTTTCATAGACAATTCCAAAGTAGCTTGACTGTATTTGGGTTTTCTAAATCTGGTGCTTAAGAATTACAAGACTTTAAAATGTGTATGATTGGGATTCTTGTTTGTATAAAGAGCCTTTCATTTCTACCTAATGTATTAGGTGGTTTTGAAAATAGCTAAAGTTTAGTATAATCACATGTCACTTATCACTTGAACTTTTGTACCAAGAGATCATAACAAACTCATAATGATAGATGACACTGTTCTAATTGTTTTTCATAAAATAACTCATTTAATCCTTATGGAATAAGTACAATTAGGTCCATTTAACAGATGAGGAAGGGGAGCTATAGAGAGGTCCTGTGGCTAATAAGTGGTAGAGCCAGGACTCAAACCCCAGAGACTATGCTCTTACTGGTACTCTAATTAGTCAGTAAATGCAGCAAGGTATGCTAGCATCTGCTTTCAATATGGTTTGACTTGATAAATACAGAATAAATCTAAGTAATAAATTTATCAGATGTAGAAATAATTGTTTTGCCCAGTATATTGTTGCCTTGTGCTTTTTTCACAGGGTTAGGTATGTATTGGGGAGGACCATCGTGCTTAGCTGTGGTTAGCAGTGTCTGTTTGTAATGAAGTTGTGTGTGTGTTTCAGGTCTGGGCTGCAGTTCCTCCGTGGAAACAAGGCACTTTCTCAGAGTTTGTTGTAGTCAGTGGGAATGAGGTAACTCACCAATTCTATGCTGAAATGTAATTAGAAAGTATAAGCAAAGACTAAAAAATATATCTGACATAACTGGTTGTTTTTCAGATCGGGTTCATGTTTTATGGGGCAGTTTTGAAAGACTTAAGTTAGAGAATAGGAATTTTTAAAAGATTAACAAAGTATTTGATGTCATTTAATAACACCGCTTGCCACAGAGGTTATCTTTGCCTTGTGGAGCAGGGATTTGGAGTGAGATCTAGAAACCCTACTGTGTTTCTTACTTTTACCCAGTCTAGATAGTTGAAACCAAATATACCAAATGGAGAATAAAGATTAATCTTAAGCAGTGGCATGGAGTGTCAGGCTCTTTTGATTAACTTTAAAAACAGGAGGCTAATCAAATACAGTCGGGAGGCTTGATGACTTGAACAGAGAGAAAGTTTAACTTTGAGGAAATTGGCTAGAGAAGGGAGGGCAGAAAGGGAGAAAGGGGTGTTCTTGAGGTTAGAGAAAACCTGGAAAAATTATCTTCTAGTAAATAGGAGTAAAGGAAAGAAGGGGTCTAAAAAAAAAAAAAAATGGAATGTATCTGTAAGGGTTCAAGTTTTACTTGGATTTGTTTTAGTCAGTACTAACGGGTTTAAAGAATATGGTCTTTTTATAAAGAATGAAGTAGCTTAATAACCTGTATCTGATGATATAGGCTATAAAACATTTCAGAACCTCTGTGAGGCAGGTTGAGCTATTTGGAGACTATTCCTTCGGGATAATCTTGGAGTAGGATATGCAGTAACCACGGAACCTTGAAGAATTTTAGAGATTTGTCTGTGAAAATCGTTGGGTTTCTATGAAGGTGAATTACTTAATTTCATTCATCAGTTTGCAAGTCATTGCTTATTTTTGTCTGTTGTTTTCAAATCTAGGTCTCTCATAAGCCCAAATCACTCACTCATACTCAAGCTGCTTCTTTGCCATATGTGGCTCTCACAGCCTGGTCTGCCATAAACAAAATTGGTGGCCTGAATGAAAAGAATTGCACAGGAAAGCGGTAAGTATCAGTGGTTGCATCTAAACCTCCCTTTTTCCTCTAACATTTTTGCAGTAGATTTGTCACGAGCATTAATATTAGGATCATTTGCATGCACAGAATTGTGCTAACATTCTAGACAATTTCCAAGAACTCTGTATCAGTTTGCACTTTCTTAACCTCATTCTGTTGATTCTCAGTCCAGTCAAATGGATTTTTAAACTGAGATGTGTGAATAGGCTTCAGGAGTCTGAACCTTCTAAAATAAGGCAAAATTTCGTATGTGAATCTCTGGAAAAAGATCCATAGCTTTTGTCAGTTTACTGAAAAGGTTAAGAGTCATTCTGTAAAGTTTCTAAAGAATGGCATCAACATGCAGGTGTTTTTTTCCTACCACAGCTGTGAGTTGCTGTCACACTTGTGGATTTCTGTGAAAACCACATGTAAAGGGACTTCAAAAAATTGGTGAATATATTTGAATTCTCATAGAGTTAATGCCTGATATCCTTTAGGCCAATTCTAGTTCTTTGAGGTGTTGAGTGTATACTTATTTGTGTTAGCAACAATATAGGGAGTAGAAATGTCTTAGATGTACTTGAGTTCATATCCAAATTCTACCACTTTCTAGCTGTATAACCGAATGAGTCATTTCTATAAGTTTTATTTTAAGGATTAAGGAGATGATACATATAAAACTGGTGGTACAGGGTGTGGCACATGGGAGGCACTTAATAAATAGTGGTTTACTATTATTAGTTATGTGGTTATATTGTTGTTTGTATTTTAGAAGGTTGACATTAGGGAGTAAAATGACCTTATTTTTTGGCGGGAGGACTAGGTGGTTGTTAATTGCCGTCAGGTTGATTCCACCTCTTGGCAACTCCATGTGTTACAAAGTAGAACTATTCCATAGGGTTTTCAAGTCTGTGACCTTTTGGAAGCAGATCTCCAGGCCTGTTTTCCAAGGAGCCTCTGGGTGGCTTAGAACCACCAACCTTTCGGCTAGTAGTCGAGCTACGCTAGAACCATTAATGATAGTAGTAAAGGAGAGAGCTGTAGATCAAATTTAATAAAATAACTTGTTTTTTTTTGCTTACTAAGGATTGTGCAGGTAAGAAGATCTAAAGTCTGAGTAATTCTGTACTCCTGTTCTTGGGAGACATTGCACTTTACATTTAACGTGTTGTATAGCAGGCGATTGAATTTAATGAAAGTTTGCTAGATGTATTTCTGAGAGTGGTGTGAAGGCTTTTCACCTAATGAGGTGCTACCCATTTATCTAGAATCTGAGACAAATATTTATTCTAAAGGTCAACCTTGTTTATTTTTTAAGCTTTTGGGGCTTTTCTTTCTTAAAGGTACAATTTTGCTTGCTTTGTTTAAATTACGTTAGTTTGACAATATAGATTTTTCTAACGGTTTGTCTTAGTTAATAACCTTGCAAAAATTGTATTCAAGATTTTTAAACCCTTAATTATAATTGTAGGCTGTGCAAAGGCATTGATGTTTTATTGTTTGTTTTTCTTAAAAACATTAGGCTTTGTACGCCTGCATGACTGTGTGAACTCTGGTTAAATGGCCCCTGTTCCTTTTGCCTGGTGGGGGCTCCCAGGTATACATTTTTCAGTATGCTGTAGAAAACAATCTAGAGAAAAAGATCTGGCTGTCTCTTCTCAGATGCATAGGTGTATGCCCCCAGTCTGTTGATGACTTTTTGGGTAATTCTTTACTACTGTGTTACTGTCTGTTTAAGCAGGGGGGGTTTGGAACTGGGAAGCTGGAGCCCTGGGTCCTGCTCTCCACTCTGTCACTAACTAACCTGCTGACCATATGCATGCTATTAACGGTCTCTCTCCAGTTTCCACTGAGTGTGAAACAGGGTAGGTTATGGGGAGTGCTTTGAGAAGTAGAAAGTTCTCTACTTCATAAGGCGATTATGTACTATATTGAGTGTGTCTGTTTCCTTGTTTTAGCCACATGCTAACCGAACTACAGTGCAATCCCTTATGATGAGCCTCGCTGGCTTGCATTCCTATGTGTGTAGTAATCTGAAGGGTGCTTATTCCTGAGCTGCAGTGAGAGCCTGGCACTTGTGTATTCTGAAATTTCAGTTTACTGAAATTGCTACACATGAATAGTAATTATTTGAGAATCATATGAGCGATGTGAGCACATTAAAAATAAATATAGAAATTTTTTTAAATGAAGAAATTATTATAGTGGTACTTTATTGTACTTAAATTCAGAGGTCCCAGTGTCCAAAGTGGCTTGTGTGTCTTAATTTGACTATTCATTGTGATTGGTGGAGCATGTTTTGCCTTCTCTAAATAATACTTTTTTTTTTTCCTGTTAGCTACTGGCATTAAAGCGTGCTTTAGTCTGCAGAAAACAGGCCAGTGTTTATTATCAAGAACTGACAGTCTGTTTTTTTTCTAACCAGTTATTTAAAAAATTATCCCAGCTAACAATTACAAAAACATCCATCAGCACCTTGGAAGATTTAATAGGATTTCTATGCAACAAACAGCTTTTTGAAACTAAGACGAAGCCTTCTAAGGGTTCGGTGGTATTTATTTTTCCCTTCTTTGTTATGTAATTATATGTCTGCAACAACTGAGAATCAGTGGTCCAAGGGGTAATTTAATCTTGAGGTTTTGATATCATGTCATTTTTGCCCACACATTTTTATTACTAGAAAGTGTCAAGTGAAATTATTTCCTTGTTATCAGTCCAACTATAGTTTCTTCATGCCTTATTTAGTAGGACACATAGTTAGCTTAGTGCCCTCAAGATTAATAGAACTTTTAAATAAAATTGTTACACTTGATTTTTTTTTAGTGCGATATGTATGATCTGATGGTTATATTTATTGATAGTGTCATGATTGTTGTAGGGGAAGAACATCACAAAGTTGAGTAAAGCAAAAAGAAAGTTTTATTCAGCATATATTCAAAAGGCAAAAGTGGGAAACGGACAACCATGCTGCCAGAGCCATGTCTGCCTGAGTCCAAGGAAATATCACAGAACAGACAAAAGTGGGAAAATGGACAAGCATGCTGCTAGAGCCATGTCTGCCCAAGTCCAAAGAATATTACAGAACAGACAAGAATGGGAAAACGGACAAGCATGCTGCCACAGCCTGTCTGCCCAAGTCCAAAGACCATTACAGAATCATCAGTATGTATTAACATTACAAATGGGAAAAAACATTGAAAGCTTCACCTTTTCACAGATTGGCTAGAAACTGTGATCCTACATTCTGAATTGTCTTTCTTAACAATCACTGTTACAGGTTTCAGTAACCACAGTCAGGAGGGTCTTCGTTGGTCCAAGAAATTTATATTCACTAGATGCTAATAGAAAAAGAGTAGGAAGTCTTTTGTGTTCTGTTTGATTGGCGTTATGTGAAAGTTTCCCTAAGATATTTTCCAAGATTATCTTAGCTGTTATCTTTATACCTCAGGGCCCAGTTCATGTGTCCTTGTGAGCCCTTGTGAGCCCAGCTCCACCTGGATCACATTCTCTATGCTCAAGGACAGGGAATAATAACTCTAATATTATTTCCTAAATTATGATGCACTTGAATATTTCATGCTCTGCCTAGAATTCATCTCTTGCTGGGAAAGTTGTACTTCACTCTGTTTGACAGAAGTATTAGAAGGTGTTAGAAATTGAACCATTCCTCCTCCACAGCATAAATTTCACTTTTATATTGTGTACACTGGAAACTCAATGCAGTGAATATAGGAATCCCCTTCACAGCTTCTTTTTTGAGACTAAGTTTTATAACAGTAAACCTTGTCATGTCAGTGTAAATTAGGTGTCTAGTTAATTCTGTTTATAGAGTTAGAAAAAAAGGTTCAAACTAAAAAAATTGGATTTTTGCCCCCCCACCCCCGTGCATATATGGAGATTCAAATGACTGCCCAATCATTGAAACAGCTTCCTGCTCTCAGATGCCTTCTACTGCCTTTCTTTACCCTATTACCTACTTGTTTCTCCCCTCTCCATTCGCACCTCTCCTGTGGATTTTGGGTTTTCATTTGCACCTGACTAGGTTGTATGGTTAGAGGAATAGCGGGAAATAAAAAAGAAAAACCTTGTGGATTTTTACTTGCATAAAGAAATTTGTGACTTTGGAAAGAAAAGGAGAGCAAGGGTGGAGGGCTGTGGCCTGGCCAGTGTGATGCAAATGAATCTCTACTACTGGGGCCTTTCTCCAGGGAGCCCCAGGAGGGCTTGGTTAAGAATGGTTGAAAATTCTTGCCTGGCAATTTTTGTCTTGCAGATTATTTTTCTGGGTAAGCAGGGTAAGTATCTTTGAGGTTTAGAAGTCACTAACTCTTCAATTCATTGTAATCTAGCTTCCAACCTTGCCATTCAACTGCAGATGCTCTCACCATGGCCATAGCTGATAAAGTTGCCAAACCCAAGGGTGCTTTTCAGTTCTTGTTTTACTTTGACCTCTCTGAAGTATCTGGCACTGTTGACCACCTCTTCCTTCTTTTTTGGTTTTTATTTTTTTTATTTGTTGTACTTCAGGTGAAGTCTTACACAACAAATAGTTTCTCATGAAACAGTAGTACACATATTGTTTTATGACATTGGTTAACAACCCCACAACATGTCAACCCTC
>NW_004443953.1:15490478-15574758 GCF_000243295.1 Trichechus manatus latirostris | reverse complement strand
TTTGCTGGTCTCCAGTAGGAGTCCAAGATGGCTGATCCGCGCTGCGTTAGCTGTTAGGGGATCTCTGCATGAATCTCTCCTCGCTCTCCGTTCTCTTTCAGTTTTTTCACTCCATTTGGTGCTTGGCTGAGTTCTTTATCTCTTCATTTGATGTTTTAGGTTTTCAGGATTGTTGTTTTCTCTGTTCAGCTTAGTTGCTCGGATCTTTGCTGTGGAGGGATGGCGTAGTGCTTCTGCCTAGAGCACCATTTTGCCGGAAGTCCTCTTCCTTCTTAATACTTTTTCCGTGGTTTTAGGGACACTAGGCTTCTTTAGGTTACCCGTTGCCTTTTTGACTGTTTCTTGTCATTTCTCAAAGGTTCTCCTTTGTTCACTCTTTTAATTGTTGGTACTTTTCCAGTGTTCCACCCCATCATCCCTCTGTCTCCCAGAGTTATCTCATTACTCCTAACTTCTATTTATATGTTGACAATTTCCAGATCTTCTTCCTTCAATACCATTGTATTGCGTTGGGCAAATCTGTTGCAAAAGACCTCTTTAAAGTGTTAAAAAAATGTTGTAGGGTAAAAACCATAAAGTTTAGTAAAGCAAAAGAAATTTTATTTGGCATATATTCAAAAGGGCAGAAGTGGCAAACGGACAACCATGCTGTCAGAGCCATGTCTGCCCGAGTCCGAGGAAATATCACAGAACAGACAAAAATGGGAAAACGGACAAGCATGCTGCCACAGCCATGTCTGCCCAAGTCCAAAGAATATTACAGAATAGGCAAGAATGGGAAAACGGACAAGCATGCTGCCACAGCCATGTCTGCCAGAGTCCAAAGAATATCACAGAATAGGCAAGAATGGGAAAACAGACAAGCATGCTGCCACAGCCTTGTCTGCCCAAGTCCTGTGTCCATTACAGAGCCATCAGTATATATTAACATTACAAATGGGGAAAACCATTGAAAGCTTAGCCTTTTCAGATTGGCTAGAAACTGTGATCCTACATTTTGAATTGTCTTTCTTAACAATCATTGGTACAGGTTTCAGTAATGACAGTCAGGAGGGTCTTCATTGGTCCAACAAATTTCTATTCACTAAGAGTAGAAAGTCTTTTATGTTGTGTTTGATTGGCTTTCTATGAAAGTTTCAATAAAAGATATTTTACAAGATTATCTTAGCTATTGTCTTTATACCTCAGGGCCCAGTTGATGTGTCCTTGTGAGTCCTCATGAGCCCAGCTCAACCTGGATCACCTTCTCTATGCTCAAGGACAGGGACTAATAACTCCAATATTATTTCTAAATCAAAAACAAAGATGTCAGTTTGAGGACTAAGGTGCGCTTCACCCAAGCCATGATATTTTTAGTCACCTGATATGCATGCGAAAGCTGGACAGTGAATAAGGAAGACCAAAGAAGAGCTTTGAATTATAGTATTGGCAAAGAATATTGAATATACCATGGACTGTCAGAAAAACAAATCTGTCTCGGAAGAAGTATAGCCTGAATGCTCCTTAGAAGGGAGGATGGCGAGACTTGGTCTCATGTGCTTTGGGCATCTTATCAGGAGGGACCAGTCCCTGGAGAAGGACATCATGATTGGTAAAGTAGAGGTTTGGCAAAAAAGAAGACCCCCCTCAACGAGATAGATTGACACAGTGGCTGCAACAGTGGGCCCAAACATAGCAACGATTGTGAGGATGGTGCAGGACTGGGCAGTGTTTAGTCCCATTGTGTGTGGGGTTGCTATGAGTCGGAACCAACTCGACGGCACATAACAACAGCAACAATTTCCGGATCGAAATTTCTAGCCCTAACTTCTCTCCTGAGTTGCATTTAAACCCAACACATGCAAAACAGGATGCACTGACTACCACCTCAGCTCTTCGTCTGTATTTCTACTGTCAGTTAATTGTGATTTACACTAAGCCAAACTCTGATATTGTTCCCAAACCCTGCTCTCCCCCTAACCTTCCACTTCACAGCTAATTGTTTATGCCATATAAAATTTTAGGATTATTGTCAAATTTGGGAAAGTGCCTTCCAAGTTTCTTTCATGTATTTTATATATTTCAGGATATTTTAAATTTTCTTGTGCAGTGAATAATCCTAAAATACCATCGTATTTTGATTGACAACCCTTATTAGCAGTTTGTTGGTGATGCCTTCCATGTAGTTGTGTATTGTAAGTTTTTACATGTCTTTTGATGGGAAGTATTTTTTCACAGACTAGCGTCTGGCTCTGTACATTTCACACCGTGTTTCTCCTTCATTACCCACATATTCCAGTTATGGGCACTGTTAAAAATAATAAAAACTCAATGAAATTTGAACATAAGGTTTATTCTGCGCAGTTATTCTATATGCATATAGGGAGACCATTTTGATTTCAGAAAAAGCAAATGGCTTGAAGAAGCTGGGTACAATCAGGCTTGTAAAGAGAAGAGGAGGGAGAAATACACACCATCAACCACTGACTAATCTTAATGTGATTGATTAATCCCTGCCCTCCCCGTTTTACTGAGATCAGTGGATATCAGGTCACAAGATGGTCTCAGGCCTTCCACCCAGCCGTATCTTTTGAATTTCAAATTTAGTAAGCCTGACTTCACACAGAAAAAAAGAATTTGCAACTTTAGGTAAAAGAAAAGCCCGTGTTGGCAGACTAATTTTGGTCAGGATTTCTTTAAAGTGAACATTTGGTTTTGTGGGTAAGCAAGGTATCTGCTAATAATTTCTCTTTGACAGCGCCATAGTACTCAGTCTTACCTTAAAATTTCTGACCTTTTCATCATGAAGCCTAGGAGAATTGATTTAGCGGGAGACGGGAATATTCCTGGAAGACATTCTTAAACCAGGACAGCTAGCAATAACTTACCTCTACACAGAAGTGACTGTAAACCACATAGGTATTTTCCACTAAACCCAAAGCACATGTATTTCCAAATTAACTTCCCTTTATGCAAATCTAGTGCTACCTACAAGAGAGGATGTCTGGCAGAGAGAGTATAGGAGTGTGTCTTAGTTTCCTACTTCTGCCCTAACAGAAATGTTGCTGGATGGAAACCCCAGGGTCTTACTCGGCCTGACTTGTATTGGAATAAATGAGAGGTTGAGGTGGGAGAACTGGAAAGGCACCTTTATTTTGTTATGAAGTCAGTTGGAGCTGCTGCTGCCAAGACTGCTCACCAAGGGTGGGCAGGCAGGTTACTTTTAAAGGGGTTTACAAGTAGGGAGTTCATACAAGTTACGTCAGCAAATGTTCTTAATCATGCTCTACTGGAGAAGTGGGATTTATATATAACCTCCAAGCAAAAGCAGGATTCAAATGCAAAGCTGTGGGGGTAGGGGCAGCAAAGGAAATGATATTTCAATACAACTCTGTAGGGGAGGAAGCCAGGTAAAGAATACAGCACTGTGGGGGCTCTGTCTCAGAAATACCACAAATGGTGGCTTTAAAGAACAGAAATGATATTTTCTCACAATTTAGAGGCTAAAACTCCAGATCAGGGTCCCAGCCATGTCAGTTCCTTCTGTGAGCCTCTCTCCTAATTTCTGGTGTCTGCTGGCAATCCTTGATGTCCCTTTGCTTGTAGACGATCTTCACATGACTTCTGTCTTCCCTTGTGTATATGTATGTATGTCTGTGTCTATCCTGGTTTTCAAAACTCAGTAGTCATTAGGTTTACTATTCACCCTACACAGGTACAACTTCAACTGATTCACTGATTATATTACGTTAGATTGCATTATGGAGTGTGATTACATCACACTGTGTTAGATAAAAGGTAATTGTATTCGATTTCATATGGCAGGTAAACTGCTGTATCCAAAACCAACTGATTTAGTCACACGGAAACTACTCAGTGACTACAAGTAGACTAGAGTTAGGAAAAATAATTGGGAACCATAGCCTAGCCAAATTGACATATAAAATTAAGCATCACAGTGTGGAGATACCAATCTTTGATTATTGTGATAGCATATCTTACTTTTGCCAATCTTACAAAAACACGTGACCATGCACATTTATTGCTAGAGCCGCTCTCAGAGCCTGTGTAAGTGAGGGGCCTAAAGTTAAGCTTTATTAGCTTCATGGTGACTCCTCCTCTCACCATCTGCTTCTCATCCACCCTATTGCTGCTCATCAGAAGTGTCCTTTCCCTACTTGCTTCGGCGCCAGATGGAAGGAACCAGTGATTTGTGACAGTTCTCACTGCCTAGCCGATGTGTTCCCAGTATCCCTAGTTGAAATTCCGAATACATTTCCCACAGAACCATTGTTATACTCTGTCTGAGGTTCTTGGTTCATTATGGGTTAACTAAACCTTATAAATGGGTACCCTGGGCACCTTGCCAAGATTTTCATGGGAAAATGTGTTTAAAGTTCCAAACAACTAATTTACACATGAACTCTTCTGTAAATTGGGGAAGGTGTTTGTGAGTTACAGAGGCTTTGAAAAAGGGGACAGACAGATTCAAGCTATCTTGTTCATGTTTGGTTGATTTGTTTTGTAGCCCTATTATTCCACTTATTCAGATTTAGTGTTTCACTTGCTTTAGGAAGTAAATTTAGCAGATTATGATATATTTTGTTATCTTTCACCCATTTTTTTCCTCAGATTTAGAAGTATGAAGCTGAAAAATGAGATTATGTATTTTTAACATTATCCTTATTTCTTTTTTTAAAGTTTTATTTTGGGGAAAGTATGCACAGGCAAAAATACACACCATGTCAACAATTTCTACTTGTACAATTCAGTGACACTGGTTACATTCTACAAGTTGTGCTGCCATTCTCACTCCTTTTCCAAATTATTCCACCATCATTACCTTAAACTCACTGCCCCTAAGCTTCCCATCCAAACTTTCAAGTTGCCATTGTCAATTTGATCCCACATAGATAAGTTATCCTTATATCTTAAAGACCACTTGTTTCTGCTAATGGAAGATTTAATCATTATTTGAATCATCTTTGTTCCTAAGCCATTAGTATTTAATAAATGGCACTCTAATCTTGTGATGTGGCTCCCTACTCCCCCAAATAGTCTGGGGAGAATCATGAAGGTCATAGAATTCTATGTTAGAAAGGTTGAGAAACTAAATATAAGCTTAAGTTAGATTGAAAATGCTGTATCTTCTTTTTGCTGAATCCTAGAGCACACCTCTGTGATCATAATTTCATAGGTGATGAATCTGAGGCCTAGGGATTCAGTTAGTGAGGGAGTTGGGACTAGAACCCCAACTCTGCATATTCAGTTCTAGTTCTCGCATTCAAAGATCTCTGGGGCTAAGCCAGAATATAGAAACTTGAAAGATGATTCCCTACTTCTGGATCTCCTGCTGTTTCGTGGTATGTTTCATATATTTTTCACTTGTAAGGCAGATAAGATATTAATTGTCCACCTCCCAAGATTGTAACAATACTGAAAAATGTGATTATAGAAGACTTAGGTACCCAAATGCTAAATAAAAAGTGGCTCGGTCATGGAATTAGGTACCCAAGTGCTAAATAAAAAGTGACTCAGTCATGGAAAAGAAGCAGAAATTGCTTTAGTATCTTACTGTATGCTTAGGGAGAATTCAGAGTTTGGTCAGAAATGGTGGGAAAAAAAAAGTTTAGATTTTAGGATTTAAGAATGCATGTGTAGTGTAATAATTATTCATTCTTTTCCCCAGTGTTTCTGTTATCTGCCAACAGTGCAGTTCCCACTGACGTCAAAAGAAGCTTTCTCTGTGGACTTAGGTTGTAAGAGAGAAGTGTAATTAAAATTCTTGATAATTTTAAATGATAGTGCTCTTTGTAAGTAGGGTATTTCCTGGGCTCTTGCTCTATATAAACTAATAAGCGATACAGCAGCCGTTTCCCCCTTTCTTCACTATACAGGTAGTCCCCAACTTTTGAAGTATTCAAGTTACGAGGAACTGCACTTAAAACTGTCTTTTTTTTTTTTTTCTTGTACAACTTATCATTAGTAATATGTGGTACATACATTGTTGCAGCACATAATTTGCTGATGTTATCATTCTCAGATGTTCACTCACAGATGTTCAAAGATCGGATTTATAAAGATACTGAAATAAAAAGGCAATAATAATGAAAAAAAAAAAAAAGAGGTATTCGCCTTACGTTTGAACCAACTTACGACTGAGTCATCAGAACGAAACCTCGTCATAAGTTGGGGACTACCTGTAACGTATAGATTTCTACTTTAATGAGATTTGAATATATAGTGTAACCATTTATAGCAAGCGAGATAAAAAGTATTCTACTGTGTAGCACTTAAGTGAAAGGCCATTAGGGAATAAGCAACAGCAGTATTTTCTCTTTGCACTGAAAGTACTTTGAAGGTGATGCAAACCATAAAGGAACCACCAGCTTCTTGCAGGCTTGTAAGTTTGTTTTGCCTGCTCTCGTTTTTTGGACTTTCTTCGTTTGAAGAAAAGTATGGACCCTGGGTGAACCTGCACAAAACATGGAGTTTGCAGGACCAGAGAAAGATACGTCCCCAGGGCTTCTTCATAAGCTAACAGTACAGCACTTCACAAGGCCTGCTCACTGCCTGTTGTGCACTTTGGGTCGCCATCAAGTGTCAGCCTCAGGAACTGAAGCTGCTATTAGAGAACCACGCCCTCTTCTACCAAGTACAGCTGTGAAACACCTTTGTGCTTTTTCATCTGGGGAATGAGGCTGCTTTGGATCAAGAGTTATTGGAAAGCAATGAACTGACAATAATGAGGTTAGAGATGTGTCTGGCAGTCGGTTCCTCAAGCAGTCATTATATTTGGTATCCTCTTAATCCAACATTCTCAAAGAGAGAATTAGAAATTAATTTCAAGCTTTTCTTTACTGAAAGAAACTTTAGTGCAGTCTTTCGAATACCCAGGGGATCCCCTTATTTGAAGTGAGAAGCACCTTGATTGTAGGATAAAATGATTTAGATGATTTATTTTTTATTTTTCAAATCAAGAAACATTGATTAGGCATCTGTTAAATTCAAGGTAGTATGCCCAGTGCTGGGCATAATAAGAGGTCTCTGTCCTCGAGGGCTTGTAGGGTAAAACATGGTAAAAACATGGATCACAGCAGTGTTTGTGCTGATAGGTAGATTCCTTTAACTGGAAGCCAAATTGAAGATAAGATTGATTTCCACTTACGAAAGTTGAAAGGCTTGAACAGGACATGTCTGCACAAAAGAAGTTTATTCCACTTTGGCAGGAATGTTGTCAGGAATGTGATTTTTCTTAGAGAGCAAATAGGTCTACTTTAACACACTAAAAAGGGCCTCTTATACAGGAAGCTATGGTAGTTTTAGCCTACTAAAATTGTAAGGCAGATGTTACCAAATACCACGTGAGCAACTTAAAAAAATACAAATCAAAACCTTGGTAAAGAGTTCATAGAATGTCTAACTTTAATAAGCATTTATAGCTTCTTGGTGAACCTAAGAGAAAAAAAATCCTTGTGTAATATCATCTTGGGTAGTTGAATGACTTTATTTGCTCTTTGAGATTGTTTATCTCTGAGCCAGTTACATGTTGAAAGCATCCTCTTTATCCAGTTACATTTGCTTGGGATTCTCATTGATTGTGGTTTCTTTTGCATTGCAGTGTTTTAATCCTGGGTGCTTCAGGTGGAGTTGGTACTTTTGCTATACAGGTAAAACAATTTTTTAATCCTGTGAATGAGAAAGTTTACTGTTTACATTAATTTATAAAATCACATATTTCAAATGATTTTTTCCTTTTAGCTGAGAGAGAGGTAGGTGTGGTAAATTCACTATAATTTCAGCTTGCTCTTTTAAGAGGAAAATTTTCTAATATAGAAGGAGGTGTTAACCTTTCCCATGGTTTAATATATGAGTGAGTATGTGGGTGTCATGTATAACAAATGTAGGAAAGCTTTTAAGGAGAAGGACAATGGGCAGATCAGGTAGATAAAAGTTTGCAATTGATAGGAAATAACCAATGTCAAAACCAGTGCTAGTCTTTAATCAAAATTTCTGCAGGCTTTTTTGTAGAAACTGATAAGCTAATTCTAAAATTTATTTGGAAGTGCAGTAGCCAAACAATTTTTAATAAGAATACAGTTTGAGGACTTACATTATCTGATTTTAAGACTTGCTATAAAGTCTTACAGTAACCAAGATAGTGTGGAATTGGTGTACGGATAGACATATAGATGATTGGTCAGTTGATTTTCGACAGAAGTGTCAAGGCAATTCGATGGGGTAAAGAGTAGTCTTTTCAACAAACGGTGCTGGAACAACTGAATATTCTATATAAAAAAATCCTCAACGAGATGGATTGATACAGTAGCTGCAACAATGGGGTCAAATATAACAGTGATTTTGAAGATGGTGCAGGACTGGGCAGTATTTCATTCTGTTGTACATAGGGTCACTATGAGTTGGAACTGACTCTATGGCACCTAACAACAAAAAAAATGAACCTCAGTAAACCTTACCTCACACAATATAAAACAGTAACTTAAAATGGATCATAGTAAATAAACACATGCCATGTTACCTTACTAAAAATAGAATGTGTAACTGAAAAATTTTAAAAATACAAAAGAAATAGATTAAAAAAGATTTGAGAGAAAGTGTCAAATATGGAAGATAGGCAAAGAAGCTTGAATGTATGGAAAATGAGAGTCTCTGAAGAAGAAAACCATAGCAAGGGAATAGAAGAAATAGTAACAACTACAATTCTGGAAACTTTGCTAAATTAAATTATTTGAAGACTATCTATTTTGTATAAGAAAACCAAAAAAAAAACAAAAACAAACAAAAAAACGACTCAACGGCACCTAACAACAAAACCTAACACCTTTTGAATGAGTGCGTACATCACTTATCTAAGAACATGGACTTAGAATGACCAATACCTAGATATAGTCTAGTAAAATTACTGGTCTTTAGAGAAAAAAAATCCTCTGGGCATCTAGAAAAAAAGAAATTGTGACTTTTAAGAGAAATAATGTTATATTATCAGACTTTTTGACAACAACACTTTAATGTCAACAAAAAAAGGAATAACATATTTAATATATCAAGAAAAGAGCAAGCCAAGAATTTTATATCCAGCAAAAGTGACCTGCAAGTACAAAGGACAGATACAAACTATTATCAACATGCAAGAACTTGGGGACTATTGTTCTTCTGATCCCTTTCAGAGAAATCTACTGGAGAATGCACTTCACACAACTGAAATGACTAGAGAGACATCAAATTAAGGACTGGTAGTGAATGTTAAATGTATAATTAATTGTAGAGCTAAAACTAAATGTGTTCTTAAAAGGAGACAGTACAGTGTGCAATAACCATATGCTCTGGCAAGGTAGATGTAATACAACTATTTTTTAAAAGGGGGGAAATAGGGAGAGCATATTAAAATTATTTTAATGCTTTTAGCAATCATGTTGATAGTACTATTGGTATTATTATTTAGAGACTGTAATATGTGATCAAATGAATGAGTAGTTATGGAATATTCTAATTCTTTCATCCCATGTGTCTTTAAGAACCAGGATTCTAGGTGTGGAAGAAAGGAGATACAGATGTAATAGAAAGAGATTAAGTAAAAGCTCCGTAGTCTCAAATTTATTTTGGAAGTGTCAATATGAACTCCAGAAGTACGTTATATATGTGGGTATGTGAATGCAGAGATAGCTCTTGAACTACCATTTCTCACTAAAAGAATACAGGTCTTCTTGGAGAAGTGACAGATTCCAGATCTAGGGCACAACATGTATGAGAAGAGCCTAGAATATATCAAATAGCAAGGAAGCTATCACAAACTAGTAGGGTCATGTCAAAAAAACTCTGGAGCTAACTTAAAGAAGCTTCCAAAGATTATCCCAAATTGTTCCAAAGTGACAATTTGAGTTTTGGTAATAGTAATAATTGCAATGGATTGAAACCCTTTAAATATATTTAAATCCATGAGTTCATGAAGACTTTTTTTTTAAGTGGTCATTTTTGAAAGATGATAGGGAAGCAATTTATTATTTTTTAAACTGTTAAATAAAGGAAAAGAACTAAACATTTTCCCTGCCTTTTCTGTATGAACTGTATCACTGAATAACCAAATAGTATGTGAAGGAAGATATTTCTTTATAAAAGTATTCTGAGTACTAAATGAAAAAAGAAGAGATAGAATATCACCATTTTGCAACTCCCAATTAACAGATATAGGTATTAAGCATCAGCAGCCAGTAAGATCACTACAAGAGCAGCAAGCAGACGTGATGTGCCTCTTATAGTTTTGCATGACACTATCTGTAATCTTGCTAACAGGATTGAACCTGAATCTGAAACAGTTTCTAGGTCCATCTGCCAATTTGCAGGAAATACAAAGGACAGAACAACATGTGGAATTGCCCCTGAATGTGCAGTCAGCAATTCCAGACTGTGGGAAACTGCAGATCAAATGGCCCAGGTTCTTCCACAGATAAATTGTAAGAAAGTGAAAGGGATAGAAGAAGAGTTTATAGTTTAAAACAGACATTAAAAAAATGTCAAATTTTAAAAATGCTCAAGACTAAACTATAGTGTCTAGAAATTCATATTTGGGTGATAAAACTTTTTTTTAATGTATGGAGGTGATTATTATAAAAATCAAGATAATGATGACTTCTGAGCAGGGGGGCGGGGGGGAACGCGTTGGGACAGGCACATAGATGAGCTTCCAGAGTGGCTGCCAGTGTTCTGTTTTTGATCTGGGTAAGTCTGCCTTATAGGCATTTTTAATATTTTTATTTTATTTTACAATTAAAAAGGTTGTAAAAGCTAAAGCTGTTTTTAAAAACTTCTAGTAATGTTCAAAGTTACTAGATAGTTCTAACTGGGAGAAGAAAAACTTGATATTTGAAACAATAATCACAACTCTTTCAACATGTGTCGAATTCTTCTTGATGGTTTCATACTGTTTAAAGAAATGTAGATGCTTAGAGTAGAATTTCATTTTTCCTTGACTATTTCATATATGTGTGTGTGTGTGTGTGTGTGTATGTATGTATGTATATGTATATATGTATGTATGAGAAAGGATGGTCGTAAATGAGCTATTCATCTTAGATTATAGTTTTCACATATTTGAATTTAATTTGCTACTTGCTATTGAAAGCAACATGTCATTATACTCAAGTGTCTTTGTTTTTAAGGAGCCCTGGTGGCACAGTGGTTAAGCGCTTGGCTGCTAACCAAAAACTTTGTGGTTCAAACCCACCAGCCACTCCTTGGGAGAAAGATACGGCCGTCTGCTTCTGTAAAGATTTACAGCCTTGGAAACTATGGGGCAGTTCTACCCCGTTCTGTAGGGTTGCTATGAGTTGGAATTGACTCAACAGAAGCTGGTCTTTATTTTTAGCCCATGAAACATAATAATTTTAGATGATATCCCTCCTAAATGTTTTAATTCCCCTCAGATTTCCAGGGTATAAGCTCTTGGCCAATATTACTTTTTAAGAGTGAGAAATAAGATTATGTATGATTTTAAAGCCCTTTATTTGTTTCTGTATTTAACAGATATTTATTTAGCACCTGTGAGTACCAGGGAGTGGGATTCAGCAGTGAACAAAATAAACACAGATCCCTTACGTTCTAGTGAATCTTTGTAACTTAAGTTAACGAAGCTCAGGAAAGCGATACTCAGGACAAGATTGAGAAAACAGCTCATCGGTTATTACCTATAACTATCAGTACAAAAATTTCTTGGTGAACTTTAAGTAGCTATTCTCAAATTAGGCTGGAAGCAGCTCCTTTTAATTCTGTGAAATTGGCAATATAGAAAAGAATTGTAGCAATTTTTGGAGCCGGGTGCCTTCTGGATACTTAATCTAAAGAACATTAGAATTTAGCTCTCCTTTTTATTTACATCTAGTTATTCCTTATTAAGGAGCTCTGGTGGCACAGTGGTTAAGCACTCAGCTCCCAACCATAAGGTCAGCGGTTCGAACCCACCAGCCGCTCCACGGGAGAAAGATGTGGCAGTCTGCTTCTGTAAAGATTACAGCCTTGGAAACCCTATGGGGCACTTCTGTGTCCTATAGGGTCGCTATGAGTCGTGATCGGCTCAACAGCAATGGGTTTGGTTTTTTGGTTTTATTCCTTATTATTTTAAAATATAAGTTATCTGCATTTGTAATCCTGTGAACCACTCATTTTGGTCTTTTTACTCTAAAGGAGAGGACCTGATTCACATTTTAAAAATAAATTGGCTATATTTTCTTCCTCTTCTTAAAGGCACCTTTTTGTTTATTATGTAGTACCTGATAACTGATTACTTTGCTACACTTGTCTGACTCAAAGACTGTATTAACACTCACTGAAGATGTAAATAAAAGGATGTTTCATTTTTATGTTCTGGACACATTTAAAATAGTTATTTTACAAAGGACATGTGACCTTTTTTGCCATCTACTCTTGTCATCATTGAAAGCACTGAATTTGAGGTTGTTGACTGTTGTTTCTTCTGATACTGGTGAGACCACCCTTCTCTAAGTGGATTGGATATAACTTCATGACAACATGGTGATTGGCTGTCTTGATCAGGGTAAATGAGATTTATTTCATGGTAAACTAAAGTTTAATCATTTTTACTGGTCTCTGGCAGATGGCTTTCTAGAGCTCTTGTTAATACAAAGCACTTAAAATTCTCTAGAGATTAAGCTGATATATGTACACATGGTGCCAGCTGTTTTTTAAAAAGTACAGTCAGTTTTCCTACTTTCTTCCTCCTTCATTTTTTTGGCAGGTAGTGAAAGCATGGGGTGCTCATGTGACAGCAGTTTGCTCTCAGGATGCCAATGAACTTGTAAGGAAGCTTGGGGCAGATGATATAATTGATTACAAATCTGGAAACATGGAGGAGCAGTTGAAATCCATAAAACCGTATGTATTAGCACAATGTTCACATTGGGAGGGTGGGAACCAGGGCAGCTGATAATGAAGACCTGAGATGGTTTGTTGGCCTTACAGTTGTGTTGGGTTCTTAGAGAAGAATCTATAAAAACATGCCATGTCATTCAAAGTCATTTAGGTGGGTTTTTGTTTTAAATCTAGGTGTTAATATTAATATAGCACAATAACATAGTATGATATATACTCCGGAAGATATTTTGCTTACATGGTCATTTGATAATTTTAATTTAACTTACTTTTATTTATTGCTGGTTTGTAAGACGTCTGAAGGCAACACTGGAAGTGTGTTCTATTTCATGGCATCTGTCACCACAGAAGTATGTAGAACAGTGCATGAAAATACCTGGTTAGCACTAAAATGCTTTCAGTGTTTTGGCTTAATAAAGGCTTAAGAGGAACAAAGTAAGTATAAATATTGGTAATGGGAACACTGGATTGTGTCTGAATGTCTGAAGTCTGGAGTTTGGCCTAATTATACTGAATAGGAGCAGATTCAGGAATTCTCTCAGGCCCCATTGATCCCAACTGTGGCTGAAGGCAGAAATAGACGGGATGCTTATTAATCTGGTCTTCATCTAGCCAGGACAAAAACTGAAGCTGAGAGGACAACCGAGGACTATTTGGAAAGCTGTTTTACTGCTTCTAATTCAAAGATTTTCCATTTGTTGATTAGTTTTCAGAAGCCAATTACTCTTGCCCACCTTGAGTAGAACTATACTATATTTTCGTGGGTAATTAAAAAAAGAAAATGGGAGCCCCCATCTGGCTCTGCCTAGTCTTTCTCAGCCAGCACCACCAATCCCAACAGTACTATGACAGTGCATCTGGAGCAGTTAGCCAACTCATTATTCATGCAACTCTTTATGGAGCAGCTACTCATGCTGGGCACTGTTCTAAACATGAGGATACAGGGGTGAAACAAGACAAAGCCCTTCTTCTAGGGAGCTTACATTCTAGTTGGGGAGGTTTTGAGTGATAAGGACTCTGAAGAAAATTGATGTAGAGAAAAGGGCTAACCCGTGGTTGGGAGAAGGCTATTATAGAGAGCGTGGTTAAAGAATGTCTCTCTGAGGAGTTGACATTTGAGCAGAGGCTTCAGTGATGTGAAGGAGCAAGCCATGAGAATGGGTTTTTTTTTTTGTTTGTTTGTTTTTTTGTCTTTTTGTCTTACTTGCTGCTATGTCCTTATCACCTGGAAGAACAGTGCTTGGCATGAAGTAGGTACTCAATAAGTATTTGTTTAATTATTGAGGAAATCTAAGAGAAGAACAATTGTTCCAGGTGGACATAGCAAATATAAAGGCCCCATGGTGAGAACACCCTTGGCACATTCAAGGAATAACACTACCCCCTGTGTGTGTGTTGAGACCTAGGTCCTTCTGGGCCTTGTAAAAGTGAAGACATGACAGGTCTCCAACACCAGGCGTCTAGATGGTGGTAGCTTAGGTTGATCTCTTAGCTTCTGATGCTTCTAGGAATAGCAGCATGAGACTAAAGCCAAGGCCAACCCACCCCCCTCTGTCTACCTTAGGTTTTATACATGTCTGGAATTTGTTATCAGAGAACAGGAGAACCTGACAGATGGAAGACTGGAGGACATTCAGTTTAGCCTCCCAACCCGCCTTGACAAATGGTCATGCTCCTTCTGCTTGAACTGTTCCAGTAGGGGCACCTCACTACCTTATAATGCAGGCCTTTTTTTTTTGACAGCTTTTGTTGAAATTGATCTTTATAACTTCTGCCTGGAGTTTGGCCTCCAGGTAGAAGAAATTTCTTTCTCCTTCCAAATAGCAGCTTTTTTGGATGTTAGAATTTTAGAGCAGGACCAAATCGGTTGCTGCTGACTTGTGGCGACCCCATGTGTGTCAGAGTAGAGCTGTACTCCAGAGAGTTTTCAATGGCTGATTTTTCAGAAGTAGATTACCAGGCCTTTCTTCTGAGGAACATTTGGTTGGAAGGGGCTTTGAAATCCTTCAGTTCAACCATATCATGTTACAGTTGAGGAAATGAGGGGCAGAGGATTTATCAGACTTTGCATACTCAAAGTCTTTCAACTAATCATAGTGGAAGAGCTGGATCTATGACCTGTTCTCGGACTTCTTTTTCAGGCTGTGCCTGTTCCATAATACCAGGCTGCCTGTAAGTCTTCTTTAAATTAAGTATCCCCATATTTGTTTATTCAAATTTTTGGAAAAAAATAGAAACTTTAATAATGAGAATAGTCATCTCATAAGGTCATTCTTCTGAGTTTCATATTCTTTAAGTTGTATTTGCCCTTCTTATTTTAGTCCCATGAAAACTCAAGATCCACAAAGTTTGCCAAAGCTGGTTTTAGAAGCTTTGATGTTTGATTTCATCCAGATGAGTTTGGAGGGGGAAAAAGGATTTACCAAAAAGGAATTCGTTTATTAATTCACTTAATTTATAAGCATGCATTCACTTAATAGATCTTTGTCATCAAAAGTATTTAAAAGCTTCATCGGGCTTTTATCCCCTTTAAGTAGAATACAGTGATTATAACAATTCTAGATTGGATTTAAGGAGTTTAATATCTGTCAGTTCCTGTAGACTTCATTATAACTGGATTTTTGGCATGATAGAGCAGGACTGAAGACTGGGAACATCTTGGCTGATTTGGTTGATTTCTTTTCATGCATTTTTCTGATGGTGCGCATAGAAGAACCAAAATATAGGAGAAGATTCTAGAAGGTAAAGAGGATGAATTCTATAAGCAGTTCTGACTGTGGACGGAATACCAAACCATTCTTGTGAGTGTGTAAAAAATGATATGGCAGGGGTGTCTGACTTTGTCTAACTTCAGGAGTGGAAAAGAATCATCAGCATCAGCCCAAGGCTGATTGCTATGAGTTGGAGGCTAGGCGTACCTCCACCCTCCAACCTTCTTATCAATTCTGACACCCACTGTCCCTCCCACAGCACACTCTACTTCTCTGCTGGGTTTGATAATTCGTTGCAGTGGCCACACAGAACTCACAGATAGGACTCACAATTGTGGGATTTATTAGGGAAGTAACAGGTTATGGTTCAGGATCAGGAATGACTCAGGATACAGTTCTTTGATTAGGACAACTTCTCAGCCATGCCTGCAGGCAGGCCTCTTTCTGGCCCTCAGCCTCTTGGCCCTTTGGCCCCTCAGCCCCTGCCCTACGGTTACACTCAGCCCCCTGCCCCAAGTGTTACAAAGCTCTTTAGCTCTGTCAGTAAGTGCCTGGAGGAACCGTGCTTCACCAGTAAGCCTTGACCCAAAGACACTCAGCTCTCTTGCTCCGTGGGTCAGCGTACCCACTGTCGCTGCCTCACTCTGTGGGCCAGGAAGCCCACCACGCCATCTTGTGCCGGTCCCCTGGTTCTGCTGTCACCATTTCTCTACCACTGCTTCTTGCCATCTTGTGCCATCTCCAGTGTTTACAGCTCTCTCTCTCTGTCTCCTGCGTCTGAGTCAGCGCAGGGACCCTGGGTCTGAAGGATGTGCTCCACTCCTGGCTTTTTTTTCTTGGTGGTAGTGAGGTTCCCCCTTCTTCTCTGGGATTGGCTCTCTTTTTAAGCCTAGAAGGATGGCAAAACCGACCAATCCCCTCGTTAGGGTTCCATCCACTTTATTTGAATGGCACCACCCCCACAGGGGTGCCATGCATTATTTGCATTATTAGCAAGCTGTCCAATCCCCTTGGTGGGCCACAAGCACCTTATCTGCATAGTCCCACTCAGTCATTTTGGAGGAGTCACAAGACCATGCATGGCTAGAAGGGCCATATTAAGTAATTCACTGCACTGCAGAGTGAAAGCCTTATATACTTTCAAGTATATGTGTACACTAAAGAATACTTTGACTTTAATTAGTTGGGTATCTGTGGTTTTCTGCAAAGCTTAAGTCAAGGTTTCTTCACCTTGGCATCCTTGATTTCTTAACTATTAACATTTTGAGCTGGATAATTTTTGTGGTTGTAGGGGGCTGTTCTGTGTTTGTAGTATGTTTAGCAGAATCCTTGGCTTCTACCCACTTGAGATGCTAGTAACACCCTCCCATTCCGCTCCAGTTGTGGCAACCAAAAATGTCTCTACAAGTTGCCTAATATGTTCCCCGGGGAGGGGGCGAAATCACCCTTGGTTTGAAACCACTTGCTTAACTCATTCTTAAAGTATTGGAAAATATGATTTTATGATAAGACAAAAACAGTAATATTTGAATTACCTTGGAGAAGAGCCAGAGAACCAGTGACTGAGAGTGTCTTTTCCTTCTCTTTTCATGCCTCTGTTGGATAGCATGGTGCAGGGTGATTTGTAAGCTGTCACTGAAATTAAACCCTATAGTCATCTGGCAATGAGAGTGAAGAGAAATCAGAGCCTTTATAAAGACTTAGTAGGATATTTTGGTTTTTGTTCTTTCTCTTCAGGTTTGATTTTATCCTCGATAATGTTGGTGGATCTACTGAAAAATGGGCTCTAAATTTTCTCAAGAAATGGTCAGGTGCCACGTATGTGACCTTGGTGACCCCTTTCCTCCTGAACGTGGACCGACTGGGCATAGCAGATGGCATGTTGCAGACCGGAATCACCGTGGGCTCTAAGGCATTCAAGGTAGGAAGGAGAGTCTTGGTTGGGGGGAGCAAGCAGATGTGTCATGCTCTGGAAATTGGTTTGCTGCCTAGCCAGTCTCTCTTCTCATGGAAGCAGCATAGCCGGTGACTGCAAGCAAGGACTCTGGAGTCACACTAACTGGGCTCAAATTCTGACCTCCATTTAGTAGCTGTGTGACCCTGTGCAAGTACCTTAACATCTTAACATCTCTAAGCCTCAGTGTCTTCACCTAATGTCTTAGGCTGGGTTCTCTAGAGGGGCAAAACCAGTGAAGCGTATATATATACATACACACACGCACACGCAGACGCAGACGCACACGCACACACATGTATATATAACCTGACCCATTGCTATCAAGTCGATTCCGACTCATAGTGACCCTATAGGACAGAGTAGATCTGCCTCATAGGGTTTCCAAGGAGCAGCTGGTGGATTCAAACTGCCAACCTTTTGGTTAGCAGCCGAGCTCTTTTACCATTACGCCACTAGGGCTCCATATGCATATACAGAGATATTTATTTCAAGGAAATGGCTCATGCAGTAGTGGAGGCTGGCAACTCCCAAATTCATGGGTCAGGCATCAGGCTTCAGGCTTCTCCTGGCTCATGTGGTTGCAGGGGCTGACAAACCCAAAATCGACAGGTCAGAAGGCAGGCTGCTGGCTCACAGGGCTGCAGGAGCTGGTGAATCCCAAAATCTGCAAGTCAGACAACCGGCTACTGCCTCATGCCCTAAGAACCAGAGGTCAGAAGATGACCAGTCAGTTGCAGGATCAAGAGAGTGCAAGCTTTGCCAACATCCATATATATCGGATGCAGGCCACACTCCCAAGGAAACTCCCCTTTCAACTGATTGGCTTCTCACATCAGATCACAAAACGGAGGATGGTTACATAATATCTGCCACACCACTGAGAATCGTGGCCCAGCCAAGTTGACACATAACCATCACACTTGTAAAAGTAGACTAATAATACATCTACTTTACTGCATCATTGTATGGGTTAAATGAGATAACTCATGTGAAGAACTTGGCACAATGCCTAGTACATAAGAAACTCTTATTAAATATTAGCTTTATTATTAGCCATTGTTACCTCTTTTGATTCTATCTGGGACACCTTCTGCTTTCTTCTTGCGTGTACCTGATGGCCCTTTCTCTGTTTCACCAGGTTAAACACACATATGTCTACAGAGGCTAACAGAACCATCATGCCTCTGCTGGAATTTTATCAGTTCATTGTGCTAACACTGCATATCCCATGTGAATCAGAAACTCTAGCTATTGATGTCATTATGGGAGTTTCTGGGCCGTGATTGGTCACCCTGACTCTATTGGTCAGTGCTGCTTGGAGCTATATTGCCCACCTGAACACATTCAGTGTGTCGTAGGCCTTAGAGACTAGAGCAAGCCGGCCTTAGTTATGAGGCTGATAGCAGAGTCTGTGCTCACTGCTGAACATGATAGCCCGTTACCACAATTGTGACAGAGGTTTATATAATTTCATGTTATCAGCTGTTGGTAATTCTTGATCATTGGTTTAAAGTCTGAATTAGAGTTGAAATGGAATAGATTATAGAACAAAATAATACAGATATTTTCTAATTAGACAAAATATTTCAGACTCAGGAAAAAGGCAGTAGGCGGTTCCTCAGTGGTAAAAAGGTTGTGAGTCACTGTGTTGACCCAGCTAACCCTGGCACACATTTGTGAGATGGGTGGCTTGATAATTATGTTCAGCTTCTGTTTTATTCTGGAAATTAATTTGGGGTCTCTGGCGATGAATTTAGTACTTTAGTCTCTTGAATACTGTGTACTCACTAAATGGCTTAGAGATAAAAAAAGAAGAGCTATGATAGAGGAGACCACAACTCAATTTGTGTGAAGTATGTTTGGGTAATAGAGATGACCAAACCAGCCACTGCACGCTGGTGTTCTTTATTTTCATTTGATTCAGATGGCAGCCAGAAACAGTGGCCACACGGTGCTTTGTGGTGGAGAAGGGAACCTTAGCTCTCCTTTGTCTCTTCCTTCTGTTTTCACAAAACCCAAACTTTCCAAGTGCTTTAAAATATAAATGTAAATTTCCTGTAAGATTTCGCAGTTTGTACTCCAGTGAGCCCTCTTACTAGCTAGCCTTAAGAGTTATCCTCTGAGCGCACAATAGGCACAGCTCTCTTCATTTTCTCTTTTCCCCCAACTTGAAAGATGATAGTGGTAGTCTCATGTCTTAAGTAGTTTCTCATGTCTCTCTGAGAATGTGCCCAGTTAAAGCCTCATTGTGATGCTCTAGACTCTCCTGCCTGCTTCAGTTTACTTTCTCTCCCATAATGGCCTGGAAACACACACACACACACACACACACACACACACACACACACACCCCTTACAGCAGAATTTTTATATTCTATTCAGAATTATTTTATATTCTGCAACAGCAGAATTTTGCAGACCCCAAGTTTCACTTTATAGGGTAATATGTTATAGACGTGGCAGTTATGACCATTTCTATTCCTTCTTAGTACTCTAAACAATTACCAGAATGTTGTGGTCTGTGAGGCCAGACTATAGGGAGAAGTACACGGACAGGTCTTCTATGGGACCGGGCCCGCTGTAAGCTTGGAACACTCACAGTGTTTCTGGTACATAGCTAGCTACATCAGCCTTCAACAGATTTTTTTTTTCCCAAGTTAATTGCTTAGACTAACTTGGACCAACCTCTTTCATGCTGTGATGCACATAGAAAATGGTAGTATTTGAATAGTACGATGAGGCTGTTTTGGACCAAGAGCAACCTACCTGGAGACTTCTACCAGCCCAGGCTCTACCTTTCTACCCTGAGGGCTGAGGGGAATCAGTGCATTGTCACACCTATTCTGGGGTGAGCCTGTCTTTGTTTGCATCTGTTGTCCTGGGGTAACTACTAATGGTGACTTCTTTAACTCTCACAATTATTCCCTGTCAGACAATAAATTATAGGTCACTCAACCAGTAAGCCATGCTTGGCGGACCAGTGAGGAAGCTCTGGCCTAGACAACAGCTTATTTTTCTCTTTTTTTCCTACATTCTTAAACTCTGATTTGGTGCTACCCAAGTTTATCCTCCATAAGCTTTACTTTCAGCACTGGACAAATATTTATTGAGTACTTTCTATGTGTCAGGCATTGTAGATACATTCTCATGTAATCCTTTCAACAACTTTGTGAACTAGGTGGTGGTATCACCATTCTGCAGGCTAGGAAATAGGCTGAAAGAGGTTGCCCAAAATAACACAACCAGTAAGTGGCTGAGCTAGAGTAGCAGGTGAGTTCCATTGCACTTGTCAGCTTCATGCTATGACAGTAGCTTATATCATGGCTGAGGGATTGTGGGGCAGAGGGTGAGAAAAGAAGTCTGTGCTCACCTAGCAGTCACTATGGGTGGGGTTGGGAAGGGAGGTAACATGGTACCAGCTAACCCTGTACTACCTCTGGGTAGCTCCCACCTGACTAAGTTTGGGTGGGCAGGTCATTCAGATGACCTTAGGGACAATATCATTTAAGCAGGTCAAGATGACCCCAAAGATTGGTTGGGCAGGACATGGAAAACCTTAGCTCACTTGTTTCTATAATGACCCACCCTACCTGCAACATAAAGAATAATTAAAAATGGGTATACGGGTAGAATGGAGGCAGTGGTGATTCAGTGTTTGAATTTTCTCACCTTTTATGTGGGAGACCTGGGTTCGATTTCCAGCCAGTGCACCTCATGTGCAGCCACCACATGTCTGTCATTTGTGGATTGCATGTTGCTATGATGCTGAACAGGTTTCAGCGGAGCTTCCAGACTATGATGGACTAGGAAGAAAGGCCTGGCAATATGCTTCTGAAAATCTGTCAGTGAAAATCCTGTGGATCACAATGGTCCAGTCCACAACCAATCATGGGGATGGACAGGACCAAGCAGTGTTTTGTTCCATTGTACACAGGGTCTCCATGAGTCAGGGGCCAACTCTATGGCAGCTGACAACAACAACAATGGCAGTAGGGTGGTCCTAAACCTTCTTGGTGTAAGATTTTTGCTCATCTTTGTCTGGGGAGGTTTTGTTCCATAATAAATTGGGTGACTTGAGATTTGCCATAATTGATTTGGGGAAGACCCAGCCATGACCCATAAGGATTCTATACTTTGTTTTTCCCTGAAAGCTGTCTTATTTCTGTCACAGCCAGGAAAAAAATGTGATTGGATTTCTTGTCTGAGAATATCACATTTTGGTGTCTTACTGTCCCCAAGGCATTCTTAAATTTGTTAAAAAACTTTTCCTGTGGCTCTGGGCTTCACTTAAACTTTGGTAGGGAAAGCCTACTAGATTAGCTTCTAGTTTCTTCTAGAGAGGAAGTTCTGTATAACACTATTTAGAATATCATTTTAAGGAGAGCTTTCCTGTGCTTACTTGCTTATCAGTCACAACATGGTGAAGAAGCCTGCATTCACATAGGTACGTCTGTGTTCATTCATTTATTTATTAAACATTTATGGAGCATTCACTATCTGTTGGTCATGTAAGGTGCTGTGGATATAACCCACTGTATCAGCATGAAATGGGAAATTGTCTGTTTTAGTCATCCAGAAAATGCTTTTTCCTTTCCTATATTTGATATTTTTTATTTTCTTCTTTTTAGCATTTCTGGCAAGGAGTTCATTATCGCTGGGCCTTTTTCATGGCCAGTGGCCCATGTCTGGACGTAATTGCAGAACTGGTGGATGCAGGCAAGGTACGTGCAGCCCTTTGTATTGCTAGAGCACCCTTTTAATGCTCAGCGGCCTGCCCACCAACCCTAGTCAATGGGAGCTCTGTAGAGGTGGGCTTGGCCAATTTATATGCTGCCTTACCTGGCCAAATTTAAGTGCTGTATTTTTGGTTCTCTCTCCATGGGAATCATAGACTGACTGCTAAATATGAAAGAGAGCTTATACCATCTGGTCCACCCTCCTTGGTTTATAGATGAAGAGGCAGGCCCAGAGAGGTTAGATGATTTTCCCAAAGACACTTGATTAGATGGTGGCAGAGCTGGGATCCGTGGCTAGGCTGCTTATATTTTGGTAATGGTCTTGGAAAGAAGGAAAGTTCCACCACAAAGGAGATCTGGGCATACAAAGGTGGGAATGTTCTTGGAAGTTTACAGTAGCTTCTGGAGCTCCTTTAGTCAGAAGGTGAGGCTGCTCTGGAGGTAAGCAGATTTCCACATGAGCAAGGGGAACAAACACTGAAATTTAAATCCCAACAGAGGTAGGAGCAGAGTCAGGCCCCAGTCTCCCCATTCCCAGACTAGTATAATAAAGTTGAATACACGACATGTCTCACAGGATCAGTGGCCAGGGCGTGGATGAGGATTGATATGGGTAGAGTCACTGGATGGTATTCTGTGACTACTCGTGTCTGTCCTGCAGTGGACTGTGTGGGGAAGGGATGGTTGCTTATAGTCTGGCCATCCCTTTTAGGATGTCAGAAGGGCTTTCGGGGCTGCTGGGGGTTGAACGACTCCGCAGCTACCACCTGTTCATTTATGTTCTTAAGTAGCCTTATAGTTAAGACTATCCCACCTCTGGAGGGATAACTCAAAAGGTGAACTCATAGTCTGTCACTGATATTTGTGATCTTATTGAGAAATTATGTGGAATTATAGGCCGGCAAACCTTACATATTTTAGAGGGTTGCTTGAGGTCATCCTACCTGATTCTAATTTTACAGATGAGAAAATTGGCTCAGAGAGATAAAGGGACAAGCTCAGGTTTGCAGAAGTAGGACCAGACTCACACCTCCTGACTCCCAGTCCTGTGCCTTTCCCTCTCCACCATTCAGCTGCATTCCTAGTGCTTGAGGCTGAGTTAGGGACTTTAGCTTAAGTTGCGTTGTTCTTGTCATTTTACAAAGGGATTGGAGCAGGGCTATTGTTGCCATTGCATGATCCATGCTGAACTACTTGGAAAGAGCCCCTGGAGATGGGCTTTATTCTATCAGCATGTGCCCCTTGCTAGCCCATTTCATCTTTCCATTTCAGTTTCTGAAAATGTTATTTTTAGGAACTACTTTGTGTGTGTGTGTGTGTGTGTGTGTGTGTGTGTGTGCATTTAGTTTATTTTTTTCATTATAGCCGAGTAACTACATAATAAAAGATAGTCTGTTACTGTTTCCCACATTTTTTGGTTCTGAGTTTTCATGCCTTTTCTCAGACCTTGTAAGTGTTGATGTGTACTAGGTTGAAAAGGGCTGAGCCTTATTGTGACTGTATAATTAAGTGCCTTTCTGTAGGGTTCATGTCATACCTCACAGGGAAGCTTATTTTATTTCTAGGAAGAAGGAATGAATTCTCATCGAATAATTCAGCCCATAGTTCTACATAAGTGCTTCATGTGATTGGAGCCCCATTATTAGAGAGGTCTGTCCTCCACAAGTACACCAAACAATTGTACTTGTCCTCATAGCTGCTCCAGGCTGTCCACATGCTTACCATTGCTCTTTTGTATTCAAAATATTGTGACTCTGTCTCTACCTGGAAGTTACTATTTACCCAACAGAGAAGAAAGGTGGCTTGTATATACCCGCCTACTAATTTTGGCAGATAACTGATAGAATGGTTAAAAGAGGACACAATAGAAATAAAGATGTCCTGAATTATCTTTGAAGGAGGGTGAGTGATTCTTCATTCTCCTGACCAGGGTTATTTGGGCTTTGGAGTCACTTATGATAGGGAAGGGCTCTGGGTCTGTGGAAGCTGTTATGTGAAACTGGATGCCATGGTGAGGTCAGGTGGTGTGTCTTGTCAGGCCACTGCTTCCCTGTGGAGAAGGTCGTTTACTCTTTGGTGAGAGGTCATTGCCTGTTTACACTGGGAAACTGGAAAGGATAACACAACAGATCTTTACATGTTGTGTAGTAGGTACAGATTTGTTAAATTGGATGAGGACATTTGAATTTTTCCAAGCTTAGGCTAAGTGCTTAGTGAATCTGATTAGCAGGTCTCTGAAAGAGGATCTGGAGTTGTTGAAGAGAATTTTGACACTTCTAGAAATGGAATAGCTGTATCAAAAGGTATGTACATTTATAATTTTGATAGATTTTTAAATAGCCACTTCTTAGGAATCCTGGTTTGTGTATTTAGTGTCTGGAACTTCTCTTGCGGCTTACCTTCTATGCCTGTTGTCTCTTTATTTACCTGTTGTGACCTCTCGCCTGTTTTACTTCATTAGAGACTTGTTTCTAGGACTATGGAGAAAACCTGACACTGGTCACTTGTGACTTAAACTCTCCTAGTAAAAATGGAATCTGGATTAATGAGTATTATTTGTGGATTCTAAATTCTCCTTGTTAGCCCTTTATGATTCAGTAAAAATGGATAACCCACAGAGTTAATTGCCATAATCCACTGATAATGTCACTTTAAGGACTAAGGTGTACCTGACCCAAGCCGTGGTGTTTTCATTCGCCTCATATGCTTGTGAAAGCTGGACAATGAATAAGGAAGAACGAAGAAGAATTAATGCCTTTTAGTTATGGCGTTGGCGAAGAATATTGAATATACCATGGAATGCCAAAAGAACGAGCAAATCTGTCTTGGAAGAAGTACAGCCAGAATGCAAGGATGGCGAGATTTTGTCTCACATACTTTGGACATGTTATCAGGATGGACCAGTTCCTGGAGAAGGATATCATGCTTAGTAAAATAGTGGGTCAGTGAAAAAGAGGAAGACCCCCAATGAGATGGATTAACACAGTGGCTGCAACAATGGGCTCAAACATAGCAACGATTGTGAGGATGGTGCAGGACCAGGCAATGTTTTGTTCTGTTGTACATAGGGTCCTGTGAGTCAGAATCAACTGCATGGACCTAACAACAGTGATAGTGTCATGCTTACACTTTCGCTATCAACACTGTCCTGCCTTTGCATACCCATTGTTGCACTCTAAACATTTTTAGAAATAAGCTTTTCTTGTGCCTGCCATTGTTAGGCCCAGAAGTGATAAGAAGCTGAAGTTTTACAAGCATAGGGACCTCACAGTTCATTTCTCCTAAATTCAAGATCCGGACTTGGTCATTGCTTTCATATGACATGTGAAATGATTTCGTAATCACAATTTCAGTCTGAATTTTAAGATAATCTTATAGCATTTTCATTATGACTTTAATTGGGGTTGGCAAACTACTGCCACTGGGCAAATCTAGTCTGAGACAGATTTTTGTAGGTCCTCTGAGCTTAGAATGGTTTTTACATTTTAAATGAGTTATTAAAAAAACAAAAAGAAGGACATAGACCATGTGTGGCCCACATGGTCTAAATAATTACTGTCTAACCCTTTACAGAAAAAGTTTACTGACCCTTATCTTAGAAACATGGTTAAATTTTTTTAACCCATTCATGCAAGCCCCAGTTTATACATCAGGCAAAGGAGGAGCTGCATAGCTGGTGACATAGTGACAGGGAATGACCTCCCCTCAAAAGTTCCTTCTCTTTCCCTGCAGCTGCTCCACACAGCAAGGAACCTGGGGCTTTCAGAGACCAGTTTGAAAATGACTATGTTATGCACTGAATTGTGTCCCCCAAAAATGTGTGTCAACTTGGCTAGGCTATGCTTCCTAGAATTATGTGGTTGTCCTCCAATTAGTGGTCTGATGTGTTGTGAATCTTAACCTCTGTGATGTTAATGAGTCAGGATTAGAGACAGTTATGTTAATGAGGCAGGACACAATCTGTAGGGTTATGTTGTATCTTGAGTCAATCTCTTTTGAGATATAAAAGAGGGAAGCAAGCAGAGAGGAGAAGGACCTCACACCACCAAGAAAGAAATGCCAGGAGAAGAGTGTGTCCTTTGGACCTGGGGTCCCTGCGTTGAGAAACTCCTAGACCCAGGGGAAATTGATGACAAGGACCTTCACCCAGAGCTGACAGAGAGAGAAAGCCTTCCCCTGGAGCTGACGCCCTGAATTCGGACTTATAGCCTCCTAGACTGTGAGAGAATACATTTCTGTTTGTTAAAGCTATCCACTTTTGGTATGCCTGTTATAGCATCACTAGATAACTAAGACAGAATTTGGTACCAGTAGTAGGGTCCTACTCTAACAGATACCTACAGTGTGGAAGTGTTTTTGGAATTGAGTAATGGGTAGAGGCTGAAAGAGTTTTCAAGTGCCTAATAGTGAAAGCCTAGATTGCCTTGAAGAGGCTGTTGGTAGAATTGTGGACATCAAAGACAATTCTGGTGAGGGCTCAGAAGGAAGTGAAGAGAGCTGTAACACTGGAGACAGCGCAGATGGTGAGAAGCAGCAGCAGAACCAGGAAACCAGTGTGAGATGGCATGGGAGCCAACCCATGGAGCGAGAGAGCTGAGTGCCTTTGGACGGGAGGCTTCCTGGTGGGGTGGAGTGCCTCCAGGCACTCATTGGTGAAGCTAGGCTTGCCGACCCACAGAGCTAGAGAGCTGAGTGCCTTCGGGCCAAGGCTTACTGGCAGAGTGATGTGCCTCTGGGCACTTACCCGAGGCGCTAAAGAGCTTTGTAACACTTGACTGAGCAGGGCAGAGGCTGGGCTGGCCCAAGAGGCCCAAGAGGCCCAAGAGGCCCAAGGAGCTGAGAGGCCAAGAGGCTAAGGAACCAGGAAACAGAAGCTGAAGAGACAAGGAGCACAGGAAGCAGAGCTGCCTCAGTCTCAAAGGGTGGGGCCACGGCCTCATGGTTCTCAAAGAGTGGAACCACAACCTCCTAGGTTTCAAAGAGTCAGATCTTCAACTCAGTTTCGTAGTATGGGGCTGCTATTCACGAGTACCAGGGGCATGGGGCTGGATCCACCACCCAAAGCTGAGGGGGAGGGACCCCTGCGCTGAGAAGCTCCTAGACCAGGGGGAGGATGGATGAGTACCTTCCCCCAGAGCTGACAGAGAGAGAAAACCTTCTCATGGAGTTGATGCTCTGAATTCGAACTTCTAGCCTCCTAAGCTGTGAGAGAATAAATTTCTGTTTGTTAAAGCCATACACTTTTGGAATTTCTGTTATAGCACCACTAGATAACTAAGACTGTTTGGGGTGGTCTCAAAAAGAACAGTTTATAATTAGCACATTGAGTGTAATGGGCTGTTACTGAAATTGTGCCTACAAACAGTTTATTGGCATTTACTCCTAAGCTCAATAAATATTTCCTGTTTTTATTCTATTTAACAAACTTTTTTGGTGAGGGATGGGGAGCCCATAGTAAACATTATACTCAGGGTAAACATAGCTCATTTATATTCTCATAGAATATTCGAAACAGAAAAACCTAGTACTTACCTAATTTACTGTCCCCATTTCCCCCTATACCCTGCTATTATGACACATTTGAAGACACTGAAGGAGGCCCTAAGATACATGTCACAGTTACGCAGGGCCCAGGTCTTCTGACCACTAGGACATTTCCATCCACCATCCTTTGCTGCCTTTCTTTAAAATCAAGGTGTTGATAATTAAGTAATAAATTCCTTACAAAGCCTTCATTGTTTTCTGGTTACTTAAATAGTTACCCACAGTGCAGTTTGAAGTCCTGGTATTTCTGTTTGTGAAAGAGCACTCTAAAATTGAGGTGCTTGACATAGCTAAAATGGCTGACACAGGTCTGACTCAGACTCCATTTTGTCCTAGCCCCCTGCTTCTGCTTTTTAGAGTATGTGACCCATGACTACACTCTTGACCAAAATAACTTGTTCTGCAGCATTCTGAGGTGGCCCACCTAGATTGTTGTAGGAACCAACTCTGAAACGCAGGAAACTGTGGCTAAGGTTGAGTATGTCAGCCAACAGAAATTCTCGATAAGTTAGTCTTACAGAGGGTGTTGAGTGTCAACCAATCAAGTGTACCCCTGTACTCTTCCCAGTTCTGTACAAAGTTCTGACCAAAGTCGCATGCCTATGTGCCCTCTTTAGAACGCCATTTTGAACTTACATTTTGGTGCTCCCCGATTTGCAGATCTTTGAATCTGAATAAAACTCTTGTTTTATAGAAACTCTGTTTTGTTTTTAGCATATTATATCTACAGAATTCTTGTATTTCTCAGTGTCTTTCAGGACTGAGAGCAGGAGAACAGGCAGATTCTTCAGACCATAGTCAGCTACTGATAAGAATGACTGTGCTTGGGGGAAAATATTTATACATACTTGCTTATATATGCATATATTAGTTTCCTATTGCTGCTGTTAACAAATTACCACAAACCTAGTGCCTTAAAACAACACAATTTTATTATTTTACAGTTCTGGAGGTCAGGCATCCAAAATGGGTTGGCAGGACTGTGTTCGAGGCTCTGAGGGATAATCCGTTCCCTTGCCTTTTCCAGTTTCTAGAGGCATTCCTCGGCTCATGCCCCCACATCACTCTGACCCCTGCTTTCACTGTCACATCTCCTTTACTGCCTCTAACCCTCCTGCCTCCCTCTTATAAGGACCATTGTGATTACATCTGACCCAACCCGAATAGTCCAGGATCATCTTCCCATCTCAGGATCTTTAACAACTTCACAGGTTTTAGGGATTAGGATGTGAATATCTTTGGGGGCCATTATTCTGCTTACCATAATGCATGAAATGTCTCAAAAGCATATGCAAGTAACTTGAAATATTGGTTGCCCCTGAGGAGGGGAATTGGATGGCTAGGGATCAAGTGTTAGAAGAAGGTTTTTCCTTGTGGCCTTCTATCTTTGTGAATATGTTTATTTGCACACACATATTCTCCAGGTAATTATTAAAGCCCTCTGAAGTCACGTGCTTCAAGTCCACAGGTCTATTGAAGATCCTAGGCTTGGCTGAACAATGATAAAGATTTCTCAGTTTATCGTTTCTTTATTTTAGCCAGCATCAGAATAGTTCCTAGGTAGCTTATTTGCATTCAATTCAAAACACATTTACTGAGGGCCCACTGGCACTCTGCTTCACCCAGTAGGATGTGGAGAGATGCATTGGCCACACTGAGTTACCTTCCAAGCAGTGTTGTCCCATTCTGCAGTGATGGAAATGTTCTCTGTCTGCACTATCCAGGGTGGTAGCCGCTAGCCACATATGATATTGAGCGCTTGAAATGTGGCTAGTGCGACTGAGGGACTGAATTTTAAATTTTATTTACTTTCGATTAATTAAATTTTAAATAGCCACATGTGGCTAGAGGCTACCATATTGCACAGGGCAGCTTTAAGGGAAAATGTAATGAATTCTGAGGCAAGTGACTCCTCCCCGGATAGCCAGGCCCTAATATAACAATCAGTTGTATTCCAAAACTTTATGTTCCTTGTTTGCAGCTGGATTTGTTCCTCCTGAGAAAGATTGCAGTGATAGGGTTGAATTTCTAGGAACCACTAGAAGAGGATTTGTTGCTATATTATGCCATGCTGTGGCATGTATCTCGTCAATCTCATGGCTTTGAGGCTTTAGATGTTACTGAAGTTGTTTCTATGGGAAAACGTATACTGAGTTTCCTCTCTTTTGGTTGGAAGAGGCATCTTTTTTCAGGGAGACCTAGGGACAAGTCCTGTATGCTTTCCAAAGTGGGCACATTTATTCCCTTGGAAAGCACTCCCATCCTCGCAACCCCCTCTCTTACCTATCTCCCCACCTCTCGTGAAGGGCTGTCAGAGCAGCAGATGCCCAAATCCTGGGGCCTGCCTTTGTACAGCCTTTGTTTAAGGAGGTTAAAGCACAACCAGGAGAAGTTTGTGCTGGCATTTGGGTCCGAGACTGAAACGAGGGCGGCTGCTGTGGGTGTCTCCTGGTCCGCTGTGATCCCCGTGTCTGCGTAGTGGGAAGTGTGGTGTTGGACCCCGCTTTATAGCAGGCTCCCAGTGCAGGCGGACTATCGCAGTGTCAGCACATAAATGCCCCCTTCACTATGAGTAACCTTTCCCTCCCCTTTCTGGATTTTAACCCTCACCCTTTTGTCCTGGAGGGAGGCTGTGTGTAGACATTGTTTCATCATTTAATTAATCTCCATTTGCTGTCACATAGTCAGCCAACAGTGGCATTTGCCTGCCTGTTAATTGAAAGTCTTTTTTTTTTCCATTGTCACTAATGGGAACTGCTGAATGACTCATTCTGCCACCGTCAGCCCTCTAGGGCTATTCACCACAATAGGCTTGACCAGCCAGATTAAAGTGTTCGTAACCAAGTTGCCTGTGTCATCATTTCAGGATCTGGGTCTCTGTCAGAGTTTTTGAGTTAACATAGCCAGATGAGCTTAGGTAGTTCATTCTGGAGTTGAGCGGTTGGATTCAGGGTTCCTTTGTGACTCTGGTAGCACCATTGCAGTGTTGCTTTTGTTACAAGTGTCAGATGCTCCGTGACAAGTTGATGTTGTTGTCTCCTTTCTTTTTTTGCTGTATCTCACAGGTGCTTGTTTCACGTACCTGCTCTGGAATAGTGCCTATTGGAAGGTGGCCACTTAGTCTTTGTGGAATAAATGAATATGTGTATAAGTCAGAACCCTAGGAACAAGGCAAAAGGCTATAATAGGGATTCATTCCACTTCAGGGTGCATGAAAATCACGTGGGAAGCTTATTTAAAATGCATTGTCTCTGCCCCAGCCCTATAGAGTCTGATTTAGCTTTTCGAAAAGGGGGCCTAGGTCCGTGCATTTTAAGCAAACCCTCAGGTGATAACTTTTCAGGTAATTAGCATCCAGAAAGCAGTGTCCTAGGACTTTAAGGAGAGCAGAAAGTTCAAAAGGTTTCATGTGGGATATACCTGAAAAAAACAAACCAAACGCATTGCCATAGAGTCGATTCCAACTCATAGCGACCCTATAGGACAGAGTAGAACTGCCCCATAGGGTTTCCAAGGAACGGCTGGTGGATTCGAATGGCTGACCTTTTGGTTAGCAGCCAAGCTCTTAACCACTGAGCCACCAGGGCTCCAGGTAGGACATATAGGAAACCACTTTTAATGCATTCCATTCCCTTTTTAGAGAAGGCAAGTAGGTTTCATCTAACAAGCAGCTCAGATTAGTTACTAGGGACTATGATGTTGAGGAAGATTCAGCTTGCGGGGGAGGTCCACGATGATTAATTAGTGTTTAATAATCAGCAGTTAATTAATCTGTTTATTAACTGCTTATTAATCCTTGGATACAGATGGGAGTGGTGGCACGTGTACCAAGCTATCTGTCATCTAGGTGGCCAAGACGCAGGCCCTAGAGACCTCGGCTGGCACAGACAGTCACAAGGCAGGCAGGCCAAGATGCAGACTGTGATAAATCATTATAATCATTGGCTACTTTCCCTTTTAAGATTTTTGGAGTAGATGTAGGAAGCAGCAGATGACCTAGGAGAGGCTTTGTGCATAGCGGTGAGAGCACAGATTCTGGCATCAGATTGAATCCTGCCTTACCACCTAGCCTATGGGACAGTTCTACTCTGTCCTGTAGGGTCGCTATGAGTCAGAATGGACTCGACAGCAACAGGTTTGGTTTTTTTGGCTTTTTTGGGTTTTACCACCTAGCAGTTGAGTAACGTCGGGCAACTTAACTCTCTGTGCCTTAGTTTCTTCGTCTGTAAAATGGGAATAAATAATAGTACCTACCTCATAAGGAGGTTATGGGGATTGAATGAGGTAAACTATATAAAGCCTTAGAACAGTGCCTGGCATATGTACTAGCTGTTATTTTTATTATGAGCTCATTGTGATTTGTGGGTACAAATACATTTTCAGCTTTTTAAAGAAGGCTCTTTTGGTTCCAGGCTGTGAAATTCACACAAAGGAAGGTGTACCAGATGCATCAGAACATCACCACAAGAACAAAGTGTCATATTTACTTATACACTCTTTCCTCTTGTAAAAGAAAAGGGGTCATAAAATGTATGAGTCAGTTTATGCCTCTGACAGCTAATCTATGCCAGTTGAGCTGAAATAACAAATGTATAAGTGTTGATTTTTGTTTGAAGGTTTGAAAAAGGAGAGTTCAGTTGGATTTTTGCAAGGGGAGAGAGGGTACTAACTGGGGCTTAATTTCAGGGGGAGGCTGCTAGCAATAATTGTTGTTGTTGTGTGCCATTGAGTCAATTCCACTTATAGTGACCCTATAGGACAGAGATGAACTGTCCCATAGGGTTTCCTAGGCTGTAATCCTTACAGGACAGACTGCCCCATCTTTCTCTGGCAGAGCTCCAGGGCGGGTTCAAACCTCTGACCTTTCAGTTAGCAGCCGAGCACTTAACCATTGCACCACTAGGGCTCCTTTCTGATAGTATTAACACTAAAGTGAATACTCACGTTTCCGAGCTGGCTGGGATGGCTTTCCTGTTCAGTCGAACAAGCTGCTTTGCTGCTTAGCAAATCCTCCCAGGGCAGCTCCAGCCTAGGACAAGGTCTCCTGAAGCCCACAAAGCCCGTGTGAGACTCTTGCTTCCCAACTATCTTATTGGTTTTCCCCTGAGTGGTATTTATTAAGCTTCTGTCTACCTTCAGGACAAGGGAGCATTTCATTCTGTTGTGCATCGGGTCGCCATGAGTTGGGAACCTGCTCGAAGGCAGCTAACAACAACATGCTTAGCATTGTACTGGGTGTTGTGGGGGGTAAAAAAGAAGTGGCGTATTCCATAGATACTTTAAGCTCTGGTTAAGTAGATATGCCAAACACCTAACAAATAAAATCTATCCTTAAGCTGTGCACTGTCTGTGAGGGGGCCACAGAGCTACATAGCTCAAGGACCTTGGATGCTCCTTTTGATTTTTACTACAGACAACAGGGTGGCTAAGACGTGTAATCAACTACAACAAGTGCAGTATGTGATGAGGGCCACGTGGGTCCCAGAGCAGTTCAAAGGGAGAACATATTGCAATACTGGAGGAGTAAGGAAAGGCAGTGTCAGACTTGGGCTGAAAGCATGGAACAGTTTTCAGAAAGGAGGGATTTCTGGGCTGCAAACAGAGTATGTCCAGAGAGTGACAAGTAGACTGTTTTGGTGGAGCGTAGAGTCCACAGGAGGGCTGAGGCTGGGATGGTAGTAGCCTTTCAATGCCAGGTGTGGTGGGAGATATTGAAGGGCGGGTTTGGTTTTTGGTGAGTGAAAGAGTGACAAGACTAGTACAGAGCAGAAGTAAGATTGAGCCATGGTAGAGTTGGGATGCATTAGAGAGAAGAGAGAGAAGGACAGGAGAGGGGAGGGGGAGACAGGAGTGAGTACAGCACTGAACTCTTGACCTAGGTGTACTGGAAATAGACCTGAAGAATCGAGCCTTGAGAGACATTTTGAAGAGACTAATTCCAGGAGTTATCTGTCTTGATATTTTCTTATCCAGCAGTCAACCTCTTCTTGTGTTTTACAGATTCAGCCAGTTATTGAGCAAACCTTTCCTTTTTCTAAAGTTCCAGAAGCCTTCCTGAAGGTAGAAGGAGGACATGCACGAGGAAAGACCGTAATTAATGTAGTTTAAATAAACACTCAATTTAGTGATTGTTGACTCTGTTATTTGGGGTCTACATGTGGGCTCCAGGAAACCCTGATTGCGTAGTGGTTAAAGAGCTATGGCTGCTAACCAAAAGGTTGGCAGTTCGTATCCACTAGGCACTCCTTAGAAACCCTGTAAGGCATTTCTACTCTATCCTATAAGGTCGCTATGAGTTGGAATCAACTCGACGGCAACGGGTTTGGTTTGGTTTTGGTTTGTGGGCTTGAACTTTTTTCTAGCATCCCTTTTCGACCATTTTCTCCAGGTTAGCCTATAAATTCCATTAAGTTAAAAAAAAAAAAAAACCTTTTTTTGCCATAATTTTCTCTCTTCTGAACTGAGCACAGAGATGGATTCTTCAACCACACTTCACCCTCTCTGCTTGGGACAAGTTCACCCTGCCTCACCTCAAGTGCTTTTTGGTGTAACCTCTGCCCCTGATATATCCATGCAGTCATAGGTGTTGAGAAGCCCTCTGTGCCAAGCACAGGGATACACAAATATATACGACATGACATGAAAATATCAGCACTGGTACTTGTCTATAAAAGTTAGTGATAGTTGTGTAATGATGTATTTTTTTAATACTGTTCTTCTTTCACACCAGCTTTACAGCTTGCTATGGCATCTTCTAATAGCTCAAACTCTATTTTATTATCCTCATGTTCGTGAGATACTAAAACTTTGGGAATATGGGTAGATGGCAGCAGGAGTTTATTTAAAGCTAGTTTTGTCTTGAATAAATCAACAGGCACTCTCCTAACTGGCCAAGGTTTCCGTTCACTTTTGTTCTCCCTCTCTAATGTGGTGATAACAGCCTTGAAAGTTCTGAATCTCTTGGAGTCACACATAAAAATCTGGCCAGAGGACAGGCGAGGCCAAGATGGTGGAGTAGTCACATGCTTCCTGTGGTCCCTCTTACAACAAAGACCCAAAAAAACAAGTGTATTGATTATACATGATAGTCTAGGAACCCTGAACATCAAAGATAAAGTTGAGGAGTCGGACTGAGTAGCAGGGAGAGGGAGAGACAGTTTAGAAATAGTGAGGATTTGCCAGACCTGAACTGGCTGGCACCCTGCAGGCTGGATCAGCCAATACGTGCAGGCTGAGGCAAGCAGAAGCACTAGGAATGAGTTTTCCACACCGGGAGAAACTGAGCGGCAGAGAGTCTGCACAAGCTTCCAGAACCAGGGAATAGTGGCGCTGAATCTGCGAAAGTTAAGTGCAAGCGTCTAACCTACTACGTGGGATCAAAAAAACCCTTCCCTCCTCTGGGAAATACCTCTCTCCCATTTACCCACCCCCTCCCTGCTCTGATCCGGTCCCAGTCTGGCTTTAGTGATTGCCATGTCCCCAGGGCCAGAAGTGGTACCTGTCGCATGCCCTGAGCCATTCTCCTGTGTTTGGAGAGGGAACAAATTAACAAACAGGAAAAAATAATCTGCCAGCTCCCCTAAGCCAGGAACTCAGGGCAGGCACAGCCCCTTTGCCTAGGCACAGGCATAAGGGGTCCATGGAGTTTGAATGCCTTTCAGCCCTGCCTAGACCTGTATGGGCCCATTTCAACAGCATAGGTCCTCATTAGCACAGTACAACAGGGTATATACCTGAAGATTATTTTCCAGTGCAACAGCTAAGGCGGAGTGGCAGATTCGTGACATTCGACACCACCCTGCCCATTAAGCAGGGTCCTCACCTACCCACATCAGGGGCCTGAGGACTAGTGGCTCCACCCACTCCACCTAGCTACCTGCGACAGAGGTCTGAGAATAAGTGGTGCCTCGCCTCCCAGTCCTTACAGCCAACAGCATTGGGTGCCCAAAGTCCAACTGCAAAATCCACCCACCTACGTGCTCTAGCAAACAGGGACATGCCTTCCACCCCGGCACTCAGAGGCAGCCATCAGCCCCCTACCTTGCTGAGCACATAACCCCCTACTGCAGTCAGATACCTCTGCCTACACCAGTCACCCCTATGTAGTCCTGCCTGTCTAGGACTGTAGGTGAGAGCCTGCACCACACACTCGGTAACTGATGACCTGGACACCTGAGCTGAATCCACACAAGAAAAATAAACGGACTTCTGGTCTCACATACCTAGTAACAGCTCTAACCACCTGGTGACAGGACATGAGAGCTTCAGAGATGCTAATAAGGTAGCTCACACGACCAGCCTATTTGGGAATATCAAAACAAGAAGCTAGGACACCGTAAGCAAACATAAATAAATATAATAACTTATTAATAGCTTGGAGACAACAGTCAATATCAAATCACATGAAGAGGCAGACTGATGGCGTCAGCAAGCGACCAAAACAAACAACTAAGGAACCTCCTGGAGAAAGAGAAGGTCTTGGAATTACCAGAGATAGAATTCAAAAGATTAATATACAGAGCTCTTCAAGATATCAGGAAAGATATCAGTCAAAATGTAGACCAAGCCAAGGAACACACAGACAAAGCAATTTAACAGACTGCAAGAATCCACAGAGAAACAACAAACAAATCCAAAAGATTAACAATAAAATTTCAGAATTAGACAACTCAATAGAAAGTCATGGAAGCACAATGGAGGCAATAGAAGTCAGAATTAGTGAGACTGAAGGTAAAGCACTTGACACGAACTTATTTGAGGAAAATCAGATAAAAGAATTTTAAAAAATGAAGAAACCTTAAGAATTATATGGGACTGTATCAAGAGGAATAATCTATGAGTGATTGGAATACCAGAATGGGGGATAACAGAAAATACAGAGAGAATTGTTGAAGATTTGTTGGCAGAAAACTTCCCTAATATTGTGAAAGATGAGAAGATATCTATCCAAGAAGCTTATCGAACCCCACACAAGGTAGATCCCAAAAGAAAGTCACCAAGACATACTATTATCAAACGTGCCAAAACCAAAGAGAATTTTAAGAGTAGCTAGGGATAAATGAAAAGTCATCTACAAAAGAGAGTCAATAAGACTAAGCTCTGACTACTCAGCAGAAACCAATCAGGCAAGAGGGCCCATGGGATGACATATATAAAGCCTTGAAGGAAAAAAAATGCCAGCCAAGAATTATATATCCAGCAAAACTGTCTCTCAGATATGATGGTGAAATTAGGGCATTTCCAGATAAACAGAAGTTTAGGGAATTTGTAAAAACCAAACCAAAATTACAAGAAATACTAAGGGAGTCCTCTGGTTAGAAAATTAATAACATCAGATAACAACCTAAGACTAGAACACAGGACAGAACAACCAGATATCAGAAAAATAAATCAAAGCTAAAACACTGAAAGTAGGGAAACAGAACCATCAATATGTAAAAGATGAGAACATTAAAACAAAAAAGAGGGACTAATGTAGTCATAGAACTTTCATATGGAGACGAAGTCAAGGTAATATAAAGAACTAGAAGATTGGTTTAAACTTAGAAAAATTGAGGTAAATAATTAAGGTAACCACAAAGGAAACTAACAATCCTACACATACAAAATAAAAAAGAAGAAAAACATAAAGACTCAGCAAATACAAAATCGACAACAATGAAAAAGATGAAAATACATAAAAATGACTCAGCACAGAAAATTAAGTGGAACAAAGGAACTGTCAACAACACACAAAAAAATACATCAAAATGACAGCACAAAACTCATACCTATCAATAATTATGCTAAATGTAAATGGACTAAATGCACCAAAAAGAGTGGCAGAATGGATTAAAAAAACACAATCTGTCTATATGCTGCCTATGAGAGACACAACTTAGACTGAAAGAAAACTAAAAACTCGATGGAAAAAAATATATCAAGCAAACAACAATCAAACAAGAGCAGGAGGGCAATATTAATCTCTTACAAAACAGACTTGAAAGAAAAATCCACCACAAAGGATGAAGAAGCACACTATATAATGATTTAAGGGTCACTACACCAGGAGGACTTAACCATGATAAATATTTACGCACCAAAAGACAGGGCCCCAAAATACATAAAACAAACTAACAGCATTGAAAGGAGAAATAGCTCCACAATAATAGTAGGAGACTTCAACACACCACTTTTGGTGAAGGACAGAACATCCAGAAAGAAGCTCAGTAAAGACACGGAAGAGCTAAATACCACAGTCAGCCAACTTGATCTCATAGACATATACAGAACACTCCACCTGAAAGAAAGTATACTTTCTTTTCCAACACACATGGAAAATTCTCCAGAATAGACCACATATTAGGCCACAAAGCAAGCTTTAACGAATCTAAAACATTGAAATATTACAAAGCATCTTTTATGACCACAAAGCCATAAAAGTAGAAATCAATAACAGAAAAAGCAAGGGAAAAAAATCAAATACATGGAAACTGAACAACACCTTGCTCAAAAACTACTGGGTTATAGAAGAAATCAAGGATGGAATGAAGAAATTCACAGAATCAAATGAGAATGAAACACATCCTACCAGAATCTTTGGGACACAGCAAAAGCAGTGCTCAGAGGTCAATTTATAGCAATAAATGCACACATCCAAAAAGAAGAAAGGGCCAAAATCAAAACATTAACCCTAAAACTTGAACAAATAGAGCAGCAAAAGAAGACCACAGGCACCAGAAGAAAGGAAATAATAAAAATTAAAGCAGACTGACAGGGATCACAATAGAGGTTCCCAGATAGAGCTGGAGAAAAATGTAGCACAAAAATTCTAACTCTCAAAAAAAAAAAGACCAGACTTACTGGCCTGACAGACACTGGAGAAACCCCAAGAATATGGCCCCGATACCCTTTTAGCTCAGTAATGAAGTCATTCCCAAGGGTCACCCTTCAGCTAAAGATTAGACAGGTCCATAAAACAAAACAAGACTAAAGGGGCACAAAAGCCCAGGGACAAGGACTCGAAGGCAGGAAAGCTGGTAATAGGGAACCCAAGGTCGAGAAGGGAGAATGTTGATATGTCGTAGGGTTGTTAACCAATGTCATAAAACAATATGTGTACTAACTGTTTAATGAGAAACTAGTTCTGTAAACTTTCATCTAAAGTACAATTTAAAAAAAGAAAAAAATTGGAACAAATAAATAGAGAATAGAAAAACAAAGAGTTAAAAAGACCAAAAGCTGGTTCTTTGAAAAGATCAGCAAAATTGATTAACCACTGGCCAAAATGACAAAAGAAAAACAGGAGAGGAAACAAATAAATAAGAAATGAGATGGGCGATATCACAACAGACCCAACTGAAATTAAAAGAATCATAACAGAATATTATGAAAAATTATACTCCAACAAATTTGAAAACCTATAGGAAATGGACAAATTTCTAGAAACTCACTACCTACCTAAACTAACACAGAGGTAGAACAACTAAATAAACCTATAACAAGAGATGGTAGAGATGATTAAAAAAACTCTCAACAAAAAAAAAAAAAGCCCTGTCCCTGATGGCTTCGCTGGAGAATTCTACCAAACTTTCAAAGAAGAGTTAACACCACTACTATTAAAGATATTTCAGAGCACAGAAAAGGATGGAATACTCCCAAACTCATTCTATGAAGCCAGCATAACCCTGATACCAAAACCAGGTAAAGACACCACAAGAAAAGAAGATTAGAGACCAATACCCCTCATAAAAATAGACACAAAAATCCTCACCAAGATTCTAGCCAATAGAATTAAACAACATATCAAAAAAATAATTCACCATGGCCAAGTGGGATTCATACAAGGTATGCAGGGATGGTTCAACATTAGAAAAACAGTGTAATCCAACACATAAATAAAAAACAAGAACCACATGATCTTATCAATTGATGCAGAAACTGCATTTACAAAGTCCAACACCCATTCGTGATTAAAAACTGTCAGCAAAATAGGAATAGAAGGGAAAATCCTCTCCGTAATTAAGGGCATTTATACAAAGCCAACAGCCAACATCATCCTAAATGGAGAGAGTCTGAAAGTACAAAATCAGACAAGGATGCCCTTTATCACCACTCTTATTCAACATTGTGCTGGCAGTCCTAGCCAGAACAATAAGGTAAGAAAAAGAAATAAAGGGCATCCAAATTGGGAAGGAAGAAATAAAAGTATCCCTATTTGCAGATGATATGATCTTATACACAGAAAAACCCCAAAGAATCCACAAGGAAACTACTGGAACTAATAGAAGATTTCAGCAAAGTATCAGGATATAAGATAGACATTCAAAAATCAGTTGGATCCCTCTACACCAGCAAAGAGAACTTCGAAGAGGAAATCACCAAATCAATACCATTTACAATAGCCCCCAAGAAGATAAAATGCTTAGGAATAAATCTAACCAGAGACATAAAAGACCTATGCAAAGGAAACTACAAGACACTACTGCAAGAGACCAAAAGAGACCTGCATAAGTGGAAAAACATGCCTTGCTCATGGATAGGAAGACTCAACATTGTGAAAATGTCTGTTCTACCCAAAAAGATCTACAGATACAGTGCAATCCCAATCCAGATTCCAATGGCATTTTTAATGAGATGGAGAAACAAATCACCAACTTCATAGAGAAAGAGAAGTGGCCTCGGATAAGTAAAGCATTACTGAAGAAGAACAATAACAAAGTGGGAGGCCTCACACTAGCTGATTTTAGAACTTATTATACCACCACGGTAGTCAAAACAGCCTGGTACTGGTACAATAACAGATACACAGACCAATGGAACAGAATTGAGAATCTAGACGTAAATTGATCCACCTATGAGCAGCTGATATTTGACAAAGGCCCAAAGTCCATTAAATGGGGAAAAGAGAGTCTCTTTAACAAATGGTGCTGGGATAACTGGATAGCCATCTGCAAAAAATGGAACAAGACCCATACCTCACACTGTGTACAAAAACTAACTCAAAATGGACCAAAGACCTAAATATAAAATGTAAAACAATAAAGATCATGGAAGAAAAAATAGAGATAACGCTAGGAGCCCTAATACATGGCATAAACAGAATACAAAACATAAGTGACAATGCACAAGCACCAGAAGAGAGACTAGATAACTGGGAGCTGCTAAAAATCAAGCACTTATGCTCGTCAAAAACTTCACCAAAAGAGTGAAAAGACAACCTACAGACTGGGAAAAAAATTTCTGGCTATGACATATCCAGTCAGGGTCTAATCTCTGAAATCTACAAGATACTGCAAAACCTCAACAACAAAAAGACAAATAACCCAATTAAAAAATGGCAAAGGATATGAACAGGCACTTCACCCAAGAAGACATTTAGGTGGCTACTAGATGAGGAAATGCTTGTGATCATTAGCCATTAGAGAAATGCAAATCAACACTGCAAGGAGATACCATCTCACCCCAACAAGGCTAGCATTAATCAAAAAAACACAAAATAATAAATGGAGACATTGTGGAGAGACTGGAACACTTATACACTGCTGGTGGGAATGTAAGATGGTACAACCACTTTGGAAATTGATTTGGCGCTTCCTTAAAAAGCTAGAAATAGAAGTACCATACAATCCAGCAGTCCCACTCCTTGAAATATATCCTAGAGAAATATGAGCTGTCACACAAATAGATATATGCACACCCATGTTCACTGCAGCACTGTTCACAATAGCAAAAAGATGGAAACAACCTACGTGCCCATCAACAGACGAATGGATAAACAAATTACGGTAATTCACACAAAGAAATACTATGCAATGATAAAGAACAATGATGAATCCGCAAAACATACCATGGATGAATCTGGAAGGCATTATATTCAGTGAAATTAGTCAGTTGCAAAAGGACAAATATTGTATGACACCACTATTATAAGAACTCAAAAGGTTTAAACACAGAAGAAAACATTCTTTGATGGTTATGAGGGTGAGGAGGGAGGGAGAGGGGCATTCTCTAACTGGATAGTGGACAAGAATTATCTCCAGTGAAGGGAAGGACAACACACAATACAGGGGAAGTCAGCACAACTGGACTAAACCAAAAGCTAAAAAGTTTCCTGAACACAACCAAAGACTTCGAGGGACAGAGTAGCAGGGGCGGGGGCCTGAGGACCATGATATTGGGGCACAGTCTAAGTCAATTGGCAAAACAAAGTTTATTAAGAAAATGTTCTGCATCCCACTTTGGTGAGTGGCATCTGGGGTCTTAAAAGCTTGTAAGCGGCCATCTAAGATGCATCAATTGGTCCCAACCCACCTGGAGCAATGGAGAATGAAGAACACCAAAGACCCAAGGAAAATATTAGCCCAAGAGACAAAAGGGGTCAGATACCAGAGACTCCATCAGCCTGAGATGAGAAGGACCCGATGGTGCCAGGCTACCACCAATGACCACCCTGACAGGGAATACAACAGAGAGTCCCTGATGGAGCAGAAGAGGGTGGCACAGAACTCAGATTCTAGTAAAAAGACCAGACTTAATGGTCTGACTGAGACTGGAGGAACCCCAGAAGACATGGCCCCCGGACTCTCTGTTAACCCAGAACTACAACCATTCCTGAACCCAACTCTTCAGACAAAGATTAGAGTGGAGTGTAAAACATAAAATACTACTCGTGAAGAGTGTGCTTCTTAGTTCAAGCAGATACACAAGACTAAATGGGCAGCTCCTGTCTGGAGGTGGGATGAGAAGGCAGCAAGTGATAGGAGCTGGTTGAATGGACACAGGAAACCCAGGGTGGAAAGGGGGAGTGTGCTGTCACATTACAGGGATAGCAACTAGGGTCACATAACAATATGTGTATAAATTTTTGTATGATAAATTAACTTGAGCTGTAAACTTTCACCTAAAGCACAGTTTAAAAAAAAAAAAATCTGATCAGCGACTCAGTTGTTTACTCTTTTTAAAGTTGAAAGGTAGGGTTAAAGTTTCTAATTATTTTAAAACTCTGATACTTTGCATAGCTGCTGGGCCTTTTTTTACAACTGAAACCTGTTTCAGAGCTTTTCTGGGGAAATTAGCTCCACTCCAACTTGGCCTAAAGCGCTCCTTTCTGACCTCAGATACCTCCATTTAGGTATCTTGCCAGTAAAGCCATTGTGATGTGATCTTTTGTATTTCTCCTCTGTCCCTGTGTTCATTTAAAGTAAGTGTTCTTTATGTCCTGTTGGGCTCATTCCCATTACTGCACCTTAGATACTAGCTTCTAGCTTTGGCATAGACCTCAGATTTAGGTAACTTTGTACTTGGTTTACTCCTGTCACTCATTTGGTAGCATGTTGGATGAATTGCAGGTCTCACCAGTACACGTTTATTTCAAGAGAGGAAAAAAAGCACTTTTCTAGTTGTAAATACAAGCTGCTCTTGACTTCCATCTGGAACAATCTCAGCTCTTTTCCTTTGAAGGCTCCAGGCCATAGTGAAGGGTAAAAAACTTGAGGGAGCATGGATGAGCTGGGACCTCACTTACCCTCATCTCCACCCTCAGAAAAGTGGAACACGTACCCTTTTGACCTTGAGTCCAGAAAGAGGATGGTCAGCAAAACTTTCCCTGCTGTTAGTCCAGTACCCCTCAGTCCTACCTGCCTCATCCTAATCAGTCAGACATTTCTTTCTAATACGCCAGCTGACTGTGTTTGAAGTGTTATATGAGGGCTAATGAATGAGTTCTATCAGATTTCATCAATACAGTTAACCAGAAACAAATTTATTCAAGAGATAATTCAACACAGGCTACTGTAAAATGTCTTCCCCACCATATTGTAATGATACACACAAAAGGCCTAAAAATCAGAGCTATACATCTAAGAACAAGACAGACATGATGGCTGCTGTTATACATGTGCAAATGTTCTTTTAAAACTGATGATAAACTGTTCTTATGACCATAATTACCTGCCATGGACTCCAGAGAGAATCAGAATTTCACAACTGGCAACACACTTGAAAAGGAAATAAGATTTGCTCTACCTTTGATAAGAGCACCAGTGTTCAGTGACAAGGACAACAAAATGAGGACAAAAAAAGGAGAAGAATATATTCAAGGAATGTTTGCCAGTTTTGTTCAAAACTAGAAATCACTGTTTGAACAGCACCATCTGGGCCAATGTATTGTCAGCAGTTAAAACATTTTCAATTTTCTTTCTTGAAATGCTTGCTGCATTGTAGAGTTTTCAGAGTTCTAACACTTGACCAAGAAACATTTCCTTAAGGTCTACTTTCCTTCACTTTCTGGAGGAATTGCTAGTCATTCTTTGACTTCTGCACCCCACAGTTCTGCTACCAGCAGGAAGTGACACTAGGGGCTGCAGTACCCCCACACTGAGGCTGTTCCACCGGCCGTCTCGCCTGGGAGCACAGCTGTGGGACACTACAGGGAAGGCAGCCCTCGCAGGGCTGAACCCTAAACCTGGTAGGTGGGCAGGAGGAAATAAGGCTAAGAGACCTGAGACTGGCAAAGGATTGCATAGCATTGATGGAACACTAGTTGTAGGTAAGAATGGGCTAATCAGATTGTGGTAATACTGTTCCAGTAGCATCTGTAAGAAAGGCATTAAGCAACGCTTAATAATACGAGTGTATTAAAATAACCCAAATCCTGCTAATAAATGTTAGTGGACATGGACTTGCCAATTTACTAATTTTTAATGTTAACTGGAAGAAAATCATATTTTGTTTATACTTATTCAGTTCTTTAAAATATGTCTGAATATATAAGGCTATCCTCACTTGCTGTACAACATAATTAATGATTGTAGGAAAAGGTCAAGGACTAAATTACAGGCCTAATAAAGTATTTCTTCCCAAATGCTAAACAGTCCTCCATCTTACAGACTTAAGCTTTTATCCTTTCCTTTAAAGTATAAGGGATTTGTAGGTCCACAAAGCTGGTAAATTTGTTCATGCTCTCTTCTGTCAGTATCTTTGGAAATAATTAAAAATCTACCAGTCCTGAAGTTTTGATATGACCTTTTTTAAAAACACCCAAAAGCTGTTCATGAGACAACCTGTTTAAACAGCTACTGAAAGGAAGTGAAACGCAAGAAATGAAAGAAAGACAAAATATTGGCTTAAAATCATTACAGTTTTTTAAAAAGATGAGACACTTCCCGTGGTCATAGTGTGATTCAAGATTGCATTTAGAATTATTGAAGAAGGCGTAGCTCAATCTTTCCTCTTGGCTTTTCCATCAGCATGGCCTCTTTTCTTAAAAAATGTGTCTGGAAGGACCCCCCGGAAAGAGTGGTGTTGCACTGTTTATTCAGGTTTTACAGGACCAAGGCTTCCCACACTTGTGTTAACTTCTCTTTGCTGACAGTGTTGAGGATAATGTGATTTTGATCATACTGTGTACCCCCTGAAAGAAAGAAAAAAAAAAAACTCACAATTCCAATATAACGAGTATACAGGGTATAAAAATACTTTCTCAAGGGAGCAAAACAGGGAGGAAAGCCCTAAACACGCTCATAGGATGAAAGGGCCATTCTGCTACAGGTTATTCTAATACCCCATCATACAGGCACTAGCAACTTCACACAGGATATCCTACATCACAGGGCTCCTTTTTCTATTACATTCTTAAAATCTAGTCCATAATCACACTTAAGATGTCTGAAATTGGGGGAAACAGGAAAAAAAAAAAATCTAGAGAAGGGAAAAGGAGCAAAGAGATTGTACAGTATATTCAGTGGTGAGATCATGGATTTGAACTACTAGGGAGGAAGAAGCAGGCAAACCTGGTTGGGGATGATTGTGTATGGTTTTTAGGAGGAATATTTTTTGGCATGAACAATGAAGAATGGACTGGATGGTGCCCGGCTACTATTACTGAACATTTTGATCAGAGATTCTGTAGAAGAATCCTGATCAAAAGGGGGAAAATGCAGAATAGAATTTCAAATTTTCATGGAATCTAGACTTTCTGGAGCCATTGAAGCTGGATGAACCCCCGAAAATATTGCCCTGAGATAATCTTTAAACCTGAAACCAAAAATATCCCCTGAAGTCTTCTTTAAACTGTCATTTAGCTTAATTAGTAAAGAATGTCTGCCTTGAGCATTGTGCTCTTTTAAAGAACTGTATATATGGGATCAGACTGACAATAGCAACTCTGAAGGTTAGAGAGGAAGCTTAGGGGGCAGTGGGTATATGTTAATGGTGGAGGAATAATTTGGAAAAGGAGGGTGAGAATGGTTGCACAAGTTGAAGAATGTAATCAATGTCACTGAACTGTGCATGTAGAAATTGTTGAATTGGTGTGTTTTGCTGTGTATATTTTCAACAACAACAACAAAAAATTATTTTTAGAACAAACAAGCAATGAAGAACAGCTATGTTAGATCAAAGGGGATATTTGAAATGGACAAGGTAACAGTGCCACTGCTGGGAACTCCCAGGCTTTGGTGTGTAAAAATTCACAGCCATTAAGCTGCCGAGTTATACTGTACTGTAAAACTAGTAACATGATCTCCACAAATTCCCGTTCGCCAGAATGTTTGTAAGAAAATTTTCCAAGGGCGCTTACTGGATATTTAAAGTATTTTAATGCTAAAAATAGCCCCATAGCTTCTTCTTTCAATGGAGAAGTATCATTATCAAAAGAAAAGGGTTATCCGATGTTTTCCCAGTGTGGAATAAACATCCTTTCATGTACCTTATCCTTTTTTTTAGCATGTCTCTGCGCCAATATTATATCACCAAAGCCCCTGTCACAATAAAAATCTGTATCCAGATGGAGGGTAAGTGTGACTAGTATTGAAATCATGGTTTGCCCTAAGGTCAAGAAGAAATAACTATTCTCCTTACAAGCATTTATGAAAAATCAGAAAGTTCAGAAAACCTACACAATAGATCTGGGTAGCTGAAGGAAAATCTTTTATACTCCTCTTGTAATAAATGAGTTTATCATCACTAATAATCTAGAGCCTCCACACAGCTAGATATGTCATATATAATGTAATGGCAAGGTGCCTTATGCCTTGTATGTATCAGTTTGCAGTGGAAAAAAATTGCTACCACCAGTACTGCCCCCTAATCCCACTACACACACACACGCACGCACGCACGCACGCACGCACGCACACACGCACACAGTACTCCACTGAGATTTCAGAAAGTATTATTTTAAGGTCACAATGTTTTTTTTTCATTCTTCAGGATTATAGTATCTTAACATTAGTTTTTTGTTGTCTATGACTAAGTGCTTAGAACCGGTTCAAAGCCCTAGTTTTTGTGTATATTATGTCATAAATTTTAAAGAGTCATGAAGACTAGAAAGTTCTTGAGAAATAATTTAATTCATCCTTCTGCCTCTGGGAAGAATTCAAATCATCCCAGACTTCTGTTTTTGTTTTTTTAATTGGCATGTATCAGCCTCCACTGTTGTCATAATGTAGTCTGGTAAAGGAATAATATGTGACTGTCTATCAAAGCAACTCATTCCTCAAACACTGGGAGATAGGTTAGAAGAAAGACACTTGTTGTAATAAATCTTATAGCAATTCTAATAGGGAATGAATAGTTCAACAGCTGTACCTAATGAAAATCAGAGTCTCCTAGTAAGTATACCTTCCCCTGCAGTTTGTAGAGTATGTAGTCCTACTCTCCCATGTCCACTAGATGGCATCATTCTCCTACATTCTGAGACAAATTCAGCTTAAAAGGAATTAATTATAGGAGCCACCAAGAAGCCCTGGTGGTGCAGTGGTTAAGTGCTTGTCAGCTATCTGAAAGGTTGGTTGTTCGAACCCACCAGCTGCTCCATGGGAGAAAGACGTGACAATCTGCTTCTGTAAAGAATTACCGCTTTGGAAACTCCATGGGGCACTTCTACCCTGTAGTATAGGGTTGCTATGAGTTGAATCCACTCAAGGCACTACGTTAGTGCTACCATGCTAGCTACCAGTAGGCTATCATCTTTACTTAAGAGGCACTCAACTAATTTATAATACATTTTAGGAAGGGGCCTTAGAGTTTTCAAGTTAAGCCCTAAGGAGTTATCTCCTAGAATCTCACAGTTCACACCAGAGCCAAGACTAGAAGCCAGGTGTCCTTACTCCTGTTCCTTTGCTAATGTAGCAAATGAGAAAAAAATCCTATATTCTTGGAGCTTCTAGAGTGTAAATTCTGTGAAGCCAAGAGGTATCCATTTTGTTCACTTTGGTGCCTCCAGTGTCTAGCACAGAGCCTGCCACATAGTGGGTACCCAATGAATACTTGGTGAAAGAAAAAAAGAAGAAATGCGCTACCCAAGAGACTAGCTCATAAGGATTACAATGACCTAAACCCTGGACACAGGAAGCTGATCTCATTTGTAAAAACCATGAACCCACTGGTTTGTTCAGCCTTCTTTTGGGACTAAATAGCCTAAATTTTCTAACATTTCATCATAAACTCCATTTTCCCAGCTCAGTTACATTTCTTTGGCTTCTCCAGAGGTTTCTGAAACTCTATATAGAATGAAGAGCCCCAGTTCAACAAAGTTGATTAAAACAACAATAAAGAAATGTCTGGTGGAATGATTCTTAAACCAGTTTGAACCTCAGGTTGATTATCTGTAAAATGGGCATATTATAACTGTATAATAGCAAATCTGTTGTACCAAAGGTAATGTGAAAGAGGTATGCTATATATTACCATTCATTTTCTGAAGGTTGCAATTATTTTCTTTTTCCAAGGGTCCTACTTGCTTTTTATACAATGTATGATTTTTGGTCTCCACTCAACCTATAGTTACATAGCTTAGTTTGTGTGCCCCAAACATAGTACTCTGCCTTTGCCTTCATTAAATTTAATCTGTTTGCCTCCCAGCACCTTTCCAACTTCTCACGGCCTTTGTGAATTCTAATCCAATTGTTAAACAGATTGGCAACTCAGCCCACCTGGAGATCATCCAGAAGTGACTCAGCCACTTCTGCTCCCCATTCATTCAGTTACCAAACCCCTGATGAAAAATGTTCAGGCTTATTCTCCATTATCCAGAAGGTTCTTTTAAAACCAGATTACCGCTGTTTCTTTACTCCTACATCTTAATTTTTTAGTTAAGAATGGCACTGGCCTGACCTGTGACTCGTTGCTGTTGAGTTGATTCTGACTCATAGAGACCCTGTAGGACAGAGTAGAACTGCCCTATAGGGTTTCCAAGGAGTGGCTGGTGGATTCGAACTGCTGACCTTTTGGTTAGCAGCCAAATGCTTAACCATCACGCCACCAGGGCCCTGGCACTGGCTTAGAGCCCTGGTTAAAACTAAGCCAACTTCTAGCGATGATTGAAAATGAAGTATGTGGCCTAGTATGGGTTACATTATCAATGTTTCACTAAACTGATAAAACATAATCATGCTGGCTTTCTTGAGAGGGAATAGAAAAGTCCCCATTAATAATTTAAAGCAAAATTACCCCGGTTAACATGAATAAAACACACTATCTTCATCTGCTTGCCAGCAGCAATAGTAGTTCACTGAATTCCCATGTCTAGACTAGGTCAGGTTTTTTTGTTTTTCTTTTATGTTGTTTTAAAATTATTATCAGTGATTCTCCATGTGGAGTCCCCAGACCAGTGGCATCAGCATCACCTGGGAACTTGTTAGAAATGCAAATTGTCAGGCTCTACTCCAGACCTATTGAATCAGAGAGGATGAGGCCCAGTAATCTGTGATTTAGCAAACCCTCCAGGTGATTCTGATGCAGATAAAGTTTGAGGACCACTGGTCTAAATTTAGGGTGCCCTGGTGGAACAGTGGTTAAAGTGCTCGGCTGAAAGATAGAAGGTTTGAACCTGCTAGCCACTCCACAGGAGAACAACGTGGCAGTCTGCTTCTGTAAAGATTTACTGCCTGGGAAACCCTATGAAGCAGTTCTGTTCTTTCCTATAGGGTCACTATGAGTCAGAATCAACTGGACAGCAATGGGTTTGGTTTGGCCTAAATTTATTTGTTCTTCCCCAGGCACCACCAGCTTGGCTCTGGATTAACCGGTTTTGAACACAGGTTCACTTGAAATCCTCCTGGCTGTGTTGTTTGTTTTAAGGAATAACACTGTAAGCAACTGCCTTTTAGATCTTTGCAATAAAATGTTACATGTACGTACATGAGAATCATCAACTATCCTGACTGAAATTACAAGCTCTTAGGTGGTGATTTTTAGTCTAACACTGTTATAATAAATGGTGTGAAGTCAGAGTCCAGCTCAGCCCTTATGGGTGTGAGATCATGGCCAAATTGATTGACCCCTCTGAGCCTCAGTTTCTTTGGCTATAAAATGGGGGTAGGGAGATAACACTCACCAATTAGGGCTGCTATGAAGATCACATGAAATAATGTACGTAAGGTGCTTAGCACAGTGAGTGCCTGGCACATAGCAAGGGCTCTATTACTAATAATACTATACTCATCATTTTCAAAAGCTAAGAATGTATTTTTAGTTGAATAAAGAAAACACGTTACAATAAAGAAAATACATGATCCTTACCTTTGACATCTAAAACTAAATTTGGCTTCAACCTGCTATAGATCCTGCCATCCGACTTCATGCTCCAGAACTGGCTATCGACATTCTGGTGAAGGGCCAGGCCCAGCTTAGAGCCGGATGTGACCAGGCTGCCCACGATCGTCAGGCAGCAGTCTTCGGCTATCTGCATAGTGGAAAAGACAGTACATCTTAGAAATGGAAACACATTTAGAACTCATAGCAATTATTTCCCAGTTTAAATTGATTTTTTAAAAAATTACCTTACTTCCTAGCTTCATTTACCCCCCATGAGGCATTTCAACTTTTAGCCAAGGTAGCTGGGATCAGACAACAGATATTTATGCCCCTTATTTCAGATAACTTGAGTGGAGAGAACATTCTCTGTTCTTGTCCATCATAAGAAACATCTGCCCTTTGTGAGACTGTCTGACTAGTATGGGAAGCTTCAGAATATGAAAGCTGCCCATAATGGTACTTTTCCCTCTCAGAAGTAACTGTGATCTGAGGCCGGATGTGTAATGAAATCTCCCCACATATCCACCTCTGCTCATGCTGCCCCCTCCAGCATATGATGACTGTGCCTCTAATGCTGAAGGCTGTTGTAGCACGAGAGTGGCTAAAAAAGTATTTTTTCCACATAAAATGTGAAATTGCATTTATTTACTTCTCTTGTCTTTCCTTCATGAACAAAGTCTACACTTTTTTAAAAAGGCATGCTGTGAAACTATACAAAGAGGAAGAAGAAAATACAAATCACTAGAGGGTGGCTTAATGCAAAGGTTTCATGAGTCCTTCTCTGCAGTGAATCTACCCTTAATATATAAACAATGTATGGTAGTCATATGTTCACATGACCCTAACACATACTGCTATAAAAAATACTTAATAAAAGCATACCACTCTATTGAAATTAAAGGATTCTGATAATCTAGGATGCTTTACATTTTCTTATTGACCTACTGAATTCAAAGTTGTTAAATGGCTTCAATGAAATGCGTGTGAGAAATAACTGCTGAAAGGCACCATTTTCTTCAATTGTTTAAGATAATTCAAAGGTAGAAGTTGGCATTTTCTTTTTATGCTTCTATATTACAGCTACTTCTGTTTTCGTGCTATTTCTGCTATGCACGTCAGAACAGGACTTCTCTTTACTGAAAGGATGATTCTCCCTCAAGCACAAGAGACCCAGTTAACAAGTTGTGTTCCCTTTCACAAGATGTATGCCCTCTGCTGACTCATGGGGCAAGTTTAACAAAAATTCAGGAGCAAACAGTCAAGCTCATAAAATCAAGGAGTAAAAAAGAATATCTACAACAGAAGCATAAGCTTCTTTCAAAATATTACTACATTCAGGTTTTTAAATAGTATTATGGCAGGAGTGATGTAAGAAGTAGTAGGGCCATCTGCATTGTGCAAAGTGTGACAATTAGAAAATGAATTATGTTGTACACAATGACATCTCTTTAGCCTTAATCCTGCTCTGTGAGGTTCTCCAAAATGGAAATAAACCAAGAGTGATTTTTGTTGATAGTGCTGGAGTTTATACTTTATTTCTATAACAAACAGATTATTGAAAAGTGGAGAGTAACCCAGACACTTCCATTTCTATTACCATATAAGAGTCAAGTATAGATATAAATATTTTGGATAACTGCTAGATTTCTGTCCCATTTTAAGTTCCTAAACTGGTTCTCCACCACTCATCTATCAGTTTGTCGTACTGTGGTGGCTTGCGTGTTGCTGTGATGCTGGAGGCTATGCCACCGGTATTTCAAATATCAGCAGGATCTCCCATGGTGGACAGGTTTTATTAGAGCTTTCAGACTAAGACAGACTAGGAAGATGGAGCTGGCGGTCTACTTCTGAAAAAACAGTGACTATACATGGGGACCTCATTGGATGGAATACACAAGAATCAAATTGACTACACTGGTGGAAAGAGACAATGGAGAAGCTCAATATCATCAGTCAGAACAAGGCCATGGGCCAGCTGTGGAACAGACCATCAACTGCTCATAAGCAAGTTCAAACTGAAGCTGAAGAAAATTAAAACAAGTCCATAAGAGCCAAAGTACAACCTTGCATATATCCCGTCTTAATTTAGAGACCATCTCAAGAATAGATTTGACACATTGAACACTAATGAACGAAGACCAGAAGAGTTGTGAATGATATCAAGGACATCATACATGAAGAAAGCAAAAGGTCATTAAACAGACAGAAAAGACCAAAATGGATGTCAGAAGAGACCCTGAAACTCACTCTTGAATGTAGAGTAGCTAAAGCAAAAGGAAGAAATGATCACATAAAAGAGCTGAACAGAAGATTTCAAAGGGTAGCTCAAGAAGACAAAGTAAAATAGTATTATAATGAAATGTGTAAAGACCTGAAGTGAGAAAACCAAAAGGGAAGAACACGCTCGGCATTTCTCAAGCTGAAAGAACTAAAGAAAAATATTCAAGCCTCGAGTTGTAATACTGAAGGATTCTATGGATAAAATATTGAACAATGCAGGAAACATCAAAAGAAGATGGAAGGAATATACACAGTCACTGTACCAAAAAGAATTGGTTGACATTCAACCATTTCAGGAGGTAGCATATGATTAAGAACCGACGGCATTGAAGGAAGAAGTCCAAGCTGTAGCGAAGGTGTTGGTGAAAAGCAAGGCTCCAGGAATCAACGGAATACCAACTGAGATGTTTCAACACACAGAGGCATCGCTGGAAGTGCTCACTCGTCCATGCCAAGAAATTTGGAAGGCAGCTACCTGGCCAACTGACTGAAAGAGGTCCATATACGTGCCCATCCCAAAGAAAGTGATCCAACAGAATGCAGAAATTATTGAACAATATCATTAATATCACAGGCAAGTAAAATTTTGCTAAAGATCATTCAAAAATGGTTGCAGCAGTGTATTGACAAGGAACTGCCAGAAATTCAAGTCAGATTCAGAAGAGGACATGGAACAAGGAATATCATTGCTGATGTCAGATAGATCTTGGCTAAAATCAGAGAATCCCAGAAAGAGGTTTACCCATGTTTTATTGATTATGCAAATACATTGGACTGTGTGGATCATAACAAATTATGGATTACATTGCAAAGAATAGGAATTCTAGAACACTTAATTGTGCTCATGAGGAACCTGTACATAGACCAAGAGGCAGTTGTTCGAACAGACCAAGGGGTTACTGCGTGGTTTAAAATCAGGAAAGGTGTGCATCAGGGTTGTATCCTTTCATCATACTTATTCAATCTGTATGCTGAGCAAATAATCCGAGAAGCTGGAGTATATGAAGAAGAATGTGGCATCAGGATTGGAGGAAGACTCATTAACAACCTGTGATATGCAGATGACACAACCTTGCTTGCTGAGAGCGAAGAGGACTTGAAGCACTTACTGATGAAGTTTAAGACTACAGCCTTCAGTATGGATTACACCTCAACATAAAGAAAACAAAAATTCTCACAGCTGGACCAATAAGCACCATCATGACAAATAGAGAAAATATTGAAGTTGTCAAGGATTTCATTTCACTCGGATCCACAATCAATGCCCATGGAAGCAGCAGTCAAGAAATCAAATGACGTGTTGCACTGGGCAAATCTGCTGCAAAGAAACCTCTTTAAAGGGTTGAAAAGCAAAGATGTCACTTTAAGGACTAAGATGCCCCTGACACAAGCCATGGTGTTTTCAATAGCCTCATATGCATGTGAAAGCTGGGCAATGAATAAGGAAGACCAAAGAAGAATTGAAGCCTTTGAATTGTGTTGGTGAAGATTATTCAATATACCATGGACTGCCAGAAGAAGGAACAAATCTGTCATGGAAGAAGTATGGCCAGAATGCTCCTTAGAAGCAAGGATGGCGAGACTTCGTCTCCTGTACTTTGGACACGTTATCAGGAGGGAGCAGTCCTGGAAAAGGACATCATGCTTGGAAAACTGAAAAAGAGGAAGACCCTCAACAAAACGGATTGCTACAGTGGCTGCAGCAATGGGCTGAAACATAACAACCATTGTGAGGAAAGAATGGGGTGGGGCTGTGTTTCATTCTGTTGTACATAGGGTCACTACGAGTCAGAACCAACTCAATGGCACCTAACAGCAACAACAAACTGGTTCTATCAGAGCTAAGAAATATTTTCATGAAACAAAATTCAAATTCTGAAAGTGCTCCAGGAATCATGAAATAGCATCTACTTCAAGAAAGAAAGATCAAAGGCAAGTTAAAGTATGCATCGCCTGCTAGCAGAGGGATTATATAGACCGCTGTCTAATCCTAAAAAGCTCACCCTGCATTTGATGCATCCTTCTTGATAGATCCATATCTGATCATCAGCACCAACATCCTCCATGACCTGTATTCTAAGAAGCTTCAAATCCTCTAAGTTTCCATTGGTTGACATGAATAACCCTGTTGCTTTGTTTCGAAGTCTGAAGTAAATCCGTTTCTAGAAGACAAAAACCCCAGCAGTAGTTAATAGTTAAATGTTAGAATCACTGAGCAAGCATCAATATCAGGAGTAAAATCCAAGGTGGGGTGAACATTAGGGATAACTACTATACCCAAGAGTCTCAGAGATTTTACCATTTTCTCAAAGAGAAGAGTTTGACCAAATTGTCAAGAAGTGCCTGGGGCAGGGAGCACACCTGTAGACAGCCCAGGGCTTGGGAACACGCCATGTTTTGATGTTGGATGTGATAGCATTTCTGAAGCAGCCACAGCCACTAAGCACCAGAAACAGCCCAAATTCAGGGGGAATGGGGAGAACTTAAATTTGAAACTGAAAAGTTGAATTGCATTTACAAAAAAGAAAAAAAAAAAAAACTTCAGAGAGGAGTATTTTCAAACTATGGAGAAGAAAAAATACCTGAGCGAAAGGTCGTAGAGAACCTATTTGGCGGCAGCCACTGAATTCATACCAATTAGGTATTTCTGCTGGTGACAGTAGAAATTGTCGACCCCTATAATTGCTATATTCATAAGCAACCCATCTGAAAGAAAAACATAGATATCCACAGTAAGTGGAATTTCCTTTGACAATAGGCCTAATTATATTTATTTTTAGAATGCTCCTACTTTCTAGACTGAGCTTTATACTTTAAATATACATTTGTAAAAAAATGAAACTATTTTCTTAAACACTTAAAGCATCCATTTCTTGACAAACAGAAAATTCTCTCTTAAACTTGCTAAAAAAAGAGTGTTTAATAAATCTGCTGATCACACATGTGCAAAGTATTCCCCTAGGGCCTATGAGATATTAAAGACAAAGTCCTTACCTTAAAGAAAGTAAAAATCTTAATAAAAAGATGAAAGATACCTTACACAAGGCTTTTCCAGTGAGAAAAGTGTACTACAAAATCACAAAGCTTACAGAAAAACAAGAGGTTATATGTCAATTAGTTTAAGGTAATATAAAAGAAAGAAATCTAATCGAACCCAACTTTTAAAATTAACCACTTTATTAAATAAACAAGTAGGTAACTCACATGCCACCAATAACCTGAACAGAGCGGATCTGCGTGTTGAATCCTAGGAATCGGAGGTTAATTGTTTCTGCATTAAGTTCAACCCTTTTCCCTTTGAAGTCTTCTCTTTCAAAAAGAATAATTGTTGGTTCTGAAAATTCCTATTTAGGAGCAAAAATAATATTTGTTATCTATCTTTGATAATAATTGGAAGCTATGTGAAAATCATCTTGTTACAAGTACAAAGCACAAGATCTGGTCGGATTTGGCTTGGTCATAAACTCCCTTTCCCAGAAAGTCTGGATGTTTATATACTCCAAACCTAAAGAAAAAAAAAAAACTAAAAGAGGAAGGATGTAGAAGGGGGAAGTTTTTCCATTTTGTAGAACGGTAAGTAAATGTAAACAGTGTTATAAAACAGGAAAAGAAAAAAAAGACACCAAACACAAAGGAATAGGTACATGCCTGGAGTATCAACACTTCTAATGGAGTTTATACCCAACTTAGCCATTTTCCATTGGGACAAGGAGGGGCTGTACAGCCATGGGCATAAATGGCAAGAGTCAAAGGGCCATGGCAGTCTGGTGTTTGGTGGTGGTGTGGTATTTCCTAATCAAGGAAACTTCCCCTTGTCTGTATTTTCAAATGTCTTCTTTTTTTCCTACTGTTTTGTCAATAAGACAGTGATTCTGTGTGTCATGCTCCCAAACTGTCCTGTAGGAACTATTAACAGGAGAGGAGAAAAAATCAGGATGGAAATCCCATGTTTACATGGTTAATCATTCTAAAAAAGACAATAACAGAGAAGTCCACTGATTATCAGAAAAATGAAAAGTTGGCTGCTTATGCATGTTTTTTTTCAAATTACAGATCCTTGTGATCCTATACTAAGCTCTAATGATAAATTCCTAAGATCATAAATGATACATCAAAAAAGCACCTGGGGATTACCATTGTTTCCCCACCTGCTTAAAAGTTCTGTGGCAAGGGTGTGGCCCCTTGCTGCTTCAGTTACGTGGATGTGCCCTGACATGTAGAAAAGATGTTTTAGATTATAAACAAAGCAGATTAGTGTATAGAGGTGGTTTGTATGGTCAAAGAACTAGGTTATACAAAACAGACAAGACGGACACCATGCAAGAAAAAACATACAAGAAGGAAACAAGATAAAAACTGTAGTAGTAGTAGGAGTATTTTACGCTTTATGGGCATGACATTTCAAAAATGTTCTAAACAGTCAAATATCAAAAATCAAATAATTTTGAAGTATTAGACCACAATTAAAATATATATATTCTTAATAATCAAAACTTAAAAGGACATCAGAAGTGATATGAACATATATTCCAAGTTCTGGTTGAGGGAAGGCATTTGGAAACTTTATATCTGAAGTTCCCCACCCCCCCAAATATATACTTGTAGGTAGCTTTTAGAATTCTAGTCAGGTTAAATATCAAAGTGTTAGTTATTTCATTACTTGTAAGCTAATGAATCTCACCACATCATTCCATATTTCACTGCTATTTTCACATGTCAAGAAAGATGAACATTTTAGTTATTCAAACAGGCAGGACGGAATGAGATAAAAGCAACTCAAATGTTTTTCCTACCTTTAAAACTAAAATCAACAACTACAAATATTTAAAGCTTTTTATGAGAGATCAGCTACCAAAAGCTAAAAATTCCCAAAACCAAAGGCACACCCAGCTTTAACATCTGAACACTGTATTGCAGTTTTGTTCTATTGTAAATTGCTTTGACCACATCAAAACTAAGAATTTCCGTTAAAAAAAAAAAAGAAAAAAGATGCACTATAATCTAGGTTAGCACATGGGTGATAAATTGGGAGAAGTCATTTGATTGCAAATCTCTACAACAACAGAGTAATAGTAGATTGAAAAGCTATAAGGAATTTCTGCAAATCAACAAAAAAAAAGAAACAGAAAACCGAATAGAGAATTGGGCAAAAGTTATAACTAGGTAACTGACCAAACAGAAAATCCAAATGGCTAATAAGTATATGAGATTCCAGCCACCCTAATAGTGAGAAAAAAACACAAATTAACACAACAGTGAAACAATAATGTCTCCCCATTCTATCAAATTGACAAAAATTAGAAAGTCAGAGAATATCAGTAATGGTAATGATGTGGGAATGGAAACCTGTTCTGCATTGCCAGTGGGAGTGGCGGAATTTGGCAGTACTTAGTGAAACTGCATATTCATACACAAGCTCCAGCAGTTCCACTCTTTAATATATACCCGCAACAGCCTCCCACATATGAGGAGTATACAAGTAAAATATGGTGATGGAATACTTGCAACAGCTGGAATCAATAAACTAGATGTACATACAAAAAAATGGGTAGCTCTTAATTTTTTTAAATGTAAGTATTGAGTTATGTTTTATAACAATGAGAACTACAGCATAATACTGTCTGTATTAATTAAAAGCCTATATATACAACAGTGTAAAAAATGTAACTAATGTCATTGATCAATTTGTGCAGAAATTGTCAAAGGGGAACCTAACGTGCTGTGTAAACTTTGACCAAAAACACAATAAAATGTTATTAAAATAAAAAAAAGAACGGAAATAGGGATCAAGCATGAAGTAGGAAAACACAGACCAACGTGAGAGGGGCTTTGAAGTAACCCATGATGACTGCGCACCATAACCAACGCTCTGCACCTGAAGCCTGAGAAAACAAGCGAATAGAAATAATTTATATGTTAAAGATCTAAAACAGAAACCAAAGTTATGTGATGGAAAGTCTACTGCTTCAGACTTAAGCCCTGGGAAAGTGCCGCCTGCTTGTTTCCTTGCTCTGTCGATGAGCAATGTGAACCATACATTTCTGTGTCGCTATAAACCAAATCATTGCTATCTAGTCAATTCTGACTCATAGCGACCCTATAGGACAGAGTAGAACTGCCCAATAGGGTTTCCAAGGAGCAGCTGGTGGATTCGAACTGCCAAACTTTTGGTTAGCAGCTGTAGTTCTTAAGCACTGCACCACCAGGGCTATATATCACCACAGTCATGCTGATATACTCACAGCATCTATAAACCGAAGAGACTTGAAAGTTGTTCCAGGAGGACATCCCATTGCAGACAGACAAGGATAGTGGCCTTCTTCCAGCACATACTGATTACCAGAGAAGTTTTCTCCATCATATGCAACCCAGCTACAACAGGAAAAACCACACACATGCAATTGGAATATTTCTACTCAAGAAGACTGATGTTTAGAGGCAGCCTGCTATAAAACACTATACTTGTGTCTAACAGAGTTCTTTCTTCAAAAATATCTAGATCTATTTACTGCATTTCATCTCATGACAAATATTCATAACAGGTCAGTTGTTAACTTTGCATTTGGGAAATAAAACTTCTTTTTCCTTGAAATTATCCATATTTTGAGTTCTCCATATTCCAGCCTTCCTTGCTCCCCTCATGGGTGCCACCATTCTCCCGGCCCATGTAGCTTCAAACATTGAGTCCTCTCTGAGGGTCAGCCACCAAGGCCTACTGATTTCCTCTCAAAATTTCTCTCACACTTATCTTTTTTTTTTTTTTTTTAAATATTTTATTGTACTTCAGGTGAAGGCTTACAGAACAGATAGTTTCTCATGTAACTAACACATATGCTGTTTTATGACATTGGTTAACAACCCCACAACATTTTAACCCTCTAAATTCTCAACTTTGTTTTTTTTTCTTTTGTGAAAATACACATAGCCAAAGATACGCCATTTCAAAAATTTTTTTTTTACATACACATTTAAGTGACGTTGACTACGCTCTTCTAATTGTGCTGTTATTCTCACTTAAGATGAAGGCTTACAGGACAAACTAGTCTCCCATTTAACAGTTACTACAAATGTTGCCCTATGACAATGGTTAACAATCTCACAACACATCAACAATATCCTTACTCTACTTTGTGTTCCCTATCATCAGCTTCCTACTCCCCTTCTGCCTTCTGGGCCTTGTCACTGGACTCCTGTACCTCGTTACTCTCATGGTTTTACTGGGCTGTCCACTCTCAGGCTGATCAGTGAACCTTGAAGGTAACTTTACCACTGAGCTAAAAGGGTGTCTGGGGGCCATACTCTCAGGGTTTCTCCAGTCTCCTTTAGGCCAGTAAATCTGGTCTTTTTTTTTTTTTTTTGTCACACTTATCTTTTGCCCTCATTTCCAATGCCTCTACCTTGGGCCCCAAGTCAAAATTCCAGAGTGACTGAGTTAAATCAGCCTCTCTGGGCCTTAGCATTTTTGATAAAATGATGATAATTTACCATGCTTCCCTAGAAGAGTTTTTGTTTTGTTTCATTTTAATCCAAAAAATATTTATTGAGGACTAATTGTGTCAAAGGAGTCCCTGGGTGGTACAAATGGTTAAGTGTTCAGCTACTAGCTGAAAGGTTGGTGGTTCAAACCCATCCAGAGGTGCCTCAGAAGACAGCCTTGGTAATCTGCTTCTGAAAGGTCAGTCTGCTCTGCACGTATGGGGTCAACATGAGTCGGAATCAACTCGCCGGCAACTAACAACAATTGTGCGTCAAGGTCCCTGGGCGGCGCAAATGGTTTGCACTCGACTGTTAACCTAAAGGTTTGAACCCACCCAGCAATATTGCAGAAGATAGGCCTAGCAATCTGCTTCTGTTAAGATTACAGCCAAGAAAACACTATGGGGCTCAGTTCTACATGGGGTCACCATGAATCAGAATCAACTTTTTATGGCAACTAACAACAACGACAATTGTGTGTCAGGGACTTTTCCACTGCTGAGAATAGAGAACAAAGCAAACTTCTTGCCGTCTTGAAGTTTACGTTCTCATGAAGTGAGATAGACAATAAATAAACAACAACAACAAAAGTACAGGCTGGTGGTGATAACGGAAGCAGGTGAGGGAGGAATAAAGAGGAACTGGGTTGGGGTGGAGTTATGTGCTAACAGTGAAGCCTTCTGTAAATTTATGTGTTTGAGCACAAAGCTAAATGACATGTGATTGAGCTATTTAGACCATAAAGAGCTACATGATTAAAGGCATTATTATTACTGCTATTATTATTATTGGATTTAATTCCTCATCATGTCTGCACAGATTGCTCCAGTGGTTTCCCAAGTTCCCCTGACCTCTAATCGAGCTTATTTAAAACTGCTGTTTCCAGCATGGCACTTGGAGCTCGCTGCCTTTCCCATCTTGTGTTTCCTATAGCATCCAGCTAAACTCTTATGTTCAAGAGGGGTCTTCACAACCTGATCCCACCCTCCCTGCCCAAACTTGCTTCCCCTTTACCCAGTACAAAGACCCCCAGCTAGGGGAGGCCGGTATGCTCCCTGCTCAGCAAACGTACCAGGTCCACTCCAGCCATGCACTTTTCTTCATTTGCCTGTCATCCAGAATGTTATCCTGCTGCTATCTACCTAGAAAAAAATCTACTTTGGCAGGTGCCATAGAGATTATCTAGAGTCCATCTCTTTCTTTACAGATTATGGAATAGGCCCAGAGAGTAAAGTGATCAAAATGGGACAGCTAGTGAGTAGTAAAACTAGAACCTGGTGTGACTCCTATTATACAAGAGGTGATCTTCAACTTCTCAAACCCACACTGATCTCCGTGTCCTCTGACGTCCAGCACTAGATACTGCAAAACATACTTTAGTACTAAGGTGGTCTCATATTATCTGGTAGCTTCATACAGTGTTAAGCTCCTAACAGGTGCTGCTGAACACTTGCTGATGTGTGTATTCTATTTTCCCCCAGTGAGTAGGCTCTGCCAGTCACTTACCTGCCTCCTAAAACTCTACAAGACTTTGCAGAAAATAAATCATCAATTTGATTTGTTGTTTCCTCAAAACTTTGGCTGCAACCTTGAAACTGTGGTTCTGGAAACAAGTGAATCTTTGAAAAAGTAAACAGAAACACATGCAATTATTTTCCTAAACACATTAACTCCTTCAGACTTTGAAACGATGCCCCGAACATGACCTGTCAACTCTTGTTACAGTAAACTGTTGTGACTTTTAAAAATCCTTTAATTTTCTATTTATATGCTAATGACCAACTAGAAACACATTGGCTATGCCATTCATGACTGTTAATTCAGAGACATCAAAGGACAAGCCAACAATAGAAAACACAGCTTTCTATAGAACACCATGTTCTAATAATAGGTGAGCATTTTAAAGCTTTGTTGTGGCCAAAAGTAATTGTCCATCATTAACAATAAACTATATTTTGGAAACATGTAGCATAGTTTTTCTCCCTTTCAATGGAAGATACTTGCTGACTTATTGGAATCTTTATTGGATGCAGAGGAGGCTACAGTGGTGTTTGTGCCTGTATAATTATGGCTGTCTGAATACTTCCATTAAAAAGTCTAAATAACATCTGTAACACTTTAGTTGATGTGGAGAGTCAGCATTCAAAAGGGTTGAGTGAGAGACCACATAAAAACGTGTATCAATGCAGACACAGCAAATATGAAAATTCATTATACTATTTAACACAATGGCTACATATGCTATTGTGTGAAATATTAGTGTATTAACGTAAACTCTGATTCAATGTAAAGATAAAATTCAGCTTTACATAATGACAGCATTTCATAAAAAATATTTAGACATAGGTCAGAATGCTATCGATGAAGTTTAAAATAAACTTAAACCCTATTTTAAAAAATATAATTATGCTTTCATGCACTAAGGTGGGTAAAAGTAACAAAATATCCCAAATATCTGACATTTTATATATAAGTTAGGTTTTTAAATGGAAGTCCCCTAATTACAGAAAATAGAATTTTTTTTAAGTTACCTGATTTCGTCTCCTTGGGCCAGTGAAGGAATCCTAAAGATTTTTAAAGGGAAGAGAAAAGGAAATGAGTAGAGCAGAATTTTGAACAAGTCTTTTCTTCCAGATCATCAACACTTACTATTATATATAACCTTAGAATATTTTCATAGCAATCAATATTACATAACCAGGAGCATACATTAAGGAAATCTATAATTCGGTTAAATATTCTCATACAAAAAGATAACTCCTTACCAAACATATGGGCTGAACGGAAGAGATCTTACAGTTTTTGCCTCCCCAGTCCTCAAAACTGGTATAAAGGCCTTTATCCAGTATATACTGTTCTCCTGTGAAGTCAGGATTTTCATAGGCTACCCATCTAAAGAAATAGAAACACTGACTTGTTATAATTCATATTTTACATGTAAAATAAAGTTATCAAATACATTTGGGTAAATATGTATCATACAGAAACTTTTATTTGTTTTGCTAATCAGTAATCGTTAATAATTTTTCTGGTTCTCTACTAATCTTTCAAGAGGAGACGTATCTGTATGTATGACAAATCAAAATAGTAAGCAAAAAAATATCTTTACATGAACCTTTTGATGTCCTTGCTTATAAAATCCTATTTGATAAGAAATAGCTCCAATGGGAATACCTACTTGTATTTATTTCTAATTCTATTCTAAAGAAACAATATGGGCTTTCAAGAAGAACCTGTAAAAGTTCTGTTAATAAGCAAACAGCAATTCTTTTTGTTATCAACATTTTGGCAGAAAGAGCTTAAGGAGGCTGTGTCTATTACACAACAAACCACACCAAAAAAAAATTAACAGAAGAAATGCTAAAAAAAAAAAGTATATCTAAGTAACTAAAATTTTGTTTCAAACAGAAGTTCCAAAATGACACAACTATGTAATAAAATTGAACAAACTAACAAAAATAGTAAAAACAAATATCTTTTGGGATGTTTTCATTTATCTGTTAAGTGATCTAAATTCTGAGAGGAAAATCAAAGAAATCATCTTATTGATGCTATGTTCTATTCAAAGATAATGTCTTTGGAGTGAAAAAACGTTTTCAACTCTGTCAGGTTGGAGAGATACTCAGTATCTACTCCTCAGTTAATTCACTGCTGGAGTGATCCTCTCAGAGCTTAAAGGCATAATACCTATATATCTGTAGTACTCAAAACTTTCCAAAATGCTTTCACATCTATTATCACATTTAGTCTTCTAGAGAGGTACTGGTATTCCCATTTTGAAGGCTAGTAAACCTAAAGATAGAGCCCTGCTGGCGCAGTGGTTAAGAGCTCGGCTGCTAACCAAAAGGTCAGCAGTTCGAATCCACCAGCCACTCGTTTGAAAACGTGTGGGGCAGTTCTTCTCTGTCCTACAGGTCACTATGAGTTAGAATCAACTCAACGGCAATGGGTTCAACAAGAAACCTAAAGACACAGGGAAGTTAACTCTGAATTCATTTATTCATCCAACCAACATTGATAAGTCATTTACCATGTGCCAGGAACTAGACTGGCACTAGGAATACACAAAGGAAGAGACAAAATGCCTGCCCTCAAAAGTTCACAGATGGACAGACTGTAAGCTCCATGGAAGCAGGACCATGTCTTTAAAAAAAGATGAAAGTTCACAGATGGGTAAGAAGCATCACATGCAATCATTTGCACATATTTTTTCTGAATGGGAAGTGACTTGCCCAAAGTGACACAATCAATTAATGGCAGGGCATGACTGAACTACACCTCCTGAGGCTCCCCAGTCTCTCTTCACTTTGTGATCTGCCATTTACCCTATAAAGTTTCCTTTCACTTACTGTTCTAGTAAACCACACCTAAAACAGCCAACACACTTCATAATTAGGATAGATTACAATTTTACTACCTAAAGGACTTGATTTAAAACAAAAACTCAAAGACTATCATTACTAGGAAATGAAAAGGAGAAAAAGAACATTGTAAAAATCTCAAGTGATCAGTGGCTTGTGACAGCTAATATCTGTAACTCACTTCTGGCTATCCAAATGGAGAAATGGCTGCAAGCAGCAGGCATGGTCTAAGTATTTCAGAAAACACTGCCCCTCCCTCACCATCAAATCCTCATTAGCATATTTTTAAAACCTATTCTTTAAACCCAAGTCCCTGGGTGGTGCAAATGGTTAACGCAAACTGCTGCTAACCAAAAGGCTGGAGTTCCAGTCTACCCAGAGGCACCTGGGAAGAAAGGCCTGGCAATCTACTTCCAAAGATCAAACATTACGGAGCACAGTTCTATTCTGACTCAACAACAACCGGTTTGGGGTTTACTCTTTAACTATTGTAAGGTAAAGAGTTAAGAGACCTGGTTCTAGCTGTGTCCGTGATGTTAAGTTTCAGATGACTTTGAACAGGTCATTTAACCTTTGTGACATTTCATTTTTGTTTATAAATAAGGAGGTTAGCCAAGATTACAGCACTCACTTTATGTGAGACTACGCAGCACAAGGGTATATGTGCTCCTCTGTTCACACTGCCTTTGGCCTGTTACACGTTATCAAGTGAAGCAACAGCAACACAGAAGCATGAAGTGCCACTCTGTGTGGAGGGGTATTTGTATATCAAGAAAATCTAAGCCGTATCACAAAAAGTATTCCTGGCAGGGCTCTGAGTCTGTAACAAGTCAAAGGAGAATGGAGTTTGCTTAAAGGTCTTTGTGTTTGATTGTTTGACTTGAAGGTTAATGGAGACATGGACAAGTCTACGATGAGGGTGAAAAGCCAGTGAGGAGGGAGAGACAGAATGCATAAGAAAGAGTGCAATGACTGAGCAAGCCCAGGAGAAGCTTCATCCAATCCTTTATTTTTTTCTAAACTAGCAAGTATGAGTACTCTATTTTCCTAAAAAACTAAAATAAATTACTTGTAAGTAAATACCCAACACATAGGTAGCCTATCTAATTCACCGAAACAGAAAAACAATGTATGAAGATATTACTTGAATTGACAGTAGTGTTGTTTCCCTTCTAAGATTCAGCCCTAGATGAATCATCCATGATTATGGGGGGAAAAAACAAAAATAAAACCTAACACAGATCAGAGATTCTCTGGTCGATCTACGATCTACAGTCTACTTATTCTTGGGATCCTTAAGAAGAAAATTCCTCACTGTCTTTGTTTAAATATACTCTGCTCACATGAATTAACACTTCTTTGCTTGCAAGACTGGGGCACATGTACAAGTACTAACAGGCCCCAGCTTGGTGGAATAAGTGCTCAGAAGTTAAAGGCAGCAGAGCAAACTGGCTCTTGTGTGGAGAGGAAAAAATAAAAAGAATTTAAAACAATTTTATTTTTTATCTGACCTTTAAAATATTTCAGTATGCTTAGTTTTCTTTTTTTTTTAAAAAAAAAAAAAAAGCCCAGTTTCTACTATTTGCGGAAGAGTATAGCATAGAACTGGAAAATGATGAGCAGGGCTGTGTAAAGGTTATTTCCTTTGATGTTCCAATAAGAAATGGAATGCAGTTCCTAAAACCTCAGTGGCTGGATTCATGAGCATCTTCCTAAAGGCAGTTTTCTGTTTCAGAGCTAATAATAAGTTTATCCATACCCACTGCCACTGAGTTGATTCCGACTCACGGTGACCCTACAGGACAGAGTAGAACTGCCCCATAGGGTTTCCAAGGCTGTAAATCTTTACAGAAGCAGACTGCCACATCTTTCTCGTGTGGAGTGGTTGGTGGGTTCAAACCACTGACCTTTTGGTTAGCAGCTGAGCAGTTTAACCACTGCACCACCAGGGCCCCTTAATAATAAGATTAGCAGCCAAGGAACTAGCCATGTGATAGTGAGCTTACTGGGGGAGACTCCCACAGAACAAGAATTTCAAAAGTTTTTTTTCTGACGTTGAATTCCACACTAGAAATAAGGATCCAAACAAAAAATGCTTACCTACCAACAAGAATAAAGTCATTAAAAGAAAATAAAAATAATTTTTATTTGAAACTATATGCTAGTCTTCTTCCTCTTCTTGGCACATCCAAACTTTCCTGTCTTTCAAGGCCCTACTCCAGTGCCATCTCCTCCACAAACTCTTCCTTGTGCCCAGATTGGGAATTAATCTCTTACTGCGGTAGATTCCCAAAGCTTTGAATCTCTACCTCTTTTGTAGCAATAATTACATTTTATATAAATACTGTAACTTCTTTGAAGATATAATATAATGCTTTGCACATAATAGACCTCAGTAAATATTTGCCAAATGACCACCTGAATGAAATATATAGAAGCACCTGGCCCTGGTAAACACAGAAGCCATAACCCTTGGGTATAAAGAATTCAAAAGGAAGTGTATGTGTGCGTGTGTAGGCGTACGCCTCCCTTCAACTTCCTCCCCTCAACACCAACAACTGCTACACCCAGAAAAAAGCCTAAGCCAGGAAATGCAACTACAAATGACTAAAAATAGCAACACATGAAAGCAATAGTTTATGAAGGAAACTGATTTCAAGTTAGCAAGGGCTGGGTGAAAAGGAAAGGGGATTGGCTCAGGTTCAGAGTACATTAATTCTATCTTTGCTAACACTATAATCTACATAAATAATCTAAGGGAACTCTACCCAGCATCCTTTGGTTTCCTCTCCTAGGTGGATGACTGGGCTCTGACTAATGGTGCCAACACACCTGGTGAGTTATAAAATGTACAATTGTTTCACCAGACTGAGTTGGTCACTATTTTTTTCTAAATAATTAACTTGAAAGGCAATCCAAAATGTAGAACCACAACAACATTTCAGATGCCTCTGCCATACCATAATTTTTGTGGGCAGCCAACACTGATTCTAAGACGTTAGGGCTCCATAACAAGTAGAGGCATTTCCTACTAAGAATGGAAGACACGAAAGTCACTGATGTCGTTCTGCCAAGATGGCACCACATACAACAGCCTACACAAGAATTTGGTGAACATGACTAACAGAAGAATCATACCGTGGACATGTCTTAAACATCCAGTTACTGGCAGAGGACTCATGAAAGACAATAGGGATGAGGTCAGAATGATCCAAATAGCCTATATCATTCATGACATCAGAAACCTAACATCATACATTCTCAACAGCACCCATGTCAAATGATTTCATATAACCATCTAAGAATAGTCTCACTAATAAAAAATTAGACATACATCAGCTTAGATTACAAAGCGATAATGTAACTCTCTATAATGGACCTCTGCGGTTTTATCTCATCCTGTAATTATCCCCACTCCTTTTGATGATCCTGGGGAACCACCTCTTCCAGACACATCTACATGGCACCTATGGGGCTGAATTCAACTCAGCTCCAGGGATGGGCACATAACCCAGGCATGGTCATCTCCCTGGCTACAGTGACTGGTTCAGGCATGTGGACCTCACCCAAGCCTAGAGAATCAAAGTCAACCTTGGAACTTTTTTGTAAGAAGAGGAAGCTCTTTTCACTGGAAGCAGTGAGTTGGGAAAACAAAGCCAGATGCTGCCAGAGATCACCAGATGGAAAGAGCCTGCCAAAAGTAAGGCCACTATAAAGGAAAGCCCAATCAAGAGAGACCAAGTTCTAAGGGCAATGTTTCAACCATATATCCAGCCATGCTTGAGGCAATAATCCTTTCCAGGACTTTTCAGTTATGTAAGCCAATAAGTTCCATTTGTATTACTTTAACTTAAGTTGGCTTACAGTCACTTGCAACCCAAAGAGACTTGACTGACATATGTTTCAATAAAAACTTGCTTTAGCATTAGTAAAGCACTCAACTGCTAACTCTAGGTATATTGAAATAATTATTTTTATGTCAAAATAATAGTGAAAAAAACACAAGAGTGGGTGCAGAGCCATAGGAAAATCTAATGAGACTTTGTCCTAATCTCAGGTTTCTAGTGTTAGATTACTATTATTATTTGACTCCCATCATAAGAAATTCCTGAGATACTTCCATGCAGAATGACTAGGGAAGGAAATCTGCGGATTTCTATCATGACCCCAATAGCCTACTCCAATGTTATATTACACTTCAAAAAAGATTATATGAGAAAGAGTTTAAAAAGCAGTTGTGAGAATATAGCAGTAGATATCAAGTGACTGTTTAGCTATTGAGATATTTATTTATTGCATGACTACTCTGTGTCAGATACTCCTATTAAATTAACACACACCAAGGTGAAACCCATGGTTAAAATCCAGTTTATGTTATTTCACTTACACTCCACTCAGTACATTAATAGACTGTGTCTTTGCTCCATATCCAGTCTCCTTTAAATTGGCAACAATTCCTAATACATCAATACTGGAACCTTTACAGCCAAAGTTTTTTTCACTGTACATTATCATGTGGGCATTTGAAAAATCCTGTTGAGAAAAAAAATTTTTAAATCAAAGGTTAGCCATTTATTATACAAAAAAATAAGTATTAAGCCATTAGCTTTTCTTTAACTTACACCTAATATAGGTCGTAAAGACTGGAGCTCTCCATTGTAACCTCCCCAGTCTTTCCAGTCCTTGTATTCTCCTTCTTCTAGCAAATACTGATGACCTGTAAATCCAGACTTTTCATAGGCAACCCAACTGCAATGGGAAGAGTAACAATTTTCAATAGGGTTAAAATTTTTCCTATGTATACATCAGTTTCATTAACAAATACAAATAGTTATAAAGTCAGACATGAATTCATGCATTATGACCACTGGGATTCTTTTCTAAAATTTAAGAGGATAACAGAATGCCCTGAGAAAACAACCTAAGAAACACTGATCAGTTCTATAAAGGAGTGTGTGTGTGCGTGTATGTGCATTTAATAAGAATTGACTGAAAACCTCAGCAAGTAAAACTGGATACCTTTTCTTCAAATGGTAATTAAACATTATGCATTTTTATCTATTCATAACAAGACCAATTTCAGCGGATGCTTCTAAAGGAAATGCATAACATTTATAAAATAGAAAATATGATCATAATAATTAGAAAGTAAGTTGTCATTTACTAATAAACAATATTGACAGGCCAACTTATCAGCATTGCTTAGTTGCCCAAAGCAGCCCCTCAAATCCTGGTCACAAAGAGCTGAGGAGAACATGAGTATAATCCGTAGAGGCTGATCACCCCCATCTACTTACATGCCTCTTAGAACTTTCATAGACCCCACTGACGTAAATGGCAAACCATCCTCTCCAGTCGTTTGCTCTGTTTCACCTCCTTCTGTAATAAAGCTGCACATTTCTGTTTCTAGTTCCATACATTTTCCTTCAAAGAAAGGCTTTTCATAGATAACTACCTGCAACAGAAATGAGATATATCAGCAGTTTGTACAAAGCTAATTAAATCAGTCATTTAATACCAGTAAATCCTGGAAAACAAAACATTCTAATCATATTTTAAAAATTAACTAAATTAACATCTTATTTTTTCCTGTTGTGGTATGGCCAAAAGCCAATGTTCAAAACATAAGTATGTAAATAATTGTTTTTTGTTCAATGTCTAGAACTGATATTTAGGAGTTTATTGAGGCAAAACTAAGAAACCAGAGGGTTCTAAAGTTGCTTTAAATATGAAATGAAATGTATCATCAAAGGATGTGGCAGAGAAGTAAGACGTAGGAATAGTAGAAAGAGCATTTTGGAGTAGTGGGGGAGCTTGTCTAGAAAAGAAAAAATGTTTCCTGGCTAATTGGCAAGCAGCAACAGGTCCTACAATTAGTAAATCCAACCACAGATTATGAACTTAATACAACACTGAAGCTTTTGGGTCACAGCTACACATACCGTTAGTGAGAATGGCTGCCTGGAAAATGGCACATGTAAGTTGCAGCAATTGTTTTGGCTGCAATTATGTTTCATGGAGGCTTAGATGTGAAGTCACACAAAATTTATGTTCATGGAAATGGGGTGAGAATAAAACCAAAAATACTATTTTTTCTCTTACCTTTGGATCTGTAGGGAATTCAACTTTACGGCCACCCTGGAAAGTAAAATCAGAGTAAGAAAAATAGTTTTCATTGATACATCACCATTTTATATTACCCATAGTAGTTGGTGGTAAGTCACTGAACCTCAGAGTGTAATTAAGTTCCTGTTGGTTTTAGTTTACATGAGACAGTTTTAAAATTATCAACAATGCAGATGAAGACGTGAGGAAGACAGTCAAGAGTGGGGCCACATTGGTGGTCTGTGTGTTCTTTAACCCACTAAGGTTTTTTTTTTAAAAAAACTCAAAATTTCTCATAAAAAATCCTTATTTCTGGCTTCTCTTGACAAACAGTCCTAAGATCTGACATCACTGGACCCAAATTCTCACAGGCAGCAGCCTTCACCTTCTGCACGTACTAGGCCTGTGCCAGACTACGTCCTTCAGCCGGGCACAAGCCCTGGTTTAGGACTCCACCACCACCTTAGCTTAACTCGCAGTCAGCCTCACTCATTTGTACTTCCTGCCCAGCCCCTGGTGACATTTGATTTTGCAATGCACAGCCAACAAACCTGTTAAAGTCCATACAAGTTCACAATAAGATCTGAAGGACTGTTGGAATAATTAGATAAACTACAGGAGAAAATTTGAAACATCCCAAAGAATGGATCTATGAGGAGTTGTTACACTTTTATCATAAAATTTTTTTTTTAATCCCCAAAAAAACTCACTAAAAATAAACCAGAGAAAAAGGGATTACATGAAAATATTAAACAGGTCAAGAGTTAAAATCATCAGTGGGAAAGTCGAAGGATATTTTTCACCAATATTTATCTTAACCAACTTTAAAAAAAGTACAGCCAAAACGTGCTCAAATGCACCAAATGAACTGTAGTTGTAAAGGAACGTGGCCGAGTTTGTCAGCAAACCAGTGCTCATACAACCAAGTAAGTGCCCCCTTCAAAAATAATCCTTTTCGAATGCCATAAACTGAAGTTTCATAAATGTTTAAAAACTGTTTTCAAAACCTGGGACAATTCTTTCATACATCCACAACGCTAACAAAACTTTGTTCTTTGAAAGTAGGTTTAATTTTATAAAAAAAATCCCAAAATCCTTTGCATTAACATCAGTAAATGTGTAGGTAATTAAACCAAATGCTTTGGTGGGAAGGGTAAAGTGAAGATTAAAAACTGCCTTCCTGATTTGTCTCCAACTGACTTTGAAGACAACTGCAAGATCAGCCATTGAAACCATATGAAGCACGGCTCTACTCTGGCACACATGGAGTTGCCATGAGTTGGATGTGACTCGATGGCACCTGGTTTTCACGCTGGCGTACCCTGCTCATGCAGTGTATCCCTGACATCTCCATCTAAAATAATCCTGCTCACTTTTTAAAACCCAGCTTGATTCATCATGAAGCCTTCCTTATTATCCTCCTTCTCTGTCACGTTACCTGCAAGTTGAGATTTATTTCTCTTCCCTCCTGTTTTTCCATAAATGTTTAATTCTTCACTTTCTTCACTTATTAAACCTACATCGGGCTGAAGCTTTGTGCACACATCTGTGTCCCCGTAAGGCTAAGAATACCTTGGAGGCAAAGGACATTGTCTTATCTGCCTTTTGATCTGTAGCAAGTTATCCTTTCTACTACTTCTATCCAGCGATAGGTCCCATCTACTACATACTTGTTTTCGAAAAGTCAGCTTTATTACTCCAAAGTCACATCCTGTGAATTACTGACATCAAGCTAGCAAAGAATCACTGACTCCAAGGGCATGTTGTTCTGTTTCATTTTTACCATTTTCAGAGGCCGCATGGATCCAATGTACGCTTCTTCTGTATCCCAGAGGGATAAGTCAGGGTATTCACCAGGTTCAAGGATGAAAGGCACACCCTGAAATCCAGCTTGTTCGTATATCAGCCATCTAAATAAGCACCAAGGAAAAAAAGAAATGGAGACAATTCATCATTTACTTCAGTTTTTGCTCTTCTCTGGTACACAGGCCCCCACTGACTAGAGAGGAAAAGGACAGGAAAGGATGTGGATGGACATGATGCGTGGTTACTCTTAGTATTAGAATGATGTTAGATGCAAAGAGGAATAAGCCATTATTTGCTCCTCTTCTTGATATTCTACTTTTCTCCTTGGCTGGCTTTATCCACTTATTTTAATTTTATATTATTAACTTAGTCTAAGTGGAAAAGTTTCTATTTCTTCCAAGTAATAAAAGCAGTTATCTTATCAAACCAGTTCCATCGAGTTGATTCCAACTCATGGTGATCCCACGTATTTCAGTAGAACTGTGCTCCATAGGGTTTTCAATGGCTGTAATCTTATAATACTGTATGTATTTAGAAAGGCCCTAGCTAGGAAATCTTAAGCTTTACTTTAAAAGGTAATGCCTCATTTGTAACCAAAGAATAGGATGTTCCACCTAATCATGCATCACGGTGTCAAAAACTAATAACCAAAGCTTACATCTACCTAGCACATATAAGGAATGCCACCTAGAATTTCATTTAACCCTCACAACAATGCTACAAGGAAGGAATATTACTGTCCCCATTTTACAGATGAGGCTAAGTAAATTGCCCAAGGCCACACAGCTGTAAGAACCAAAGGCAGGGCTGATGCAAGCAGACTCCAGAGTCAGGCTCCTAATCATTTTTTATGGCAATTCTTCTCACTACGGAGAGCTCACTGAACATGGTTTATGCTTTTCAGAATTACTCAAGATCATCTCTGAGAGCCTGACTTAATGTACAGCGGTGTCCTCGGGGGCTTTAAAGCTCTCAAGGCTGTTTGTTTCCAGGCTGCAAAGCTTTTTGAGCTCTTGGATCTGATTTTTGCGGTTTTTCAATACCCCACCCTGCTACCAGCTTGCCAGCTGTCACTTCTGCTGCGGTCAGGGCTCCAGCAGCCCCACCCCCCTCTAATGTACTACAAGCCAGGAAACCAGAAAACCATGCCTATTAGAACTGTCTCTAAAGACTGTGCAAAGTCTCCTCATAAATTCCTTGGTTCCTGGGAGCGACTGGGGAAAGTTAGATTGCTGGAGAAGTGACTTTTATATGAAAGGTGTTAATGTACCCCATCTGTAAACAAGAACAGAATTTTTGGTGATTACCTACTCATACTCTCCAATTCTTTGTTATTCTAGCTAAAATGTCCTAGTTGTCCTCTACCATGTTCCTCAGAACGCTGTACCAAGAAAAGGTTGGGGCTATAAATGAAATCTTTTACTACCAAAATGGGTCAAATAATCCCTCTTTGCTTTTCTCTTGTTCCCAATTTTGGTCCAAGGGCACGGTTTTGGTGATGGTTTTTGTTAAAGATCCCCTAGGTAAATCAGTAACTGCTAAAACTAACTATACAGGACTTACAACTAGAGTCCTACTGAACATCTGTCAGCACACATAAAGAAAAAATGCTGGGAGGTTGCAGGTGGTATATGGCTGGGGGTCACAACTTATTCACAATGTCAGAAGTCAGGATGATAGTTGCTGGGATGGCGGTTGGGGGAGATGACCAGCAGGAGACTTGAGGGGGGCTGCTGAGATGCTGGCAGCACCCCATTTCTTGATCTGCATGATGGTTACAAGCATGTATTCACTTTGTGAAAATTCACTCAGTGTGGTCATTTAGGATTTGTTGTGTACCTTTTTGTAGAAATGTTATATCTTCAATAAAAAATTAACTTAAGGAAAAAAAGAGGCTTATCTTTTAAATACCATCCCTATACCCTAAAACCACAAGGAAACAGGCTAAGGATGGGGTGCCTTTAAACTTCCTTACGTTTTAAGCATGACAATTAAGGGTGCATTGCATGTTTTTTTAGAGCTCAAAGCAATCTCCGCATACTACACGTAGATTTTGCACCCTAACTGAATAATAGCAGTTCTGTCGTAAATTGTACTGTCAGGCTAACAAAGGCAGGGAACTCAAAGTCTGACTCCTTCACAGGGGAACAGGCTTAATATTTCATAAGCAGAATGGGTGGCCCATGAACAAGTGATGGTAAGATTTTGAAATGATGCTTACCAAAGTACCCTTTTCATTAAGTCTTTCCTTCTATAATTTGAGTTCTGAGAGGATCTCTTCATCTGACACTAAAAATTTTACTTTGCTTGAAGCATGTCATTTAATTACATGACACAGAGGAGGGTGATTTTGACTAAAGGGGAATTTGTTAAAAAACAGAACACATAAGCTGACACATCTGAAAAGACTGCTGCTCTGAGAGAGCTTCCTCAGTGAGTCCTGAGGGGCAGCTGGGTAACTCAGGCAGACATTGATGAATGCTGGGTGGACTCTGGAATCTGAAAACTCATATACAGACCATGATTCATTTTTCCTAAATTCTGTTGCAACACATTATTCATGAGGCCATCAGGAGCGGGGGAAACTATCTTCAGGCAGTGTTTTTTTTCCATTTCTAAAGGTACTCTTTTACTTCCCTGTGTACTTAGGTAATGAGCTTTTGCCTATCATACGAGTAAACAGTACAACTACAAAGTATGGGCTTACATTTTAAATAAACCCAACAAATATATACATACAAATAAATATCGTTGACGTAATAATAACGACTGTCCATACATTTATTAAAAACATTTGTGTAGTTACTCGTCTAGAAATATCCTTTGAGTCACACGAAAGAAAACTAGTCTTATCTTGTTCACTTATTTTTAAACCAAAAACGATATTTCGTGGACCACAGTCTTATTCCCCAAACACGGCTGTACATGAATGTTGGCCACTTACAGAAACCAACTGGATACCAGAAGATAAAATATGAATGTGCTGACTTTGAGGTTATTCAAGGGAGAGTGGGCTATAAATCTCAAAGGGAAAAATGTACTTTATAACGGAGAGATATAGAGGCACCACGTTAACCAAGCGATCAAACTTGATATTGCTAGCGGGTAAATTGCTTAGCAGGTGCCACCTGAATACGTAGCACTACCTATATAAAGTATCATTGTCCAGCTGTTCAACTTGAATCTAATCATACCTCCAGACCTAACGTGAAGCATATAGAAAACTCAGGGGATAGAGGAACAAGTTAAATTACACCATGAGAACACACTCTGCCAAATCCAGAATGTGGCACACTGTATAAGGCAGCTGGCCTAAATTCTTTAAAGAGTAAGTGGCATGGGAAACAAAAATGAGGCTACTTTTGAGATTAAAAGAGACCAAAGAGAACAGCCAAATGCATAATATGAACTTTGATTGTATCCTGGTTAGAAAAAAAAAATTATAAAAGACATTCCTGAGACAATTGGGAATATTGGATCATGGGCTATAGAGTAGATATTACCATAGACTTATTGTTAATTTTCTTGGTGTGGTAATGATTGTGTAGTTATGCAGGAGAAGGTCATTATAAAGAGATACATGCTGAAGTCTTCAAAGTTGAAGGGTAGTGATATCTACAACTTACTTTCAAATGGTTCAGAAAAAAACAATAAAGCAAATATGGCAAGATGTTAACAATTATTGACTCTAAGTGGAGGGTATATGGGTGCACTGAACTATTCTTTGTACTTTTGTATATATTTGAAACTTTCATAATAAAAAAGTTGGGCTCTAGTATGGTATACTCCACAGTGAAATACATACATTGGAATATTATATAGCAGTAAAAATAGAATAAAATACAAGTATACTCATTAGTATGGTAATCTTAGAAACAATGTATAGTAAAACAAGGAAGCCACAGAGGAGTTTGATAATATTTCATAAAGTTCAAAAACAAGCAAAACTAAAATATTTTTAGGGACACATACTATAGGGAGAAACTGTAAAATAAGGAAATGAGAAAAACCCAAAATTCAGGACAGTGGTTCTGTGTGCGGAGGAGACAGGAGGACAGGACCAGGGCGGGCTACACAGGGTGCTGCAGCAGTGTTAGTAACAATCTAGGTGGTAAACTGGTTGGTGGGCACATGGGGCTTTGTTTTATTATTAGACCTCAAAACTCACATATGTACATATATTCTTTTGTATATACCAAATACTTCATAACAAAAATGATCAAAGAATATTTAGCCATTAAAAAAAAGGTACCTGGACATGCCAGTCAGAACATCTGCATTTTAGCGCATGCTCCACTAACAACTAGCCCTAACTTTGAGAGTGACCAGAGCCTGTCTTCCTTGATTAAATGATGGTATTCGGCCAGATAATCTCATACTCCCTTGAAGTTCTAAAATTCTTTGTTTCTGTTAGAAATATACCAAAAAAAAACCAATATGCCCTAACTTCTGGTAGGGATTAGATAGCCGCTTTAAAACAAAGGGATTTAAAAAAAATTACACGCTATAGAATCTGAAAGGGGAATTTAGTTGGTCTGCAAGTAATTTCCCCAAATGAGAATTTGGAAATACCCTTATTTTGTATACGTGTAGAAGAGCCTAATCTAGAGTGAATAGGCCCTGGAATAAATCTCCTAATGTAATCTATAGATGTTCCCTCCACAGCTAAGACCCGAGCAAAGTGAGCTCAGGTACTTATTATCAGCTGTAATCTCCCAAACCATCCAGGCTCTATCTGGAGATCTGTAAAGGTGGCTGACCAAGTACAATGAGCCCAAACTGTGAATTGGTGAAGCCGACATTGAAGGAGGCTTTCGATTATCATAACGGCAACAGGAACAAACAGCCAGAAAGAAGATGTCTATCACCATGTAAGCTCATTGTAAAATTGAAAACTATAACAGGATTGTAACTACCATCCGTGGGGCAAAAGTGAAACTTACTGCAAAGGTAAGAAACATTACTTACGTGTAGCTCAATATGCTTCAGAATAGCCCAAGCCTAAGTAATGAAACCTTCCGGACATTGTGAGATTAAAATATTCTGGCAGATGCCTATCTGATTATTTTCTAAGGAAAGTACCATTTCTCAAATTAACACTAATACTTTGAGGGGGGAAGGATATGTATAAATTCCTTTGATATAAAAAAAATTAAAGGCAAAAAGAGATGAAGGCATTTCTTTTGCTGAGAGTCCTCTTTTTCTTCCCAATCTCTAAATATAAAAGTGCCCAGGGCTCAGATGGCTTCTCTTCTCTTAACTGTACTCACTCCCTTTGGGATCTCATCTAGCACATGGTTTAAATACCTCTCTATGCTGATGATACCTTAATTTGTATCTCCAGCCTCTCCCCTGAGCGCCAGCCTCACACATCCAGTCAGCTTCCTGGCTCTCACTTGAACATGCAGTTGGCATCCCAGACTTGTCCAAAACCAAAATCCTGAATTTCGCTCTCCCTCCCAACCTGCTCCTCTAAGTCTTCTCCATTCCAGTAAATGCTGGGGTCCAAAACCCTAGACATTTTTCAGCGCCCCTGTATCCCACATACAACCTGTCAGCATACTATATCGTTCTACCTTCAAAATTTATCCTGAATCTAACCACTTCTCACCTCCCCCACCACTGTCACCCTCACCCAGAATCTGACCACTTCCAACTTCTTTACCACTATCAGCCCGTTCAAGTCACCATCACCTCTTGCCTGGATTACTGCAATAGCCTCCTAACTGGTTTCTTTGTTTCCACCCTTGCTTCTTTAGAGTCTATTTTCTACATAATAGCCAGAGTGATCCTTCTAAAACACAAGTTAGGTCAAAAGCCTCCAATGATTTCCCATGTCACTTAAGATTAAATCTAAAATTCTCCCTGAGGCCTAAAAGGCCTGACACAGTTGGGCCCTGCCCACCCACCTCTCTCCCATTCACCATCCTCCTAGCTCGCTACTCCAGCCACCTTGGCCTCCTGGCTGTTGCCCAAACTTACCAAGCAGGGCTTTTGCAGATGCTGTTATTCCTGCATAGGACACGTCCCCTCTCGCTCCTCCTCCAGATGTGCACCGCTGACTCCCTCACTTGCTTCAAGTCTCTGCTTAAATGGCGCCAGAGATCTTCCCCGACCACCCAATCTAAAACAGCACTGCTCACCATCCCTCTCTATAATTTGTTTCTTGTAGCACTTAATAAGGAGCCATGGTGGCGCAGCGGTTAAAGCACTCAGCTGCTAACCAAAAGGCTGCCAATTAGAACCCACCAGCTGCCCTACAGGAGAAAGATGTGGCAGTCTGCTTCTGTACAGATTTACAGCCTTGGAAACCCTATCGGGCAGTTTTACTCTGTCCTATAGGGTCACTATGAGTCGAAATTGACTCAGTGGCAGTGGGTTTGGTGTTTTGGTTTGTAGCATTTAATTACTTTAATATATAATCTGACATATTATGTATGCATTTGTACTGTCTATTCCTACTAGACTAATGAAGGAGCCCTGGTGGCACAGTGGTTTAAAGGACTTGTTTACCAAAACTCAGCAGTTCGAACCCCCAGCTGCTTTCCAGGAAGAGCTGGCAATCTGCTCCCACAAAGATTCTAGCCTAGGAAACCCTATGGAGCAGTTCTACCCTGTCCTGTAGGGTGTCTTTGAGTTGGAATCGACTCAATGGCACACAACAACTAGACTAACAGCTCCATTAGAGCAGGGATATTGTTTTATGTGCTCACTGCTGTTTAGGTGCCTAGAAAAGCACCTAGCACATAGTAGATGCTCAATGAATGAATGAATGGATTTACCAAAATGTATACATCTCACAGATATTATTTCGAGTTCATATTTGTTAAAGTCCTAATTCCTTGCCATATTTAAAGTAGGCATTCCTAATTTAAAGTAGTTTTCCTAATTCCTAATTTTAAATTAATCACCTTTAGAAATTTCATCACCCTGTCAAGGCCCAAACCAAAACCAACTCACTGCTGTCGAGTCAATTCCGACTCATAGCGGCCCTACAGGACAGAATAGAACTGCCCCGTAGGGTTTCCAAGGCTGTACATCTTTTGGAAGCAGATTGTCACATCTTTCTCCCGTGGAACTGCTGGTGGGTTTGAACCATCAACTTTTCAGTTAGCAGCTGAGCACTTTAACCACTGTGCCACTAGGGCTCCCTTGTCAAGGACTACGGGTACCAAATGGTATAATTTAGAATGTGCACTATTTTAAAGTAGCAACATTTATACTGTCCTTGGAAAATAACTTTATACATGAAAAGGAGATATTTAACTTAATATTATTCTTCATACCCTAAATTCTGCCTTAATAAATATGCCTTCGTATACTGATAAAGCATTACTATAGTCTTTCCTTGCTATTATCTCATGCATCTCTGGAAGGGAAGTTGTTAACCAATAGAGGAGGCTGGCATTGAGAAGGAGCACAAGGCGGCTTTTTGGGTACTGGCAGTGTTCTATTTCTTGACTTGGGTAGTGACTACATGGGTGCTCACTTTATTTTTTGTTTAACTATACACTTATCTTTTATGAACTCTTTTCTAAGTGTGTTATATTTCAAAATTTAAAAAGTAGATAAACGGATGAACAAATAGTCATGAAGGAGCTATCTAACTCATGCTTCATAAAATCCTAGATAAACTGTTGCCCATCTTTACCCAAACACCTCCTGTGATGGAGAACCCTCTCCCTGACAAGGCAGCCCATTTCCATTTTAACCACTCTAACCATGAGAAAGTGCTTCTTTAGCTCAAGTCAAAATCTGCCTCTATAATTTATACTGGTTTTTCCTGGGACCTCCTGTGAAATAACAGAGAGTACCTTTCAACTATTCAAGGATGGCTGCTACCCCAAGCCCAAGGTCCAGTAGTCATACTCCCTATCAGGTTGCCAAGAAGTTTTTAGGTCCGATTTCTGAGGACCAAAAATGACACTGTGGTCTTCAGTTCCCTGAATTCCTATATCCGGTCAAATAATTCTTTCCAAATGAGAACAATAGCAAACTGCGATTTGTAACTAACAGGGTGAAAAAGATATAATTTAGGACTAACTGCAGAGATACTCTGTATCACTTTACTTTGAGGTAAAGTGAAAACTTTTTTTATTGCATATCCCATAAAAAATTTTGAGCATACTCTGAATATACAAATATTTATAAATTATATATATTACCACTGAATACATTATGTGCATTAAAAACATGCCCAAAAATATAATTTTAAAAGGAAGAGATTTTAAATAAAACATAAACTTTAATGTTTTCTTCCTGCATCTCAGTGGAGACCTCCCACACGCCCCAGGGAGAGTACAACCCCTTTAGAGACCACTGCTCTAAGGTACTGCAGTCTGCACTTTCTATCCTCATTTCTCCTCTATCTGAGACATTCCCATTTCTTTCAAAATACTCTTGCAGTTTCCTGTGATTTGTGAAACCAACATCCTAGGGACTTTGGACGGCATTGTGAAAAAATGTTAAAGGAAGTAACCATGTGTTGGCTCCATTCTATCTGAAATCTCAGAGACACAGCTTTAAATTACCTCCTGTGGGCTACCATGAAAGTATAATCTGTTTACTCAGCTCTGCATTAATCAGGTTCGTCTGTGATAAGGAAAGCCCTACATTATAAATGCAGTTTTTTTCCCACCCTTCCTCCAATAAACTGTTCTTGCTTATAAGAGACGTTAATCATAGTAACATAGGTACAAAAGATTCAGCATTGTATATGCCTTATAAAAAATATATTTTACTTAATAATTACTTAACAGGACAACAAATTAGAGAAACTACCTTTTAATTCCTCCTCCCAGCACTACACTCACAGAACAGGTTCATTAAAATTGTACTTGAAATAAAATACTTACGTGCCCCAATGTACTTTAATGGAACAAGTCTTCTGCATTATACCAAACACCTGCATTTCTTCAGTATCATCAAAGTAGGAATTTTGAAGTCCTAACCCTTCTGGTTCAGTAAATAAGTCAATCTGACTAATTCTGTAATCCTGAAAAAACACATATAGACATTTGTAATAATTACACTAGGTATTTAACTCCATTATTCTTTTTTGTGGCTAATTAAAATAAGCTTTAAATATACGCATATATTTCACAGAGCACCTGCCATTTTATGCCTTTCCTGTTTTAAGCCAAGACTTAACAGTGTGTCTCTTTGAGGGGCAGACACACTCCTTTAGTTATTATACATCTCGGTGTGACATTCACACAAAGATCAGAAATGGATTTTATTAGAGTTTTGGAGCATATTTATTTCTCTTATCCTCACTGAAAAAACTGCTTGGCTTTGCTTGGTCATGGGAGTTTCGGTTCCTTTGCTCAGATGGGACAATTCAAGGCCAGAGGCTCTAATCTACAGAATGGGTGTGATTAAAGTCTTTCTCAACTTTGTTTTGTACCATAAGTCCCCTGTAGTAACTTTCCTTGACTATGACTAAACCTCTCTGATGTTGGTTTGGTCTAAGTTGTAAAGGTGAAGGCAGGCATTTATGGTGATTTACAAATCTCTGCACTTTAGTCACTCACCCATGCTCTGCACTCTTCAAAAAGCTTCTCTTGGCTGAGTACCTAAGCATTAACTGAGTATCTGTTGAACGTCTGCTATGTTGCTGGGCTAAGTGAACTGAGGTTCTGAGTTACGAAAGAAAAGCAGATGCTTAGATGAGCTCAGGTGAGACTCTTTCAAATATTACCAAAAGGAACAACTCTAATGAACTAAAAAGATGGTCCTCTTGAATATATGTTGTGACTTATGTTCATGTTTCAAGAAAACATGCATATACTCTGTAAAAATAATATAATTAATTCATTAACCTGACACCATTCAGAAAACTTTATCTCAAGAAAATAAATCAGAAAATTATAAATTATTAAAGGCATACAAATGTTCATGCAATATTATTTAAAAATTAGGAATAAACTTAAGTTCCACAGAAGGAAAGGTAACCTAAATGATGATACATCAGTTCAATGGAATATGATGTTCAGTTAAACCTGAAACAATGTAGTAACATGAAAAGCAATTTACATTAAGTCTGCTATTGTCAGGCGAAACAGGAGGCCTCTTTAACACCCAAATCCCAAAACACAAACCCCAAAAGGAACAAAACCAAATCCCAAAACACCCCCCCCCCCATTCTGATACTAGCACCACTTGCAAATTACTGAAAGATTTTACCAATGGGAGTGTGATCTTTAGGAAAATGGCATGGAGAGAGAAAAAGGAGTGAGAACCGCAGTGTTAAGTGAAAAAAGTAGAACAACATTGTATCTGTACTATGATTACAACTACAGAAAAAGCACACGGGAACATGGCCAAGAAAGGGTTAAAAAACCTGTTTCCATGGAGTCAATTCTGACACATAGTGACCCTATAGGACAGAGCAGAACTCCCTCATAGGGTTTCCAAGGAGCAACTGGTGGATTCAAACTTCCGACCTTTAGGTTAACAGCCAAGCTCTTAACCACTACACCACCAGGGCTCCAAGAAAGGGTAGAGAATTCAAAAAATGAAGGGAGTAGACACTTCATGGTAGTGGGATTTGAATATTTTTAAACATTCCATTATTGGCAATATTATTTGAGCAATAAATAAAAACTGCAGGTGAACTGTTCCACCAACTAGGATATTTAGAAATGGGTTCCCATGTCCTATTTAAGGCTTATCACATTATGTGCTTAAAACTTTTAAAAGATAAATCATTTAGAACACCAATTACCGTCTAAGTCAAACAGAAATGTTGACCTAGGAAGTAGGTAAGTCTTTCCTCTGCCAAAACCTGTTATTCATGCTTCCTCATTCTTAGCCATTCTCATTTTAGAATCTTCCTTTTCTCCCCATTGCATTCCAACTCCCATCCTGATTATGTAAGACTGACGTTTTAATTTTCCACTTGAAAAACACCATTAACTACAATTTTAGAAGATGAAGAATCATCAAAATCCCAACAGCCATAAAAAAAGACTGATACATCTTCCATATCAATGACTTTTACCCAAGAAATTTTACCCAATCCATAAAAGGGCCTCAAATACCTATTTTTTAAAAACCTACGTGAAATCTCAGAGTTATCTTCAACTGAATTATTTTCAGGTTATTTATTTTTTCCAAAGTAAAGTGCCTTTAAGCCACCCAAGGTAACCTAAACTCATGCGGTAACCAGAAAATAAAGTCAGAAAAATCTGTTCAGGTAGAACTCATCGAAACCAGGCTAATTAAGTAAAATGTATTTGGGAGATGGAAATGGGAGGGCCAAGAGTGACAGATAGATCAATGTATATAATTAATTTACCATAAGGATTTTATTGTGAAATATTTTTACTCAATTAGAATGATGTTTCTTTTCTAATCTCTTTAAAATACACAAATACTTAACTAAGAAGTATAGAAAAAATATCCATAAGCTTCAAATATTTTCCCCTATCACTTATTTAAATAAACTTGAAATGAACATTTCCCTTAAAGTAAGAATAGTCCCTGGCATTTAATAAATATTTGCTGAATGAATGAATGAAATCTGGTTTTACTGTAACCTACCTGGACCACATGTCTGATTGAACCAATTACCACAGGCTTAGCAGACTCTGCTTCATCGTTTCTTTCCAGATTATCTTCTATACCCCAGAGACCAGAAAGTTCCAATTCTCCTTCCTCTAAGGGTATGGAGTGCCCTTCAAAATTTGGTTTCTCATACAAAATCCAGCTAAGTATAAAACACAGCAAAACCGTTAGCCAGCCCTGGTGATCAACGTTTTGTTTATTAAATATTCTAGCTAATAGCTACTACATATATTGTATATTGATGACCAGTTTTTTAACAATTAAAATAGTATAATCTCTCCCTAAAACTAAAACTTTACTGAAAATAATTAAGCCTCTGACAATTCAAGAACCATA